>NW_006766884.1:1171719-1361701 GCF_000275845.1 Dichomitus squalens LYAD-421 SS1
TGCGACCGTTGTTGCTGCTGGGCACAAAAGATCAGCTTTTCTCCTATACTGACACGACTATTCACCCACTTGGGCAATCAAGGCCTGGATCTGCTCTGCGGTGAGCCTGTTGCTTTGCATGTAGTAATGCAAGCCCTGGACTTGCAGCAGTGGGTTCACTTGCATACCCTGTACAGGTTGTCCAGGCACCGAGGGTGGCCGAGGAACGTTGGCGTTCGCTGGACTAGCAGCAGGCAGCGGCGGCGAACGGTGTGGGGCGCCCGGTGACGAGCTCGTCGCCCGAGCAGCGAATGACGGGGACAAGTGGGCGGCACTGAGCGCAGGAGCGGCTGCAGTTAGCGCAGCTGAGGCGTTCGAGTGCGGCACTTGCCCTGCCGCCTGTACCTGACCTTGACCGGAAGCTGGCGCTGGAGCAGGGGCCTGCCCTGCCATGACCCTAATCTGCCCTGCATGGGCCAGATGCGGCGGCGACATCCGGGCATTCGCGTTAGCCAGGGCAGCGATACGCTGCTGTTGCGATATGCCGACCTGGGAGCTGCGAATCGGCTGCACTTGCGCAATGCCGTTCTGGGGCCGCGGAATACCGTTCGGGGTGGCACCTGGCGGCAACATCTGCCCTTGAGGCGTCTGAGGTTGTTGCTGGGCAGATGCACGATGTATAAGCGACATTCTCGAGGGTTTCTTGGGTCATCTTACCGCATTCGGGGGCAACGTCTGCGTCTGCGTGCGTGCTTGTTCCCGTAGAAGGTGCTGTCGAGCAAGTTCGTCATTTCTACGTCGCACAAGGGACTCTTGAGCAACAATGCTCGCCTCCTTCTCTGTCTTCATCCGACTGAGCTCAGCAGGCGTCAGCTTTGGCAACTTGGTGAACTGGCCGTGTGTATCGTGTACAGCCGTAGTTTTCGCGCGCGGAGCTGGTGCGTTGCATCGCCAATCAGCGCGTCGTTAGGCGCCAATGGCATGGTATGTGCACGTACGATTCGACTTCTGCGCTTGCTCCCTCCGCTTCGCTGCCCTCTTGATTGTATCGTGGATGGCTGCATGTCGACGACGCTTTCTGGGCTCACTCTGAGATGCAGAGCTCGCGGCACCATTGGCAGACGTGGTGGCGCTCTGAGTTGCAGATCTCTTCAGCCCTCTAGTCGTCATGTGCGCTGACGCCGACGTCGATGCCACAGACGACGTGTTGTCCTCTGCCGCGTCGCCACGGGCGGCGGTGCTGGACTTCCCTCTCCAGCGCTCCAAGCACTCCCAAGCAGTACGCTTGTCTGTCGAGATAGTAACTCGCGACGAGTTGAAGGCATCAGCGATAAGGTTCCAGTTGTGTGGATACCTCTCCACCGCCTGTTTGAGGAGGGCATCGTCCGCCGGAGTCCAGGAAAGAGAATCAGCCTGCTCCGCGTTACGTTTGCGCACGTCCCTTGGAGGTGGAGGCATGAACACAGGATGGCCCGATGGCGTGGAGGTCTTGGTTGCGGTACCCTCGAAGAGAACTAGAACACAGCGTAAGTATGGCTTCCGGCACAAGGAAATTAACAATTACCACATGGGTTATCGTCCACAGGCTTAGCAGGAGGAATATCGATATCGACAAAGACGGGGGCTTCCTCGATCTGAGACCACTTGCCATCCTTGAAGTTACTGGCAGGCCTGAGCGTGCCAAGAAGGACAGGTTTCTCGAACATAAACTTGCTCGTAGGAGTGAGCTTCGTGTACATCGCTTCGTCGATACGCCTATCCGGGTCGTCCTTGCTGATGCGGCGGTCCGGTTTCTTCCGGTTATCCTCGCCGAATGTGGGGGGAGGGGCGACATCCAGCATACCGTAGACGCCGCAGTCGGGGAATAATTGGGCAAGATCGTGAGGCGGAGGCGGAAGAGGAGGGTCGTTCGTTGTCAGTGCCGACATATGCTTCACGAGATCGAGGTCATCCAAGTCAATGAAAAGCTTTCGAGTATCGGAGTACAAGATGTGATCGCGTATGGAATCGTACTTGATCTTCTCCTTGACGCCCTCTCTCCCAGTGGGACCCAAGACAGGGTTCTTCGACGAGGCCTTCAAGCCCGGATGAGCTTCCGGCACAACTGGTTTCGGAGGAGCCTGCATCTCCTGCGGCTTGTCTGCTTGAGTTTCCAACGCCTTGGCAACACCTACCTCCATGGCATTCTCTTCGCGGCCAGAGCTGCCGTCACCCAACGCCGTCAGGTCTTCAATCTCCTCGAGTTTAGGCTTGAAGTGAACGCCATCTTGGCCGTCTCCCTGTAGAGGCTCTTGTTCCAGCTGCTCAAGAGCGTCCTGCAGAGCCTGACCAGGCTCGAGGGAGTCGTTGGCGGGCTCTTTGTCCAGCTCGTCTTCGCTTTCATCATCAGACCCGTAGCCATCGTTCGGAGTGACGGTCTCCCTCGAGTCGCCGCCGTCCTCGTCGACGTCCTGGGCGTCGCGGAAAGGTCCATCAATGTCTTCGATTTCGACCCCATCCGCCATCTCCGTGTCTTCCAGTGGCGGAGGCTTCCAGAGAACGACGATACCTCTACGAACACGCTCCTCCAGAGAGCCTGCCTCGTGCCACTCCATAACCGCATGAGCTAAATTGTACGCAAGGGCGATCTTCCATATCCGTTCTTCGTGGAAGTCAGTGCGCATCCACCTCTGTGGGACTTGCTCAGTAGCCGCCATAGAAGGTAGGAATTGTCAGATTACCATCTCGTCCATGAGATAATCCCAATGTGTCTTCATCAAACCGCCGACGCCACGCTGCTTCTTGGGCTGCCGGAAGCTCCATTGGCCGGAATCTTTCAGCTTGTCGACGCGCTCGAATACACGGAGAAGATGCATTTCGGCGATGCCGATCTATGCAAGTCATGTAGCACCGGATCAACATGGTGTCTCGGGAGAAGTACGCACCGACCAATCGCGCGTGCTGAGGCATTTGGTCGCTCTCTGCAACTTGGTGTGTACAGGGTTGGCCTTCAAAACAGCTGCCCACTTATTGAGACCCATAGGCTGCCATTCGTGGGTCTTCGGATCACTCTTATCCGCTCCTTTGTTTTTCTTTTTGGACGGTTTCTTCCAATTGAACTCCAGAGGAAGCAGTTCGAGTGGAGGCCGAGGATAAGGCGGATCGGGAGGGAATTGATGGGGGCCTCTGGTGTATTCGACAGGCATGGGTTGGTCTGCCCTGTCATTGAAGGAGAACGAAGTGGGTGACCCGGGGGTGGGGAGCGGGATAGCGTAGTCAATGACGGGATATGATACATGTTCGTCGGTAGGTGCGGGCGATGACCGAGGATCTGTGGGTCCCAAAATAGTCATGATTTGGTCTTCGCTGGGCTCCTTCATCAGCTGGGCGGGTGTCACCGTCTCGAACGGAACGGCTGTCCTCTCCTCGGGCGATGAAGACCTCACTTGTGGTTGAGAGTCCATAATTCCCATGTCTTCGTCATCTAGCGGTTCCGCCTTGATGCCATCGGGTTCAAAATCAGCGCGCTGCGAGGGAGACCGCACGCGCTGTGACAGAGGAAGGGAGGTTCGGCTCAATGAGGGTTCTCGTGTGGCAGCGACTGATCCTGTGGACGTTTGAGGCATGGGAGAATCCCGACTCGGCGCAATATAAGGAGGTGTTACTAGGCGTTCCGGCGCAGGGGTAGGGGATTTCCCAGGAATTGCGACCTGCGTGGGATGTAGCTCTCCTTCTACGAAATCTGGCGACTGCCGTGCAGTCTCCGGTACCTGGGGCAACTCAGGCGACCTCACGTTCTGCGTCATATCAGGCTTGGCCTCCGGAACAGTGGGCTCTTCGGGGGGCAAGACAGGCGGGGGAAGGTCAACGTCCATGAGAGCTTCCACCTTTGATACATCAGGGATTGGAGAGTCTCGTTCCTCTTCCTCTTTCTCCTCCTCTTCCTCCTCCTCCTCCTGGCGTTCGCGGATGGTAGGTGACGCGGGCGGATCGGACATGGGAGATTCCGAGATGACATTGGCTGCGTCCGCCGTCTCCGCCATCGGCTCAGGTTCAGGAACACCCACGGGGGAATAGGCCGGGGGGGTCTCGGGTAGAGCTACTTCGTCTTCGAGCAGGTTTGAGATGGAGCCCGTCTCGGGACTGTGACACAGAATGTACAACACCTGAGTGCCAGTAATCTCCACAATGCAACGACGAAGACTCACTGTCTCTCAAGATCGAACCTGTCCAAGAATGACTGAAGGCCGTCATCGTGACTCTCTTCTTGCTCTTCAAGCGTGACTAAGGACCCGAGCTTGTCGCGCTTCTGCACGAGATGATACAATTCGCGTAGGAGCTCGTTTCGCCGCCTGCTTATTTCCCTGGAGGCATAGACTCGATGAAGGCTAGCGCACGACGAGAGGAAGACATGACTAACTGTAGTTGCATTACGCGTTCTTCCACGAGTGACTCCGTCAAGTGAGACATCATTCCGTGTGAGAGACGAGCCAGCGCCGAGAGGATGTGTGACAAGAATGCGGGGAAGTCGCGTGTGTGGCTGAAGGCTGAGGCCACTTGGAGCGCGATCGCAGGATGTGTCGAGTCACGAAGAACACACAGAGTCTGGAGTGTTATAAGGCACGTCTACTAGAACGCCACCCGAGGCTAACAAAGGCCCTGCTGGGGAGGAACAAAGAAGAGGATGGGGAGGTCGTGGCGCAAGGTCAAAAGGTGGTTCGGTAAAGCCCGAAATTGTGCTCATCCTAATATGGCAACCGTCCAAGTTCAGAATCCCATCCCTTCACCGAGCGATGCACTCGCTCTATATAGCTACACCATCACGTTGCAGTAACTACCACACAGTTTTCCTCCTTCCATGAAGGTCGGAACATCTCTGGCCAATGAGACATGATGGAGATTTGTTCTGCTCAACTTGTAATAGGAAAGGACTAGAAGAGACGACGGTCCTAAACACAACCCGTAGCCGATGAGCATTGCATAATAATTATCTGTGGTGCCGCTCTGCAGCCCCCGGTGTTGCTCGAGCGCAGCCAATACATCTGACTAGTTGGTAATTACGGGTATCACGAAAAAATGCGTGCATCTGTACACAAACGAGGGGCACGGCGGGAGAGAAGGATGATGCCAATGAGGAAGCCAGAGAGCCAGGATCATCACAGCGAATAGCATAGTCTATGAGCGTCCACAAAGGAGAGCCGGGTTCACCCTGTACCGAGCACCCCAACACCTGCGCTCGCGAGACAGCACGACGAAGCCCCTGCCCACCTGGACAACGAGCGAGCCCTTGAAGTCCCAGCTGCTTATCCTGATACTTCTGTCAACGCTTCGAGTCCGTCGATGTCACAGAGTCCGTTCTCCGCTTCCCACCACCGAGGTGCCCGAGCTTCTTGAGACCGCTGGAGATGCTGCTCTTCTTCCTCCCATGCGTCTTCTTGCTGGTTGTCGATGCTTTCGAGTCTGTCGACTTGACCGACGCCACCTCGGCCGCAGCGTCGGCGTCGGCGTCTTCCTCGTGGCCATTGACGAGCACGCCATCAGCTGCGAGGGCATCCTCGGTGATGCCGGTGATGCCGGAGACGCCACCGCCGCCGACGAGGCGGACCGTTGTGTCTGGCTCCTGATTCGAGGGGGCCTCCGGAGCATCAATGAGGACTGGCGACTCCTCCCCTGCAGTATCAAGCTCCGACGATCCGACAAGCGTCAGATCCTCGTGGAGGAGATCGGGTACAGCTGGGGGCGACTCGATAATGACGGCAGGTTTGAGTGCCTCCTCCGGAGAGTCGACAAGCTTCGTTTGGATCTCCAATGTGAGCTTTGGTGAGGGTGATCGTGATCGTGCCGTGCGAGGAGGAACTGCTGTGAGAGGAACGGCGGACATGGATTCTTGGCGTGCGGGTCTTCCCTCGATATCGTCTTGAGGTGGGAAAGTCCGGCTAACGTCGTCGTCGTCGTCTGGTGTGAGCTGACTGGGTGAAGGGAGGTCTACAGGCAAGGGGGCCGGAGGTTTGGTAACAGAAATCGTGGGGAGCTGCTTTGGTGCAAAATTGGTAACCTTCGCTGAGGGGGTGGGCAGAGACGACTCGTCGAGAGCACTCGTTTCCTTATCCTCGGCGGCGAGGACTGGTATCGGGACTTCCGCACCAGCGCCAGCATTGCTTGTAGAAGATGCGAGCGACAATGGCTCCAAGCTGACCTTCTCCTGTACATCGTTACAGGAGCAGAAAAAACAGAGCGACGTCCTGCACTCACCTTGCCCTTCTCTGGAGGTTGCTGAAGGATGCTTTCCGGCACGATGCCGGCATCAATCCACCTCCGGACACTCTTGTCCGCCCAGGCCTCCAAAACGTTCCAGCCCTTGTACTCTCCGGCCAACCGCAACCCACCCGTGCCCGTATCACCGCCAGTGTCGCCCTGGCCACCTCCTACGCCGTCGAAGAAATAGCTCTCGTACCCAATCGAGTCCTCGCTCCCATCGCTCCCATCGTTACCGGACCCCATCTCGAACCCTTCCCCGCTCTCGAGATCCTCCACGAACCCCGCCAGGAACTTTGCCCATCCGCCCGGCCCGTCGCCCCGCCACATAACGACCTTCGTGTCAAAGTCTCGCCCGAAGACGATCACCTGGCCGACAGCGCCGCCCTCGCCAGGGTTCATGTCGATACCCAAGTAGTTACCCGCCTTGTCCGCGACGAGCGGGATCCACCCGCGACATGAGTACTCCCGCCGGACCCACCCCGCGGGTATTGAGTCCATCATCTCCTTCAGCGCCGCGTTCGCGCCCGTTGCAGGGTCATCATCGACCTCGCGCCAGAACCGCCATTCCTCCAGGACGTCCTCGAGCGGGAGGAGCGTGAGCCCGAAGAAGAGCCCCTCCGAGCACCCTGCTGCGCTTTCGGGCTCCTGTCCATCGACGCACAGATACGAGTCGCGGACGGGCTGCGGAAGTGAGAATCCGAAGGCCATCTCGAGCTGCGCGAGGTCTTGCGGGAGGATACCGTAGTTCAGGGTGTCACCTAATTCGGGGTACTCGCGTTCGAGCCACGAGCGCAGTCGGTTCCAGGTGTTGGAAAGCGGGGGGTATGGGAGACCAGCGCCCGCTGCTGTGTTGTGTAATGGGAGGATGGACGTGGATTTGGGGGTCACAGCACTGTCCAAGGACAGCGTTTCGTTAGCATCGTCAGGGCATCACGTACACTTGGCCCATGGATACATACGAGCTAGGGACATCGTAGTAGGGGCCCGAGGGCGACGAGGGAGGATACGAGTACGTCGAAGACGATGGAAACTGTGCAGTCTGCAGTGTCTCGGGATTGAATGCATCAGGATGCGATGTCAAACCCGGGGATGATGTCGGCAGGCTGAAGGCCTCGTGGGTGGATGTCATGGCCCTGCGAGAGGAGGTGCGGCTGTTTTTGCTGGAGAAGAGACTTGCAAACCAGCTCATCGTAGGTGTCGTCGGCCAGGATGGCTGGTCAAGACAGCAGCAATGGATACCAGGAGAGGCAAGTGATCCCAAACCAGTTCAGTGGAGCGAGAAGAGCCGCGCCTGGGCGAAGCGCTAAATCGGGATGCCTGGCGAAGTGCCAAAAGCAAAAACAAATCAGAGCAGCTGCGCACAGATAATGCCGGGACCTCGAGGCGGCGCCGGGGCAGAGTGTCGTACGGTGCGAGTGTGGATGGGTATGGGAGGAGTGCCAAGTGTCGCTAGCTGGAAAGGACTGGCCGCCGTCGAGTACAGCATGAAACATATCATTTGCCGCACTCCGCCGGGGCACGACGCCCAGGCGCCCGCACACGCTCTGCAACACGCTCCAGGCCATGGGTGTGCCACCGGCGATCCGGTCGACGCCTCCATGGCAGTCGCTAGCAATTTCATTCTATCCAATCCCATTCGAAAGTTCGAAGCCTTCTATTAACGTCCGAGTACGTGGGATCCTAGATAATGATACAACATGTACAACTACGACAGTATGTGCAAACAGCCTCTCAGAATGTCGCCAGCTGGTCCGCGACCTTGAAGTCGGCAGCGGTCTTTGCGCGAAGCTCGTCGAGCGTCACGCCCTCCGCAATATCAGTCAATAACAGCTCGCCCGCAGCGCGATCTACCTTGAACACTGCCAAGTCGGTCACGATCAAGCTCACAGCGCGCGCACCAGTGAGTGGCAGAGAGCACTCCTTCACAATCTTAGGCGTGCCATCCTTGGACACGTGCTGCATCGTCGCGATGACCTTCGTCTTGTCAGGATTTGAGACAAGATCCATTGCACCACCAATGCCTGAGAAATTATCAGTATCGGGAGAGCTCCACAGGTCAGGGATGAAGTGCGGCTGACCCTTGACAAGTTTTCCAGGGATCATGAAGTTGGCAATGTCACCCGCTTGTGACACTTGCATAGCCTGAATGATGCACCTGTGAGTCGAGGTTTCAACACTGACAGAGAACATCGGCGATGCTGACACCAAGGCAAGTGACATCCATGTGTCCACCACGAATCATGTTGAACGACTCCGCGGAGTCTGCAGGAAGTGGTCAGTCTTACACATATAGCTAACACCACAAGAAGACTGACCGAAACACGAGGCGCCTGGAAGCAACGTCGTAGTCTCCTTTCCAGCGTTGATAATATCCCTGGAGGCAGTGACCTGTTCAGTTCAGGAGTGGCGCCCAATCAAGATAGTGCACTTACGCATCAACTTGGTCGGGCGTAGGGTAAGGGCCCATTCCCAAGATGCCGTTCTCGCTCTCAAGCCACACCTTGACGTTAGGGTCCAGGTGCTAGATTCACTCATGAGTGGGACATAGTGACGTATTCATTCGATGCAGCTTACCTCCGGAATGAGGGTAGGGACACCAACACCGAGGTTTACGTAGAAGCCATCGCCGATCTCCCGAGCAGCACGCTTCGCGATGCGGTGGCGCCAATCCTTGACGGCCTTTTCTGAGCTCTCCGCTGGATTTGTGTTCGTTTCCTGCTCAGCCGGGTTGTCTGCCAACTTGGTCACCTCGATGGTCTTTGGCTCGGTTGCCTGTACTATGCGATCGACGTATACACCGGGGACGTGAATGGCGTTCGGCGAGAGGCTGCCGACCGGACTGCGACGTCAAAGTTAGCAATCCCGCTGACACAGTCAGAACGTCAACTGTGACGTACACAATCTCCTCAGCCTCGACGATGGTCAATTTAGCGTTGCGGGCCATGACGCCATTGTAGTTGTTTGCCGTGTACCTGCCGTCCTATCAGCCTCTGATTCGAGCGCCGGCATGAATGAAGAAATGTGATACCGACCTGAAGACCAGGTTACCAACCTCGTCGGCCTTCCACGCATGCACGAACGCAACATCGCCCGCGATAGCAGGCTCCAAGACGAACCTCCGACCGTTGAAGAGGCGGGCCTCCTTCGGGTTCCCGGGGATCATGACCCCCGCCTTGAGTCCTCCTGGGTTGTACCGGATGGGTATGCCGCCGGTCTCGACGGCTGTGTTGGCACCCGTAGGCGTGAAGATACAAGGCTCGCCAGAAGCGTGCGCGTGCAGACGGGCAACGAGGGTACCCTGGGGAACAAGCTCGATGCCGACGTCACCGTTAAGATAGGCTGACTCGAGGTACTTATTTCTGCACGTAAAGAACACGATCGAGTGGCAGGTCAGGCGGGTAGAAGCGGGCATAGACCGGCAAAACTGCGTACCCTCCTAAGTAGGAGATCATGACCTTGTCGAGCTGTTTCGTCTTGATAAGTTTAACTAAGGAGCCGTTCAGCATAATCGAAGCAGCGCCCGGAAAGCCGTCGGAAACGCTCACCTAGGCCGTGGTCTCCTGCGCCCGCGTTGTTCGACACGGCAGTGAGATTCCGAACGTCGGCTCGTTTTGTGAGGGCAGTGATGAGGGTCTCAGGAATGCCACACAGTCCAAACCCTACGCGCGGAGAAAACTGAGCGCGAGCCCACTGCTGGGGGAATGTGCGGGCGTACCTCCGGAGAGAATTGTATCCCCAGTCTTCACATCCTTGAGTGCCTCGTCCACCGAGTCCCAAACCTTTGTCTTCCTTGGGCGCGGCGCGTTGGCAACTACGGAGTAGTACCTGATACGCGCGGCGATGATGATTCTACTGCTGCTGTGCGCACGGGGAATCGCGACTGCGCGAGCCCTCAGAGCCAACATGTTGTATTGAGGATTGCGAAGGGACGAGGGTATGTTTGTGAGACGGAAACTGGAGATGCGGGGTATGGGGGTTGAGTGTCTGTGACGCAAAGCCAGAAGAGAAGCGTGGAGCGGGGTATGTGATGAGGCAAGCCCAAGGCAACTCGCTCGATGCGGACGTTATATAGATTCTCTGGCTGTGGGCGAGGCCTTGGGGTACTCGATTTTCCGGCGCATTTCCGTCATTGGAGGATGATCTGGGTTGGAATCTTGGTACAATTTACGGAGGAGGTGGTGGCGGCAGAGCATGCTCACTGGGTTGCCCCGGATCCGACTGCCATACCCCGCGTCCCGGCGGGCCTCGAGCGTCTATCAGGCCCAGCCAATCACGCCTCACAATCTAGGCTTATCGTTCGTCTCCCTGTTCCGCTGCTTGACCGTGCTCTACCGTGCTCAGGCTTCCAATGAGTAATATCTCACCCCTCTTCTCGGGGCGTAGAGCCGTTACAGCCCGGTTGCAGGGTGTACATCATTGCGGGGACAGTGGCGATCGTGAGAAAGGCAAACGCCAGGGCGTGGCCGGGATGGTGATATGTAGAAAGCCAACGAACAATAAGTATGTGTTACAGATGAGTACACCAAGCTTGAGTAACACGGCTCAAGCCGTGCCGAGGTTGGGCGAAACTTGGAAATCTGCCCCCGTCTTAGCCTTCACCTCGTCCAGTGTCACCCCCTCCTGCAGCTCCGATAGAATCAATGTGCCCGCCTTCCGGTCGACGTCGAATACCGCAAGCTCCGTGATGATCTGGCTGACAGTGCGTGCACCCGTGAGCGGGAGCGAACACTCGTTCAATATCTTCGGGCTGCCATCCTTCGCGCAATGCTCCATGACCACGATGACCCTAGTCTTGTCCGGGTTCGACACGAGGTCCATCGCACCACCGATACCCTTCACAAGCTTGCCCGGGATCATGAAGTTTGCAATGTCACCCTTCGCCGACACTTGCATCGCCTGTGAGTGTCATACCGCTGAATCAGTCTGCCATCTTCAGGTGAAGGAAGATGACGGGACGTACGCCAAGAATAGCGACGTCTATGTGCCCACCACGGATCATCGCAAACGACTCATACGAATCTGGAGATCGACGTCGTTAGATCGCGCTGCCGCCGGCCAACTCGGGAATTGATTCCTACCAAACACCGCCGAACCAGGAAGGAGGGTCACAGTCTCCTTTCCGGCATTGATGATGTCCCTAAATGACGCAAGTCAGTGGGCATGATGTCTAGCAAGGTCAAAGGCTGACACTCACGCGTCGACTTGGTCTTTGGTGGGGTACGGACCCATACCGAGGACACCATTCTCGCTCTGCAACCAGACCTTGACACCTGGCGGGAGGAACTGCAGCTCACGAGTTAGTATTAGGCGTCGCCAAGGCCAACGGTTGTGCCAACCTCGGGGACCAGTGTGGGCATCCCAATACCGAGATTAACGTAGAAGCCGTCCTTGAGCTCCTTCGCTGCACGTTTTGCAATCTTGTTCCTCACCGCGAGCGCCGCCTGCTTAGCAGGGTCCGACGACGTCTCCTCTGCGGGAGAGGAGTCACGCGCCAAGGTCAGGATTTCGATTTGTTTGGGCGCCGTCGCCTTCACAATGCGATCGACATATATACCCGGCAAGTGAATGGCGTTCGGCGAAAGCGAGCCAACAGGGACGATCTCCTCCGCCTGCATATAGGTCAGAACGCTTCGACCGAGGAAACCGCATGCTTCGGGATACGCACCTCCACGATGGTCAGCTTCGCGTTCTTCGCCATGGTGGTGGAGAAGTTGTTCGCAGTATATCTGAACACACAATTCCCGACCTCGTCGACCTTCCACGCCCGCACGAGGGCGACATCGCCGGCGATAGCAGGCTCGAGGATGAAACGACGGCCGTTGAACTCTCGCGCCTCCTTCTTGTTACCCGGGATGGCGACACCGGCCTTGTGCCCGCCCTCCTTCAGACGGAGGGGAATGGAGCCCTCCTCGACTGCCGTTGAGGCACCTGTGGGCGTCCATATCGCTGGGAAGCCCGATGCGTGCGCGTGCAGCCTCCCCACCAGCGTCCCTTGGGGGATGAGTTCGAGCGAGATTTTGCCGTCAAGGTAGAGGCCCTCGAAGTGCTTGTTCCTGCACAGTAGCGTAGCACATGATGAGTAGAGTATGGGTAGCATATAAACCCCTCGTACCCCCCAATGTACGACGCCATGACCTTGCCAATCTGACCGGTATACAGCAGCTTGCCTGTGCGCGCCCTCAGGACGCGTTCATCTGAGCTGACGTACGATGATACGCACCGAGCCCCTTCTCTCCAGACCCCACATTGTTCGAGACGACGGTCAGGTCCTTGATCGTGTCCTTCTTCTTGGAAAGTGCTTCGATCAAAGTGTCTTCAAACCCCGGCCCCACAGTTAGGCTCGCCCTCGCAACGTCCGAGATGCGAGCTACGCACCAGGAGTACCACATAGTCCAAAGCCTATGCCCCCAAAGAAACTGGAATCAACAACAATCCGCGCATGCACGCATGTCCTAATGCTGCGACATACCTCCACTTAGAACGATATCCCCCGACTTGACGTCCCCGACCGCCGCGTCCACCGAATCCCATACCTTCTTCTTCTTCGGAACTACCTCCTCCGGGGCTGCGGTGCTGTATGCACTACGATCAACCCCGCATGACTGCGCTAGCGGGGCTTGCCAGTGCCCATGGGGTAGACTTGCCCTCAGGAGCGTTCCGGTGGCTTTCCGTGCCGGGTATCCTCGCAACACGGTCCTGGACGGGATCGAGCAGATTGTCCGCCGTACGGTATGCATGTTCCTATATCTGTCACGGTATAGTTTACGCTGTATCGGTGCTGGGTGTACCCTCCCGAAGTCGTGGTCGCCGTCGGGGGTTGTGGTGGACGCTGGTCACAAGCTCGAGCGGGTGTTCCTGTGCAAGTCCGACAGCCTAACGCGTGGGTAGCTGGCGGGACTTCACGCGGACAGGAAGAGGAAGGAGTGGGCAGGCTTTCGGCCGTAATGCCGCGCTATATGTATAGCTCGCTGAGCATCTTCGTGCAGCAGTCGTGGTCCGAAAGGGCATGTGAGCTGCATCGGCCGGCGCATGTGAGAGCGCGAGTTACAAGAATGGCCTATGAATCAATATCATTGCCGCTAATCCCGGCTCCCGCGTCTCCGCGTAACGCCGTTGCCCGCGAAGGAAGCAACGGACGGAATGCTCAATGCGGGGAACGCTTCAGACGCATACATAGAGCATACCCTGGTGTAAACCAGTCACCCTGTTCACCTAAACAGCTGTTTATAGCGGTCGGGATACTCTACATTGCGTATACACTCCAGCATCGTCCACTATCCTATCACCACTATCCCGATGGATTACCGTGGCTTCCTGCCCGGACCCTTCGGACGTGCGAATGGTTTCCTATCGCCACCTTCAGCAGGACCACTTGCTGCGCTCGTCGGTACGTCGGCTCCGGCTAAGCCCAGCTCGGAGACAAGGTATTTCTCATCCAGCTCTGAAGGATCCGAGGTCTCGACCTTGCGCGAAGACAAAGTGGAGGTACTACCGGTTGAGGAAAGGAACTCTTTCACTTCCTTCACGACGAACAGAACGGCGCTCGAATATAGCATGCGGTGCCTCACGGGAGAGGCAGAGGGGCAAGAGTAGATGGGGACTGTGCAAGAAACGAAGTAAGTCTTTGTATGCCGTGAACCCTCAAAGTCTACTTACCGACTTCTCGACGCGGGGGAGAAGTGATGCTCTGCGGCCAAGCAAAGAAGGCATACGCTGACATGCATGGTAGTAAGGTCGCGCCTGATGGCTTGTATAATATATGAACGTACATGGCGAGTCCAGAGGGAGGGAGCTTCCCAGCTGCGAAACATCAACTTGGTTGGTAGACGTTAGTAGTAGCGTCTCCGTCGTAGGATCAATTGACTACCGATCTGCAGTAAGCACGATATGACGAATCTTTAGGTCTCAGCGCAATCACCAGTATCACAAGCCGACTATCATCCGCGGTAACAAGGTCTTTGATAGCTTCTTCCGCCTCAGGAGACCATTTCAAGAAGACACCTTGTCCGACATGATTCTGTCTTGCCCGGCTGCCTTCGTAACTCCGTCCGCCTGCTTCGCGTTCTGCGGCCTTGACGGCTTCCATCTCTTTTTCTCTTGCGCTCAGCGGCTTGGGGGCAGCCAAATGACGCTTATGCTTCGCGTACGCTTCCGCATTGACATCTTCCTTCGCAGTAGCGAAGATGCTGTCGGTGAAGTGCGTTGATCCAAGGCTCTTAGTCAGGGTATTGCGCGTAGCCGCATACAGCATCTTAGGCAATCCGTATTCGTCACTGCAGTACATATGCATGGGAGGCTTGCGTACCTTGTCCCTGACCTTTGCCGAGTCGGGCACATAGTACACAGCCAGCCATTCCGTAGGAGGGTCGTCCAGCCGGACCAGGACATACGCAGGCACGCTCTCTTCTAAAATATCACCAAGCTTGTCGAGATCCTGCTCTAGGGTGCCCGATGGTGGGTGAGTGCCATCTGGAACGAGAGATTCTGGCAGGGCGCGAAGTCATCATGAGCGGCCAGACAGAGTGTAGAGAAGTGACACTGGCGGAGACCATTCTGAATGGAGATCTTGAGGAATCGTACGTTCCCGGAATCCACAGCATCGGAAAATGCAGAAGTTAGCTCTGGAGAGACAGCAATCCCCGTCGGCGCCGACATGGTCGTTGTAGAGCAGATGCAGCAGAGGTTGCCGCGGAACTGAGGCCGCAGGGAGGTGAACGGGCGGCTAGATGAAGACCGGCGCGGATGTCCGGGGTAAGACACGCCTCTCAAGCGCCCATCGGTGACCGCACACTTCGGAATCGGACTACCTGTGTAGCACTTGCACCCAGCCTCGACGTACACACTCTTGCGGTGGCATCCGTCTTCTCCAGCTTCGTCGGTGAGCCTCTCCGCAGGTCCTCAGATCCTTGCGTGACGACGACCGACAGCAGGCGGCTCTTTCGGCGCTGGTTCACCGCTCCACGCAGCTAGCGTATTTGGCCGTGGCACTCACTCTCAACTCTCTTCTGCCACACCATGGAGAACCCGCCCTATGTTCCGTATCAGGCTTACAAGGTACATACCATGCTCTCATACTCTTGAGTCGTCTCACTATGTGCGGTAGTCCAAGCGGCACAATCGTGTCCAATCCCACCCGCAAGCAACCTCGAACGGCGCTCCTCCACCCTTGCAAGCTCGCCCGAATCCTACTGTCATCAATGGCTTTGCCCAAAGCGAGCCCATAGTACCTCATGCGTCTAACGGTGTCGCCGATGCGGAAAAGCGCTCCATTGCCACACTCAATGGGCGCAGTACTCTGCAACGACCTGTCTCAATGATAGATACCCTTACTCACCTACGTCAAGAGTTTACTTCTCCGCCCTTGTCTGATGCGAATGTCGAGAAAGTATCAATTGCGCTGCCTGCGGAGAGGACCATTGAGAAACCGGCTGAGAAGCCTCTTCCGCCTCCTCTGGTGGTGCCATCCCCAACGGCCGTTACTCCAAGTCTTGTGAGGTCGCCCATCTCTTCTCCCAAGACTTCCCAGCCAGCTTCGCCCCCTCCAGCTCCTGTGCCGCTATCGCCTCAACCTAGTTCTCCATTACCGCTCTCTCAGACTAGCTCCCCCAAAGTACTTGGGAAGGCTGTCGCACAATCGTCCCCCGCCGCTGGCCCTTCGACCCTTTCGCCGGTGGCCTCGGACAGGCCCGTGGCATCCCCCAGGAAGTCATCGACGTTCCGACATGTACCCTTGCGTCCGCCTGCGGCGTCTAGGCCGACCTTGCAATCATCTCCGCTCAGCCGTCCAACTAGCATGATCGTCCAGAACACTTCCTCAATGCTTGGCTCACCCCGATCTTCGCCATGGAACCTCAACCAGCCTACCAGTGCCGTGTCCTCGGCCGTCTCGAGCCCTGTCATGCCTGCGCAAGACCGCACGCTGCCCCCTATACCGGCTTTCGAACTCCAGCCACGGCCATCCCAATCCCTCTCCGCCGCCGCCGCCGCCTCCTCCAGTCCCACGCCCATAGCGCCGATACATGCCCCCGTTGCCGTGCCAAAGCGCTCATCAGTACTGATGACATCCCCGGCACCAGATGTAGCACCGCCTACGCATCCTGTATCTTCATCTACGCCTCCTACAATGACGCCATCGACATCGACTTCTTCTGCTGTTCCATCTACTGCGCGGACGCCTGCTCGGTCACCAGCGCCCTACCGACCTGGTTTCCAACCGAAGGGTGTGTACCGGCCCCGGACAGATGAGTTCATCGACGCGCGGAACCGGAGTCGGGATGCTGGACGGATAGAGCGGACACGACTGGAGCGCCGTCTGGAGAAGCTCATCAACTTGCATTTCCCTCCTCCTGGACAGAGCAAGTCGGAGGCTGCAGAGCCTCGGCCGAAGCACGAGAACAGACGTGCTTCTTCGTTCTGGGATCTGGATCTGTCGGAGTTGAGGAGCAAGAGCGCGGGCGATCTGTGGCGGGAGGTTGTGCAATCGCAGGCTTCACAAAATGGCAAGAACGATGTCCGAGGTGAGTTGATTGGCTCAGTGCGCCTCGCAAAGTTGACCTGTCTTGTAGTCGCTGAGCAGAAGATCACACCTTGGGAGGACGATGCTTCCGTGTCGCAATGTCCTATATGCTCGTAAGTGTTTCCAGTGATATCACCCACATCCCGGAAACCTAATTCTTTGTGAAGAGCATCATTTCATCCCCTTACCAATCGGAAACACCATTGTCGACTATGTGGACGTATCGTCTGCTCATTGCCAGTGAAGTATCCCCAACGACCTCAGACATGTTCTCTCTTGTTTGTTGTGGACCAGAACACAGGTCGAATAGAGGAAGTCGGGGAGGGCGTTGATTACGGTGTGCGGAGACGCAGTACTGCGGCACCTGGCAAGCCGCAGAGACGAAACAATATGCTCAGCGATGAGGAGAAGTTCCTGAAGGGCGTGCGGGTATGTCGTGATTGTCGACCCGTGCTCCTGTAAGCCCTCCGTCACGTTCATTTGCATGTCATGCATCTGATATGACTCTTCAGACGACAGCAGTACCGACATGAAATGGGCGTCGTGCCTCTCTTCACGCGACTGTACAATGTACGTTTCCCGATGCAGTCTGAGATGCATAACCCAATGCTGGCTATCTAGGCTCTCATCTCGCTTGAGAAAGAAATCGAGGACGAGTTGCCGGTATTCCAGGAGCTTGTCGTGAACCTTGCGTATGTTGTTTCACGCCAATGTGCTCGATTGGTCACTCACAATAACGAGCAGCAGGCAGGAACGTCCGACACCAGAAGCTACAGCTGTACGAAAGCGGCTGCTAGAGGCGTTCGGGCAGTTTGATGCCCTAGCTAAGCGTATACGACAGCTGCCCTGCGCACCAGGCAGTTCACAGGATCGTATACAGGGAGCCATTGCTTCTCGCGCGAACCACTTTCTACAGAAGAACATGTTGCCGCTCCAGGTAAGCCGCACATGGTTCATGCTCCTTCATAGCCCCACTCAGCGTATTGGTCATCTCAACGACAGTCACTGCCAAAGCCCAACGGCAAGAAAGCAGGTTCTCCCTCTTCCCATAGCCCGAACCCCCCAGAAGACCAGATCATCGACCCCGACTCGGAGGTCGCACGTGTCCTCCAGCCGTTACTGGAGCAGGAGGCGTTGCTCGAAACGTTCGTCGAAGAGGCCAAGGCACACCGGAAGTTCGAGGACGTCAAGACGCTTAAGAGCAACTTGCGCGAGATACGCGCGGAGATCGAGCGCATTCTTGTCAACGCGGAGGAGCAGGCCCCAGCGACGAGAAGGACGTCGGCAAGGACATGAGGCTGCATGCGAGCGTAGATCATACCGCTTGATATCTTGCTCTAGAGGCCTTGTCTTTTGTGCTTGCTGCTTCGATCGTGATAGTGCTACAATGTCAGCAGATCTAGTCGCTGGTGCTTCACGGGTGGCCTGTCCAGGTAGACTCTTCTTGCCGTTCTAGGTCGCAATATTGTCGCCTTCGGTCCGTTTAATCCTCCTCTGAGGGAAGGCCAGACGACTACATGTTACTGAGAGCAGCAGCCACCATGGCATTTTGGCACATGACGTGCAAACAAAAACATCAGTCAATGCGGAACCGTACGGGCCTTAACGGGTCGCGAAGACGCGTACATCTGACGGCAGACAGGATCGAGGCGGCAATGCGGTGTATGGGAGGGAAGACATGGGATGATAAGGTGCTAAACTACTAGTACGGGAGCATTAAGACATGATGACACGTGCACAACATGAGTGAGACTATGAACGGGAGATGGATAGAGGGGAACGATGCTAGCCGTGACAATGCAAAGGGATAACTGTATGGATGACGAGAGAAAGTACGGAAACGTAGCGGTGACTATGGAGGGAGAACACCGAGGCCTCGATGACGAAGACGTAACGCATTAGCGGAGATAAGTTATGTCGACCGAGCGACTGAAAGGGTTCAGGATCTGATGAGTCGAATGTTGATGCTGTAAATGATGCTTGATGTATGTAAGCGTATACTGCATCCTCTGAACGTGCCCGCATGCCTGCTCGCGCGATGACATATCCCTTATGTCCATGCGCAGCTCCCACTCCGCAGAATCAGCACCCCGGACACCAGCCAGGGTTAAGTGACGCCCATTCTGAGCATGTCCACCAGCGCACGCGGCGTCAGACTTGACCAACCTTGAGGGGACCGCTCGAAGCACCACCGGAGCAACGCTGAGACGAGTGACAGAGGGCCGTCCCGTCCACGTCGTAGCGCCTCCACATACGTATATAGTCTCCTCTCCGAGACAGCAACGAGCAATCCGGACAGGAGACGGCTTGAGAGCGACAGCAGGCAGCTGCAAACCAGCGCTACAGCAGCTTCGAGCTCCCGACGGGACCAGCCACGCGGTTCCTCGACAAGTTCGACGCCAGTCGCCCGTCCTCGGGCAAGCCAGTCGCCAGCGGCGACAGGCCAGGCGACGGCTGCGCGCCCACGATGCTTGCGGCGGCAGTGGCGAACCCGACCATGGGCGAGTACGAGCGCAGGCCGGGCGTCGGCGCGGGCGAGAACGAGGAGATGTGGAGGAGCATGACGAACTCCTGCGTCGCGTTCGTCAGCTTCACCATCTTGGTCCGTAGCGTCGATGATAATTGTGTCGGGTTCTGTGCGTGCTTGGTGTGCCCATTTAGGTGGGAGGCAGCGAGGGAGGATGCGGGGGTGGGCGTTGAACTGGGGCCGTTGGCATTCACGGCACCGCGCGTCTTCAGGGAGTGCGACAGTTGGATAACGGTCTGGCAGAGGTGACAGGGGGCGGCGGTTAGTATCCACTTCAACCACTAGCACGCACTCAAACTCGGAACGGGTAGCAACGCCAACGGCGTAGGAGCGCAAACAAAACGGCCACACAGAGTGGTACATAAGCCCATGAACACTCCCCACCTCCGGTGTACAAACCGTCCCGGAGAACGGAGAAGAGCTCGAAACTAGGCAAGCAGTCCCAGAGCGGCAAAAACACTGGCAGCATGGTCCACCACGCAGGAGACACGAGGCCGCGGCTCGCCGCCGACCGCAAGCGGGAAACGCACCACTCACCTTCACAAATAAATGCGCGTCGTCGTGCAGCGCCCGCCCGTCCACGGCCTGCGGATGCGGATGCGACGCCCCCTCCTGCTGCACCGCAGCGATGCTCCCCCTCAGCCGCTCCGTGACGTCCTTCGCCCGCCCCAGCACCTCCCGGAACTCCTCTCTGGCCCTCGCGTTCGCAACCCCGTCCTCCCCCTCCGCGTCCCCCTGCTCCTCCGCGTCGAGCATCTCGTCCATCATCTCCCAGATCTCCGGGGCGGCCTCCACGGCAGCCCTCATCGCCCCGATGACCTCCTTGTCCACGAGCGTGCTCGACCCCGACAGCGGCGCCGGGAACGCGGCGCCTCCGAGGGACGGTGACGAGTGCGATGCGGTCAGCAGCGAGCTCTGCGAGCCCTGCCTCGAATGGCTGGCCCCGACCCCTCCATGCCCGTGCGAGTGCCAATCATGCTGCTGCTGCCCGAGCGGCAGAACAAGCCTCCGCATCGTCCGCACCCCGTGCGTCGGCGTCGAGTGGCCCCCTACACCGTTCATCAAGCTCGCACTCCCACCCCCGCTACCACCACCACCATAGCCACCGCCGCCCAGGGGGAGGAAGCTAGACGGCATCAACGGCGTGGGCGGCGGGTCGACGTACGACGGCAGCATCTTCCCGATCTCGACGTCCTTGGAGCTGAACGAGCCCGCATGCCGCCGGCTGAGGGTGATTTGGCTCTTGCCCAGGTCCAGGGAGCGCTGCTGCGGCGTGTTCGTCCGCAGGTGCGAGCGCTGTTGCGGGGACGGCGTGTCCGGCGCCTGCTGTTGCTGTTGCTGTTGTTGTGCGGGCAGGAAGGGGGAGGAGACGTGCGGGGGCGCAGACGCCGGCGGACGCGGCTTGTCCCCACCCGCGCTCGGTGCGCCGCGCACCGTCGGCGTCTTCGACGCGTACAGCTTCGACGCGGGGGGCGGACGCGCGTCCCACAGGTACGGCCGCACGGCGTCGACGTGCGCCGCGATCGCCGCCCACGCGGCGGCGATCTCGGACATGGCGCCGTACAGGACGAGCAGCATCTGCCGCGTGTACCGCGCGTCGTCGTGCTTCGCGAGCACCTTCAGCTGCAGCGAGAGCATCGAGACCGCCTTCCCGAACACCGTCACGTTGTCCCGGCAGCTCTCGATCACCGCGCGGCATATCGACGGGCTGGGCAGCGCGCGCCGGCTGACGGTGTCGAAGCGGTCCAAGGTGTGGATCAGGTGGGTCATGTACGAGCTCGCGGGCCCGAGGACCTTGAGCAGGACGGCAGATAGCCGCTCGTCGATCGCGTACACCGTATAGTGCTGGAGCGTCTGGTATATCTGAGACAGGGCGAACAGAATCCCCCGCACAGCGTCTACAACCGCGAGGAGGGATTCGGGGATGGCTTTGGAAATCGTGGCGGCGGACAGGGTGGATAGTCGACGGAAGTAGGAGTTACGCTCGCTGTCCATCGAAGGAACGGGCCTCTCAAAGGGCGCCGCTCGATCCATGGAAATGGGGGACGCCGACACGGGTTCATCGGTGATGGAGTGGTGGGGATGGTGGCTGTGGATGCTGGACGACGGTGAGCATAGCCAGACACCTGTCGCGCACAAGCAATTACGCACCTGGGGAAATGGTCAGCAGCATGGGTAGCGGCTCGCGGCGCGCCGTTGGCGAAGTGCTGCCGTGCAGGTCTCAGATCAGGTAAGCTCTTCTTCGACGAAGGAATAGGCTTTAGTGAGACTTTAGCCGTGCCGTTGATACCGTTACCAGTGTGGTGCGCGTGGGAGGGGACCCGAGCATGGCCGACATGGAAACCGTTCGCCAAGACAGAGTCGTCGGTGGGAGAAATAGCGCTTTCTGGGGAACGAGGAGACGGCGTAGCGCTCTTCGCTATACGAGAAGAGAAGAACGGATCCAAGTGCAGACGAGGGCCGTCATCCATCGTCGGCTTTCGAGAAGGTCCGGGAGAGTGGTCAAGCTGGAAGTAGGACGATGCATCCGACTCAAGGGAGAACGAACGCGCATGATACAGAGATTCGGCGTGTACGGAGGGTGTCCGGTCACTACGAGGAGCGTCCAGGCTACGAGACATCATGAAACTTGAGCAGACCCAACAGAATCTCAAGACTTACAAACTCGAGTCGTTCCCAGAATCACTCGTGATGGAGTCGTCACTCTGTTTCCGCTCACCCGACGTACCAGCATTGTCCTCCAGCCATGCCTGCAGATGTCGGATCCACTCCGACATTGACTGAGGATCATTGTTGTTCTTCCCGTGCTCCAGTACCGGTATTGGGGGCCATTCCAGCGGATTTTGGTCAACTTTCAACAATGTTAGTTGCTTAAACTTGGCCAAATACGGTGGCAGCCTGTGTAGCTTATTTCGGGTGAGGGAGAAGACCTATACGAATATGTTAACGGAAGTCTAAGGTTTGTTCGGAAACATAGGTTGTTGAGCGATTGCCCCGTACTTCGGGACTTCCGTGATTGGTCTAGCGCGCCATTCAGTATCGCTCAGACCCGGACAGGACCGTTAGCTCCTGGCCGCACGCGACGCCAAGGATCGGCAGTTAAGGGAAACGTCATACACAGCTGAAGGACATGTAGACGCTCCTTTTCCAAGTCCGGGAGCACAGGCAAGACCTCTGCGAGGGGCTGTACATCTCGCGCGGCGGTGCTGCTTTGTATGAGGAAAAGGCATAGACTCGTACCCGTAAGTTTACCAAAGAACCCGGTTGGGAAGGTAGGCGCTTGATCTTGTTCCGACTTATGTCTAAAATCTCCAGTGACGGCATGACAGTCAGCTGCATTGTACGTTGTACTTAGTCGGAGACAATGGGAGCAGCAGCACGGGATGACGCACAACGTCGGGGAAAACGGTGAAGCTATTATTCTTCAGGACGAGATAGCGCAGGCGGGACAATAGGGAGAATGCCATGGGTAGAGTAGTGAGGCGGTTGTGGGCAAGCGCGATGCTGGAGAAGGCGTGTGAGCCGCGCGGACGGGTGGGGTGTAGAGCTAGAGAACGCACCGTACTACAGAGCTCTCTGTGCCTGTCTGCTCGTCGTGGCCGACGGTGGCGAGTTCCTCGGCGCCAGACTCGCCAACGTCGGTGAGGCCCTTGTAGGCGAGGTCAAGGGTTGCGCCTCCATCTGGAGACTTTGCGAGTGCGTCGGTGATATGATCTCTTGTCAAGGAGAGGGAAGGGAGCGGGGAGAGCGCGGCAGTTCTGGACGTGGTGGAGGACTTGCGTGCGGAATGTTCGCCATCAGAACCAGACATACAGAAAGCAGGTGCGCGGAGGAGCCTAGCGAGAGAAGGGCAAAAAGCAGAGGAGGAAGAGGACGGTCGCTAGGACAATGGAGAGAGAGAGAGAGAGAAGGGGACCTTGGATGAAGGAGGCCGACGCTGGGAGAGCAGGACGCGGTCCGTGGCCAACGCAGAGGACGCAGACCTGGACTCGGACTCGGGCAGCGCTCAGCGTCTGCTCGATCTTTCAAACCGTAACCGTCACGCCCCCGCCCTCCTTGTCACACGTCACACCCGCGTCCTCTTCCAGGCGTCTACCGTCCAGACCGAGAAAGATTGTGCGGCGGCCCAGTCTCACTCTTGCCTCCGCCTGCGCCGTTCATGGCCGCTTCAACAGCATTCGCTGGAAAATGGGAATCCCTCCCAACCCCTCTCACACCATGGATGTACGTTCCTATGTTGCGTGCCCGTCTGTAATCAACTTGACTTCTACTCAGTCTAGATGTTATCCACTCAATGGGTCACTCCCAGATGACCCCCGTCCAGGCCTCCACCATCCCCCTCTTCATGCGCCATAAGGACGTCGTCGTCGAGGCTGTCACCGGCTCTGGGAAAACTCTCGCCTTCGTCATCCCCATCTTGGAGAAGCTGATACGCAGAGAACGGAAGCTCGCCAGAAACGAGGTCGGCGCACTCGTGATCAGCCCCACCAGGTGCGTGCGCTCCCATTCGGACATTTCGCATCTGTCTTATGTTGATGTCCTGACACGCCTTGTCTATCCCAGAGAGCTCGCGACGCAGATACACTCCATATTCTCCCTCTTCCTCGACTCCCAACCCTCCCCACGCCGTCCTTCCCCGCCGCCGGACGAAGCTTCTGGCTCCGACGTCCAATTGGACGTTACACCTGAATACCCACCCCCGCTGCTCATCGTCTCTTCAGATTCTCCCCCAGCGCAAGACGTACAACGCTTCCTGTCTACTGGTGCCGACATTGTGATCGGCACACCCGGTCGAGTAGAAGAGTTCCTCCTTGGGAAGGGAAGGAATATTGTCAGCGTCAAGGAGCTTGAAGTTCTCGTTCTCGATGAGGCAGACCGGTACGTGCGTCTCAGCTAGCGTCACGATGTGGCCGTTGAAACTCGTCTGCAGTTTGCTTGATCTGGGCTTCCAGGCCGCCCTGACCCGCATACTCACCGCCCTCCCGAAACAGCGGAGGACAGGCTTATTCAGCGCCACTATGACAGATGCGGACGCCCTGTCAGAGCTCGTCCGGGTGGGATTGCGCAACCCGGCGCGCATAGTTGTCAAGGTGCAAACCAAAAAGACGAAGGGAAGAGCTGGTGCCGACGGCATCAAGGCGGATAAAGAGACCGTAGAGGAACGACGCATACCAGCCAAGTAAGCTGTCTTCTCTGTATGTCAAGGTAGCCATCATTCAACATGTCGGCGTCGCAGCCTGCAGAACTACTACATGTCATGTCGCGCCTCCGAGAAGATGCTCCAGCTCACTCGCATCATCCGGCACGAGACCCAGAAGCAGCAATCGTCGCGTTTCATCGTCTACTTCGCGACGTGTGCCTGCGTAGATTACTTCTACAGAGTCGGTGCCTCCCGCTCGCGTTCCGACTGTCTCACTGACGCACCCGGCGACGTAGGTCCTGGCGCCCCTCCTGCCAACCAACACCACCCTGTATTCCCTACACGGCCACCTGCCGCCCAGCACCCGGACAAAAACCCTGGCCAATTTCACAAATTCCCCGGCGCTGCCATCCGCCCCGTCAATCCTCCTCGCGACAGACGTCGCCGCGCGGGGCCTGGACCTGCCCGACGTCGACGTCGTCATCCAGTTCGACCCGCCCACGGACACCAAGGCGTTTTCCCACAGATGTGGACGCACCGCGCGTGCGGGCCGGAGCGGGCGGGCGTGGGTGCTCCTGGTCGGGCGAGAGGTCGACTATGTCGAGTTCATGGCGGTCAGGAAGATTCCCATGAAGGAGCGGCCGCGGTTCGCGAGCGACGGGACGCCTGTCTCACATGACGACACGGACACGGATGATCCGGAGGTGTCGAGTGTCATGGATGCAATTCGGAAGAAGGCGCTGACAGACCGCGCCCTGCACGACAAGGTGATTTACGTTTCGCGTGGCCTGGCTTCGCACGCCCTTCGCACGCACTTGGTACCGACGTCACTGACGCGCTCTCTATTCCGCGACTTGCTCAGGCCGTGAAAGCATTCGTCTCGTTCGCGCGTGCGTACTCGAAGCACGAGGCGTCGTACATCTTCCGCGTGAAGGACCTCGACTTCGTCGGGCTCGCGAAGAGCTTCGGGCTCCTCCGGCTCCCGCGCATGCCCGAGCTCAAAGACGTGCCGAAGGGCGGCTGGGAGGACGCGCACGTTGATGTAAGCTCGTTCCCCCCTTCTCCTTCCCATCGCTCCCTCCCCCACGCTGACAGGAACCACCCTCGCCGAATCCCTTCTCCTTCCCGTTCGCACGCTACAGTGGAATAGCTACAGCTACGCCGACAAGGCGCAGGAGGCGAAGCGGCTCGCCGAGTCCGCGAAGCCTGTGCCGAGCGCGGAGGAGGTCGAACAGCGCAAGGGGCTGCGCGCGGAGAAGCGCAAGGCGAACACGTCGTGGAGCGACAAGATGCGCAGGAAGGAGGAGCGCGAGAAGAGGAGGGAGAAGAAGGACAGGAAGAGGAAGTGGGAGAGGGCCAATCAGGCCCACGCTGGGACGAAGCGTGGGCTCGGGGACATAGACATGGACGGGGAGAAGGGGAACGACGAGGACGGGGGCGACGATTGGGACGCACTGGCGAGGGAGGAGAGGCTGGCGAAGCGGGTGAAGAAGGGCCAGTTGAGCCAGACGGAGTTCGACGCGGAGTTCGGGGATTTGTGAGATGTGTCGAGATGGGTCAGTACGACGTTGTCCGCGTATGTCGGGACGACATGACGATGCATTGGCCGCGTTGTTGGTCGTGTTTGGTTTGGCTCGCGGAGTGTATGTATCATTGTATCCTCGTGTATCACGCTCGAGTGGTGCAGCAGTCTTATGGTGCAGTTCACTTGAACGCCTCCGCCTTTGTACGCGATTAAGCGCGCGTTTAATTGTCACGTGACTTGGCAATATGCTCGTATCAGTTGTCGTTGCTTAGCAGGCCTCGCGAGAGCTCACCAGGCTGCACAGATGGAAGTGCAAGCCCAAAGAACCTCCATAGAGCCATTACCCCATGACACGTTAGTGTCTGAACCCTCCCATGCATGGCCCAAGTTCAAGGATGCAGATCCGTACAGGCGATGGTATGGTATTATATAAGCATGAAATTACTCTTTGGGGATATAGACGCCCAAATCACGTGCCGTAGCAGAACTGGTACGGCCATTTTTGCCAGTTCTCACCCTATCGAGAATCCCCTTTGGGGATCGCTCCCTCTGTTCAATTCCTTGCAATTCACACAAAATTGACCGAAATCATGAATATCTGGAGGACTTATGACACGGCGCCTAACGGCGTACAAAAGTGGAGGCGTTTAAGTGAACTTCACCATAGCATCAATTGAGCGTCAAATCTATTCTACTAAGACATGCCCTTGCCGCCCTCGTTTTCGAGTGATCTCGCCCCCCCAATTTCTTTGTCTGTTGTTGGCCTTGCTCCACCGCTGCTCGCTCGCCAACGCCTCCCATCCTTCGTATTTTCGCCCTCCGGGTATCATGAGCGCAATATATGGACCGGCAAGGTTCAAACGACGCCGATGTTATGTACGTCCTCTTCGTCTATAAAATGTGTGTCCTCAGCGCCCTTTCTGCGCGTCCCTGACGCGACGTCCACGCCCGCCGCTCCCCCATCGCTTACGTTCGCCCGTTGACGTGCAAATTTTCCGTGTTCGCTGCAGTACTTCGACGACGCCGGACAGCCCCGCCCGAACGGCGTGGGGGGCAGAGGCTGCCCCGAAGGCACGCGCTGCGGCTTCGCGCACCCGGACGATCCCCAGTGGCCCACCGCATCGGGCAGCGTGCCCGTCGCCGTCGCACACCTGCCTCCCCCGGACGCCAGGCTGTCCTTCGCCGCAAACATCGCGCATGTGCCCCCGCCCCCGCCGAAGACTGCGCCGCCCCCTGCCCCGAAGGAGCCCCCTCCCTCGGCGCCGGCCCCCGCGCCACTTGCTGCAAGCCCGAGCTCGAGCGTGAACGCAGCGCCGGAGGTGCGGCCGCGAGAGATCGAACGCATCCCGAGTGGGCCTAGTGCGGAGCGCGACCGCGGCAGGGACGTCAGGGAGAAGGAAGGGGAGAAGGGGAAGGGGAAGGACGGGGAAGGGTCGCGCTCGCGCTTCCCTGACGGATCGGGACGAGCGCCGTTGCGCGAGCAGTCGATTGGTGCTTCGTCCATCGCGTCCTCGTCTGACCCCCGCGTGCGCAAGAACTCCGCTGCTATGAACTTCTCGGACAGACGGAGAGAGGACGAGCGTGATCTGGACAGGGATAAGGAGCGGGCGAGGGAGAGGGAAAGGGAGAGAGATAGGGAGAGGGATAGGGATAGGGAGAGGGAACGCGAGCGGGAACGGCGGTATCGGGATGAGGACAGACGCAAGGACGTCGATAGGCGCAGAGAAGATGACAGGCGATATGACGAGAGGAGAGGAAGGTCCAGGGACGACGACTACCGGCGACGCGACGAGGACGACCGACGGTCAAGGCAGAGGAGCGTATCGAGGTCTCGCTCGCGGGTAGAGGTATCGGAGGAGGAGAAACGGCGAATATGGATGGATCGCGTCAAGTAAGTGGCATTTCACCAATCAAAAATCCTTATCCCTCTCTATTCATGGCCTTCTGGATATCCTCGTCCTCAGGACTCTCTCCGAGTCCGTCCTCGCTCGCACAGAGCACCTCCGCCTGCAAGAAGATGCCTGGACATACGAGCGGCTGCGTAGATCCGTGTCCTACGAACAACTCCCTGCGGAGGACAAGGAGCAACTGGACAAGCTCGTCGAGGACACCAAGAAGGCATTGAGGGCGAAGGAGGCGGAGTTCAGCAAGGCATTGGCGAAGCTCATACCGCGCGACTTCTTCCCCTACGCACAACCTCCCGAACGACAAAGCGACGCGGCGTTCTGCGAGATGAACGCCCTCCTCACATCGCTGCAGAACGACGTCAAGCTCATGTACGAGGCTGTCGCAGCGCTGCAGGCCACTCCCATACCTCCCGCCCCTCAGGAAGAGGATAGAGATCGAGATACGTCGGGACCGAGTAGCGACCGCCCCAAAAAGCGTCGTCGGTTGTCCGTAGAGGCCGAATCGTCTCGTGCGCAGGATGCTCCTTCGAATCCACCTGGACCCACTAAGGAGGAGCTGGCGCAGATGAGGGACGGTCTCACCGAACTGGCCGGGCGTCTCTCGAATGTCGAGAACGACCTTGAGCAGTACTCGAGCAAAATCGACGACGAGGTTGAGGCCCAGCTCGACTACCGTCTCCCGGACCTCGTGGTCGTCCCAGACGAAGACAAGAAGACGAGCGTCGAGCTAACGCAGGACGTCGACAAGCTCCGCGGAGACGTCGAGGACACAGAAAAGCGCGCGGAGGTCGTCCTCGCTGCACTTGCCAAGCTTCAGGTCGATGAGGACGGTCAGGAGGACATCAACACCCAGCTCCGGGAGCAAAACGCGAAACTCACACAAACCATTGAGGAGGTGTGTAGCGTTTGCGATGTCGTGGTTCGCGTCTCGTTAATGGTCGCACCTGTCCAGATGGAGGCGCATCAAGCAGAGATGTCGGCGAAGCTCCAGGCTCAGACCCTCGAAATCAACGCCCTCAGTGAGGCCGTCCGGGCATACATCTCTCAACCCCAGCATCCCGCGCCTCCGCCACCGCCTTCAGCTGCCGAGATCATCGAGACGGTGCGACCCCCGCTGCTCACGGCGATGCACCAACAGATGCAGCCACTCCTCAACGAGTCGCATGCGCACATCGAACAAATGCTGAAGGACCAGCTCAATCAGGTGAACGGGGCGCTCTTGGCGCAAATCACACCTACAATTCGCGCTGTTGAGCTGGTCTCCAATTGGGTGGACAAAGTTCGAGCCTCCCCAGCCGCTGATGCTGCACCGTCTTCCGTACCAACATCCTCATCCTGAAGCCAGTGAGAGCACGGAGAACGTATATATAGCGCAATCTTGACCCTCCCCCATAGACCAATGGATGTACTCGCATTGCACTGTACATATAGCTCATGCAGATTGCTTTTACTCTACTGTGTAGTATAGTCGTGTAGGAGTGAATTCCATGTAATATCTCATTGGGTGCGCAGCCATGGCCCCGGCGCAAAAACGAAATGGTCCCCCCGAGGATCGAACTCGGAACCCTTGCATGACAAGGCAGAGATAACCCTATAAGTACAAAGCTCTAACCAGTTGAGCTAAGGGACCGTAAGGCGTTGTCGTTCCTGAAACAATCTGAGTGGGGGACGCATGGAAATGAAGTGTTTTGCTTGCAGAAGGTCCAGCCCAGATCACAATTGTTACAACAACATCAAAACATCATAAACATCTAAACATCCGGATGCACGTATTCCTCGCGCAGTCCCTGTGGTGTTACCCGGACGAAGCGCGTCCCAACGCGCTCGCCCTGCTCAGGCGAGTGTGTGATCCACACCAGAGCCTTGAGGTTTGAGTTCCTCGCCTTGACTTTCTCGACCAAGTAATTCTCCACCCTTGAAGACGACTCGGAGTCGAGCGCCGAGGTGGGCTCTACAAAAGGAGTATCCGGAGCGCCGTTAGCCCCTGCTCTCGCTGGGCATGACAGAAAAAGCACTCGCCATCCAGCAGAAGGACCTCCGCAGTGCCCAGACCCACAGCCAAGGCGAGCGCGACGCGCTGCGCCTCTCCTCCGCTGAGGTTCGACCAGTTCCGGTCCCACAGGTCGTGCTCGACGCCCCAGTTCTCGGCGAGGTCGATGGCGTCATGGTATGTCACGTCTGGCCCGTCCTGCTTCGTGCCAAAGATGCCGGAGAAGGCTGAGGCAGCCTTGGAGGATGTTGAGGACTGGCTGTGTACGGCGAAGGTGTGTACTGCCTTGAGGAAGTCCCGTGGTGTCCCCGGCAGGAGGGAGGCCCGCTGCGGGACGTACATGACCTTCGTGCGGAAGGCTGGTATGCCTGGCGACGGACATAGGATCTTAGTCAATCAATGGACCATCCGCGTACGATAGACGCTGCACACCAAAGGATTGTGGTGTTCTGTAGGAAGCAAGGATTAGTATGCACGCGTGTGAATAGACTTCTGACCTGGACGTACTGTCCACGGTACAGTATGTCCCCCGTGTATAGGTTGAGGTGCGAGATGCATTTCAGTAATGTCGACTTGCTACAGACATGTAAGTACCCGGTGATGAAGCGTATCTGCAGCTACTACAGAGCTCACCCAGAACCACTCTTGCCCTGAAACACCAGCACGTCGCCCTCGTTGAGAGTCAAATTGACGCCACTGAAAATGGGCTGGGTCTTGTCCTTGTAGTAGCAGCTGACATCCTTCAGCTGAAGCAACGGCGTGATAGACATAGCGTAGGTAGCAGATATTGTACGAAACCCGTCCTGCTAGGTAGTGGAGGTAGTAGGTGCATATTGAACTCGAAGCTTCGCTGTGCCTGGGCTGCGGCGGGCGAGGTTCAAATGCCAGCTATTTCGGGTAGGTGACGTTGTTGCCGATACTAGCGCCCGATCTGTTCAGCTTGCGCGCACGCCGCCGCAAAACATACTGCGGCCTAACAATTGCCCATGAATCGACAGAAGACATGAAGTATGTCTTCTCGACAGAGACATCAAGCAACATTGCGAATGAAGTACACAATAACGTAGCAGTTACAGTCTCAAAGACCAGGAGACACGGCTCGTATCGACGTGAATGCAAGATGCGAGTGCAGTATTATCGGAGCATGAAGAGGGGTGGCAGTGCGTATATGCACCTAATATTCTATGGCTAGTAAGATACTTGCATGTCTCAGTGCTAGGGCGCGGACAACCCCGCTGATCCGGGCGGAGGAGGCATCAGGGCCATCTCCTCTGGAGTGAAGCTCGCGCTCTCGATCATCACGCCTACACCGACCTTCGCCGCATTCTGCAGAGACGAAATAGCATCAAGTCAGCATGAGATTACGACTACTGCAGAAAGTGTAAGCGTACCTTGAAGTGGTCGATCTCACCCGAGACCAAGAACGAGAACGTCGGCGCAAACCGCTGCTCGAGGTGCGCAGCGACTTTGCCCGTCGAGTCGACTTGCGCCCTGAACGACGCCATGCGGAGCTCGTAACGCGCCGCAAGGCTCGCGAGCGCGTCTCTCCTCCCTTGGCCCGCGACGAGCTGCAGATCGGCAGCGACGTCGACCTTGTCACTCAGCTTCTGCCAGTACGTCGCCTGCAGGATGCCCGCGCCCTGCACCTGCGCGGTCGCGATCCAGTTGCGGTCCGTGGAGGTGTACTTGACCATGTACGCCGCCGCAACGTCGGCCATATCCGGGGACGGCCGCTGGAGGACGGCCTCGACGCCGAGCGCGAGGTTTTTGGTGAAGGACTGGAGGTAGGAGCCGATGTAGATGCCCGTGCCGTCCGCGGGGCTGGGGTTGACAGCTTTGGCATTCAGCGTGTAATCCGAGCCCTGGTAGTCGTGCTCGACCTGGAAGAAGTTCTGGCCAGCTTGTGACGAGAGCTGTCGGCGTAAACGTATGTTAGACCGCGCTTACTTGAGGCAATGAAGAGGTGAATACGTGGCGAACGATGCAGAGCGCCACGGCACCCAAATTGTGCATCGAGGAACAGGAAACTCACCTGAGCCTGAGCCTTCGTCACATTGTTGGCAGTCCAACCCTGGTTGATGCGCCCGGACATGCTTCCGTCATTGTCGATGTTCCCGTGCAGAAACAGCTGTGCGACACGCGTGAGCATAACCAGCTCAAGCAAGCATTTGTTGAGCTATGTGCTCACGTTCTCATTGGCAAATATCGCGCCGAAGTGATATGCTGGTGGCGCAGTTTGCGAGCCCAATGTGAACGAATGTGTGACGTTGAACGCAGGGTTCATCGACAATGACTTCGACAGGTCAGCCCTCGCGCCATCGAACAGATAGTTGTTCAGAAGCGTGTCTGGAAGCACGAGAAGTAAATATACTTCTGAGGCTAATCAGAAGGTTGGGTGACGCGACTGACTCTTGGCCTCCTTGGTGAGGTTTTCGGACGTGCCGGGGTTAGGAAGGTCGAGAGCCTTCCTCCACGCAGAGAAGCGGTTGTACAAGCTAAACGGCCATCGTGACGCGGACAAAGAGGAAGGACCAGGGTCGGGGGCGGGAGGGTCGACGCTGACGGGGATGGAGGAAGACATGACGACTGAGGACGATGACCTGCGAGCGCTGCTCTACGTCTCCAAAAATTCCGGCCAGCGAGGCGGCGACGCGCCCCATTAGGCAATCCCATCCATCCTCCGTCCGGCCTGCACCGACATTCCCGTCAAGCGCCCGCTTGCGAAGCTATCGGCCGTGGACGAGGAGAGTATGTATGTACGGTACCTTGACTGCAGGCGGCACCACGTACGAGAGACAAAACACACGACCTAATGATATATCTCTGGCATATATTGCTGAGGAGAGAGGCCCGTTGTTTCGGGCAGTTGCTCTCCTCTTCCTGGTGAGCATAATGCGTCTAGACAGTACACGTAGTTGAACATGCTTTAAACACGCTGACGTTGATCTCCACAGAGAACATAGCCGTGAGTCGCATCGATTGCTCGCCGCATGAACGAAATAGGTACAATGACACGAGACGATCGAGCACTCGGCAAGATATCTCGACAAAGACACTACGAGGACTCAAACGGGTCGGTCGGAAGCCGTTCAGAGCTTAGTGATCGCGCATCTGGATATTCAAGGTGCATCCCCAAGGATCTTCGAGAAGCACATCGAGGCTCGAAAGTCGCAGACTGGCCTGGAAAGTAGGGTGTCTATGACGCGGTGTGTACGCGCGTAACGCGACCTTTTGCGACGACGCGAGACAAACGTCGTGGTCTGTGGTAGAGGCAGGAACCTTCGTGGATGTGGATGGGATTGTCTGCGCGGTTCTGGCAATGTCTTGGGTATGTTCTCGTCACAGCTGGTGGACGGGAGGCGCTGTGTCACACGTGACTTTTATGGGTGACGTGACGGGTGGAATGCTCTGGAAAGGGAAAGAAAGAAGGTGGAAGGTCCCCGAACGCGGTCGAACTCCCGTCTCGCACTCTCGTATATAAACATGGGTCCCCCTCCGAAGCCCCTCAACGATTTGCATAACGATCTCTTGTACGCTCTCACCTCATCTTATAATCCTCTCGCATCCCTTTCCCCCTTTTTTCTAATCCACGACCAAAATGACCAAGGCTGTCGGTATTGACTTGGGTACCACTTACTCGTGAGTAATTTGGCGCGCCTTCGCCGCTTGCGAAATTTGTACTGACTTTGATCATTTCAGGTGTGTCGGTGTCTGGCAGAATGATCGTGTCGAGATCATCGCCAACGACCAGGGTAACCGCACAACACCCTCGTATGTCGCCTTTACGGACACCGAGCGTCTCATCGGCGACGCCGCGAAGAACCAAGTCGCGATGAACCCTCACAACACTGTCTTCGACGCAAAGCGTCTTATCGGTCGCAAGTTCACCGACCCCGAGGTTCAGTCCGACATCAAGCACTTCCCCTTCACGGTGTTCGACAAGGGCGGCAAGCCATACATCCGCGTAACATACCGCGGTGAGGACAAGGAATTCGTAAGTAGCTTCGCTTGTAAATGTGTTCTCGCGCGAGAGTTCTGACATCGTTCTCTTCTAGTCCCCCGAGGAGATCTCGTCAATGGTCCTCGTCAAGATGAAGGAGACTGCTGAGTCGTACCTCGGTGGTACCGTCACCTCCGCCGTCGTTACCGTCCCTGCCTACTTCAACGACTCGCAACGTCAGGCGACCAAGGATGCCGGTACCATCTCCGGTCTCAACGTCCTCCGTATCATCAACGAGCCCACCGCGGCTGCCATTGCCTACGGTCTCGACAAGAAGACCACGGGCGAGAAGAATGTCCTCATCTTCGATCTTGGCGGAGGAACTTTCGATGTCTCCCTTCTGACCATCGAGGAGGGTATCTTCGAGGTCAAGGCTACCGCTGGTGACACGCATTTGGGCGGTGAAGACTTCGACAACCGTCTCGTCACCCACTTCTCCCAGGAGTTCAAGCGGAAGCACAAGAAGGACCTCTCCGGCAACCCTCGTGCCCTCCGTCGTCTCCGGACTGCATGCGAGCGTGCGAAGCGTACTCTCTCTTCTGCCGCTCAGACCACGATAGAGATCGACTCTCTCTATGAGGGTATCGACTTCTACACCTCCCTCACTCGTGCGCGTTTCGAGGAGCTTTGCCAGGACCTCTTCCGTTCGACCCTCGAGCCCGTCGAGAAGGTCCTCCGTGACGCGAAGATCGACAAGGCTCAGGTGCACGAGATCGTCCTCGTCGGTGGTTCGACTCGTATCCCTCGTATCGTCAAGCTCGTGTCCGATTTCTTCAACGGCAAGGAGCCCAACAAGTCGATCAACCCTGACGAGGCCGTCGCATACGGTGCCGCCGTGCAGGCCGCCATCCTCACTGGCGATACTTCGGAGAAGACGCAGGACCTCCTCCTCCTCGATGTCGCGCCTCTGTCGCTCGGTATTGAGACTGCGGGTGGTGTCATGACGCCGCTTATCAAGCGTAACACCACCGTCCCGACGAAGAAGGCCGAGATCTTCTCGACCTACTCCGACAACCAGCCTGGTGTGCTCATCCAGGTCTACGAGGGTGAGCGTGCGCGCACCAAGGACAACAACCTTCTCGGCAAGTTCGAGCTCTCCGGTATCCCGCCCGCGCCTCGTGGTGTTCCTCAGATCGAGGTCACGTTTGACATGGACGCGAACGGTATCTTGAACGTCTCTGCATCGGATAAGACCACCGGCAAGTCGAACCGCATCACGATCACCAACGACAAGGGACGTTTGTCGAAGGAGGAGATCGAGCGCATGGTGGCCGAGGCCGAGCGGTACAAGGCCGAGGATGCCGCAGCGACGGAGCGCATCTCCGCGAAGAACGCCCTCGAGTCGTACGCGTACAACCTCCGGAACTCGCTCACGGACGACAAGCTCTCCGGCAAGTTCGACCCCGCGGACAAGCAGAAGCTCGAGTCGGCCGTCAACGACACCATCTCATGGCTCGACAACGCTCAGGAGGCGTCGAAGGAGGAGTACGAGGAGCACCAGAAGGAGCTCGAGGCTGTCGCGAACCCGATTATGCAGAAGCTCTACGCCTCTGCAGGCGGCGCGCCCGGTGGCTTCCCTGGTGGTGCTCCCGGCGGCTTCCCCGGTGGTGCCCCTGGTGGCTTCCCCGGCGGTGCTCCGGGCGGCGAGGACGGCCCGAGCGTCGAGGAGGTCGACTAAGCGGTGGGCGTGTTGCTCTAGGTGCTCGTCGTCTGCATGGTCTTGTTCTCGGTTCGCATACGCACACGCATTGTTTGGCTGTTTGTTACGATCATGACGTCTGTGGACTCCGAAAGTAAATGTAGCATGTATCATAGTTGCATCAGTTAGAATCTGCACATTTCTTTTCTCTCTCATATCTTCTGTGTGTGCGAGTGAGCTCGAGGCTTTATGGAGCCTTCATCCTTCCCTTTCCAGGTCTGTTGTGCAGGTCCCGAGTGTAAACGACTGATGTCTAGACGGTGCTATACAAACGGGGGGGTCGCCGGCGACTTCGGCTCTCGGACTTCGCGCGAACCCAAGTATTGTCTACGCAAGTATACGCTTCATTAAGTGAGCTTTTACCTTGCAGTTTTTGGTCTCAACAATCAGAAGTGGACGCCGGGTAAGAGCGCTTAAGTAAGTATATGGTGTACTGAATGCTCACTCTTGGCATTTAGAACAGATTTTCATCTCAGGTGGTACTTCCCATTCGCTAATACGTCTCCGTAGAAAGGTTATGCATACAATTGGTACGATACTACGCAAGCGAGGATCCGGGAACTGAGAATGAAACTCAATCAACGCTCACTACTACTAGCCTTGGACTTTGAGAACACCGGCCGCGACCTTGCCTCCCGCGACGGGACGACTCAGCTTGTTCGCACCTGTGCCCACAACTCCTCGTTAGGCACAGAAGCTCGCGCAGGCACAAGCAAAACAGTGGTCAAGCGCACCTGCTTTGACAATGAACGTGGCGCTCGGGAAGCCGTCCAGGTTGGGGTTGCCTGTATGTAGGGTGTGTTCAGTGAGACTCGGCGACGTAGTCATCAAGAGGAGCGACACTCACTGATGTTCCTCATCGCCCAGTACGTCGCGTTCGCCTGGTGGGGGTCGAGCGTGAGGGTGAAGAAGCCGCGGTACGAGCCTTCGCTCCACTGCAGGTCAGTGTTCACCGCGACGTAACCCGTAGATACGTTGTCCGCACGCTCCGGCGTCACATTCGAGCCGAATGGGGACCCGGACGTGACTGCAGTCCCTGCAAATTCCACGCCGATTGCGCCGTCGCCTGTGATGGGGTTGTACCTGACGAAGAAGGCATTGTCAACATATGTTGCACTTACAGTGGGGGTAGACGAACGTGACGGTCTGGTTCGGGTCTAGCGGAATCGCCATTTGAGCTGACAGGGACTGGGACAAGTCAGATAGAATCACTTACGAGCGAGATCGCTGACCCAATTGGCGTGTGAGTCCCCGGAAAGAATGAGCGTGTTGCTGATCTTATTCTGGTACAAGTGATCCAAAATTCTGTTACGGTTCGAGCGGTAACCGTCCCAGGCATCCTGCATCCATCATTCGCTGAGTAGGATATAAGAGACAGCCGGCTGTGCGGCTTACAACGTCCACTGCAACAGCACCATTAGTGGGTAGAACATGCTATAACCTGTGGGGATACTCACAAGCACCACTCTCGTTCAACATCGTGAAGACAATCTGCTGCCTACACGAGGATTCAGCCAGGACAGCTGACAGAGACGGCCCATGCTCGTACCCTACAACGCGCCATACTGCACCCCGAGCCTTCGATTGCGAGACTGTGTCGTAGAACCCTGGTAGCTGCCCATCAGTGGGGATAACTTCTGACATGCGAGTACCAGGTACGTACAGGCTTCCTGCTCCGGGCCCATAAGCGAGCGGTTCGTTACATCCGCGATGGAGTTGATGACTACGTTCAAATTCAGTGCGATGCGTTTTAGGACGTAGACGTATACACATACATCCTATTTTCGATAACGGCATCGAATCAATGAACAATGATCCAAGGATAGGGAAACATACCGGTGTTATAGTAAAGCTGTCATAAGCATTTGGTTCGGATTGTATCTCAAATGCTACATTTCTCGTGAAAACGAACTCACATCAGTGATGTCACGGTCGTATTGGCCTGTGTATGGCGTCAGGTCAGTACGACTCGCCTGACAAGTCCAATGTAGCTGCTCACGAGTGTCCAGCATCGTGAGATCCTGTGCGCAGGTGAGTCATTGGACATTGGTTAGTTATTAATTACGATCTTACGCAGCGCAGGCGGAGAGAAGCGACATACCAGAAGCTTGCCAATCTGGAAGTTGCGCCAAATACGAAGCTTGTCGTCGGGATCAACCTGTCGGATGGGCATCCATTCGTGATATGCGCGTACAGCAGCAAGCTTCCTGTCTGTGAAACACGCGCCCGAGGGAGAGAAGCTGCATCCGACGCTCGTGTCGTTGCTGTTGGCGGTACCGGCCTTCCAGGACTGATCGGCGACTTCATGGTCATCCTGACGAGTGCAAATGTTAGCCGGGTACATCAGGGACGATCCAGGACGGTGTCTTACCCTGCTCGCGGAGAAACCCAAGCATACGCCATGTCAGTCAACCCATTGACCCTTATGTAGAAGTTCTTACCATACAGTGATCCAAGGACCCTTAACATGAGCATCCCTCAAGCTTACATCCGTTCTGTACTGATTCAAGCGTTGGCGATAGTCCGCGATGGTCGCCAATTCTCTGCCAAGAGTTTTACGGCCGATCGGTGCGCTAGGGTGTCCGGTGTAAGCTTGATTAGCATAGGCGCATTGAATAGTGGACTCACCCGTTACCAAGAGCTTCATATATCTATGCATATGCAGTGAGTGTGTGCAAGCCTCCTTGGACAAAAATACGTACATAGTCGCCGAGGTGCAAGAATATGTCCGCTGTGGTGTTGTGTGCCGCAACTCCATATGCGTTGAACCACCCTGGTCGTTGTCAATACCAGCACTGAATATGAGGATTCCGCATCGTACCTGCTTGGTATTGGGAGCAACTGAACACTGCGAACGTCAAGGGTTTCCCTCCATTCACCTGCTCGGCTGGGGCTATCGGCGACGGTAAGCACTACGATAAGTAGCTCAATTGAAGAATTGACATACTGTCTGGGCTGGAAATTGTTCGCGTGTTCCCAACAGGGCTTACGGTGCTTGTGTTCGTGCAGTCGGCAAACTGGAACCAGTAGTGGGTGTCGGGTTTCAGGTTCGTTGCCTCAACCTTCAAGGTCCAGTCGACATCATAAGTGGTGAAAGCATCCCCCGAGTCTACGGGACGACCGGAAAGCTTGGCGTTGTCGAAGATCTTGAACGACACACAAACGGGGATGCTCTGGTCGGGAAGCTGCGAGCCAATAGGGACTGCACGGGTCCAAAGCAAGACGGAATTGTCCAAGGGATCTCCCTGATCACAAGTATCAGCACGTCGAGAAGTCTGACAGTCTTATTTACCAGGAACGCACACTAGCAACTAGTTGGAGAAGTTCGTTAGGGTAATGGGACATCATGGGCCAACAATCACGCACCGGAATGGGTAAAGTTGATGCCACCATTGTATATGAAGGGGCTCTGAAAGTTCGAGTCCTCAGTGTGTGAAATGCGAGGAGTGTCTGCAGTCGATACTGACAGAGCTGAAATCACCCCCGTAGAAGGTGGGGTAATGCTCGTCTACGAAGCCATCGGAGCTCTGTGTATCAGCGAGCTGCGAAGGCGTCGGGCCGTCTATTTGTCTCTTAGCGAACGCCAAGTGACGAGCATGCAATGCACGTGTGTTGTGGGATAACTGGTGGGGAAACGTGAAAGGTCAGTACAAAGCAGAGGATCCAAGGTACGGCATAGGGTACTGACATGAGGAGCATTTGCGAAGGGCGAAGAGTATGCTAAGTTGCGATCAAACAACTCCTTCGCACCCGCAAGAGCACTGAGAGACGCGACGCCCGCCAAAAGCAAAGCAAGCATTCTTCAGTCGACGTGCTGGGTTCGCCGGGCGCCCCATTCCGCTGTCGCTGTTCTTATGGTCCAACAGATGATGCACGTCTTCCTGACAGTGGACCAAACGTTATCGAAGCACCGCAACCTTGACCATGAGGTATTGAGCCAAGCTTGCACAATGCCGGGACCGGGATCTGTACCTCCGCCCACGTTCGTAGAAATGTCAAGGTGATTGGCCTGAATGACGACTGCAAGGAAGAGGATGCTTCGTCATTGGCATCGACGCCATCGACGCCGGACCGCAGAAGGCGCGGCACACGCTACGTTGTCTATGAGCAGTGAAGTAGAATGCACGTGAGCGGAGGTGTACGTACGAAGACGCCTCCCTTCTCACACTGTCGCCCCAACACTGATACACGTGCCTCTCACATGTGCGTCTGCTGCTCCGTCCTCCGCTTCGCGAAGATCCTGCATTCAGAACAGTACCTGCTGAGATGCACTAGACTATGGGTCTAGGCAATCGTGGATGCTGTTCGATCTATCGAATAAAGCTCAGGCGACGAAGAAGAACCATGTGCGAGGAACCTGTCAAAGATGTGTTGGATTTTGGCATTAACGGTGCCAATACCGTCAGTGCGATTCTTTGCAAGTGTGCATGGCTGACGTTCGGACAAGTTGAATGTATTGTCCGATGCACGAGGCACAAGTATCGGGCAACAAGAACTCGTAGCACCGACTGAAATAGTACGGTCAATCCAAACAACCCGTCATCATTGTCCGGGAAATTTGAGTACTCCAGCGAGAACTTCTCCCCCTGCGATGGGCCGAGAGAGCCTGTTCGTGCCTGCGTTTCAATATGAGAACGACTCGTGAACGCACGAGTGCCCGTCAGACAGTACCTGATTTGACAATGAACGATGCACTGGCAAACGCGTCGAGATTCGTGGTATCTGATTTGAGTTGGGGGGACCACTCTCAGCTTGGACGCTAATAATGAATATAGGTCACTATACTCACTAACGTTCCGCATGGCCCAGTAAGTCGCGTTTGCCTGGTGTGCATCAAGCGCAAGGGTAAAGAAGCCACGGTAGGAACCTTCGCTCCACTGCAGGTCGATGTTCGCTGCTACGTATCTGGCTGACAACTTATTTGCATCTGCGGGAGAAATTCCAGGTCCGAACGTGGAGGTAGATGACACCGCGGTTCCGGCGAACTCGACCCCGATGGCGCCGTTGCCGGTGATAGGATCATAGCTGGAAGAGATGTTTGGTGCGAGCTGTCAAAGGACGGTAAAAACACATACGTGACTGTCTGATTAGGATCTACGGTGTCTGGTCGGCGAGCCATGCGACGAGGAATAAGTGGTCATAACACTCACGTGCCAAGTCGCTAACCCAGTTTGCATGCGAGTCCCCGGAAAGGATGATTGTGTTGCTAATTTCATTGCTATACAGATGATCGAGGACACGGTTACGATTGGCACGGTACCCGTCCCAAGCATCCTATCGATATGAGCGAGATCAAGATCGGAAAGCGGATGCGTATGACGCTGCAGCAGTAGTACTTACTACATCCACTGGAATACGACTACTTCAGCAGATATAATGACCTAATGCCACGAAGACTTACAGCCATCATCCTCGTTCAACATCGTGAAGACAATCTGTTGTCTGCGGGGGCATCAAAGATCAGAATGTATCAAGGATTGGAGGTGCAATGTGAACATACCCAACGACACGCCACACTGCACCACGAGCTTTCGAATTTGAGAGCGTTTCATAGAACCCTACGCAGTATGTGTTCAACCGCTGAACGCATGTTACGGAGACTGGACCTACAAGCCTCTTGCTCAGAGCCCATCAGAGATCTGTTCATTTCGTCGGCGATGGACTTGATGACTATATCATTGTGGTTCATAAACGACGAATCACATGGCGATGGTATATAACACACAATCTGCCGCAGTCGTCGATTGAGCACCTCATTGTTATACAGAACGCCAGGAACTGACCTGTATTGTAGTAGAGCTAGGCGAGATAGTCCAGTTAATAGAGTTCAGAGCTGATACATCGGTTTCGCCTGCTCACGTCAGTGATATCACGGTCGTATTGACCTACGTACGGCGACCTCAGTGCGTTTCAAACGACAGAGCCTACATGGCTATACGCACGGGTGTCTAGCATGGTGAGATCCTGTGAGAGAGGCATGAGCAATGCCTTGGAACTGATTCATACGATTCAACGCACGAGAAGCTTGCCGATCTGGAAGTTCCGCCAGATACGCAGCTTGTCGTCGGGGTCGACCTGTCTGATGGGCATCCATTCGTGGTAAGCGCGAACAGCAGCAAGCTTCCTGTCCGTGAAACATGCGCCAGAGGGAGAGAAGCTGCACCCGACGCTTGTGTCGTTCGTGTCAGCGGTTCCGGCTTTCCACGCCTGATCTGCTACTTCGTGATCATCCTTCGGAATGTATCAGAGGCGCCTATAAAGGATGATTGAAAGTATATACAGACCCTGAAAATAGGATCAAAGGATTCAGCGCACACTCTACATGCATAGTATTGGCACACACCAGACTGTGATCCAAGGAGCCTTTTGATGCGCATAGACTAGACCAGGGTCGGTCCGATATTGATTCAGACGTTGTCGATAGTCTGCGATGGTAGCAAGTTCTTTCCCCGCCACTGCACGACCGATTGGAGCACTGCGTCTGACGTTGAGTGATCGCAAGCACTACTCCAGGAGAGCGTCCTCTACTCACCCATCACCAAGGCTTTCGTAGATCTAGGTTCAGACATGTCAATCAGCTCGTGATGACAGCAGTCCGTGATACATGTAGACATACGTAATCGCCAAGGTGCACGAAAAAATCTGCGGAGGTGTTGTGCGCAGCGACACCATATGCGTTGAACCATCCTGCACGACCACACATGAGACTCAACAGACGATGCGACTCATAACGGAAGCACACCATCTTGATAACGAGAGCAGCTGAACACGGCGAGGGTAAGTGGCTTGCCTCCGTTGACTTCCTCTGCGGGAGCTTCATGTAAGGGATCAGCGAATGAGTCCGTTCCGTATGGTATATGTGGATGGTAACGTACTGTCTGGGCTAGCAATGGTCCTCGTCGTTCCAACAGGACTAACGATGTCAGGGTCGGTACAGTCAGAGAACTGGAACCAATAGTGGGAGTCCGGCTGTAGATTGTTCGCTTCGACTTTGAGCGTCCAGTCGACGTCGTAGGTGGTGAACGCGTCCCCCGCATCAAGAGGACGTCCCGACAAGCCCTCGTTGTCGAATATCTTGAACGTGACGCAGACGGGAATGCTCTGATCTGGTGAAGCACCCGCAGGGACTGCACGAGTCCAGAGGAGGATTGAGTCTTGCAGAGGGTCCCCCTGGTAGCAGAGACTCGATTTCAGGGAAGAGTTTCATGCACTCGTCTGCACTACTTACGCTGGCAACTGGATGGGATGATTCTCGATAGGTATTCAGAGAAGTCGACGGAACTACGAGACGTACCACTATGGGTGAAGTTTACGCCGCCGTTGTAGATCCATGGACTCTATCCGCGACCATGTCAACTATCCTCTCCTCGGAGACCGATGGTAGAGTGCGTACAGAACTGAAGTCTCCACCATAGAAGGTGGGGTAATGCTCGTCGGTGAACCCATTCGAGCTCACAGTGTCATCCAACTGGTGCTGCCTCTTGACAAATTGTACATGTCGTGCTTGGAGGGAGCGCGTGTCATGAGACAGCTGCGAAGTACCGATAAGTGCTTGCAAGCGTACAGTCGTCATCGCTGATGGGACTTACGTGGGGTGCATTGGCGAAAGGGGACGAATAGGCGAGGTTCCGGTCAAACAGCCTTGTCCCCATGGTCCTAGCCACACAGCTGAATGACACGAATGTTGCAAGCAGCACAGACACCATCGTAGCCAAGCGCAAGGCACGAGCGACTATGCCGGACAAGAGGACCACTCTTTGAAGAACGCTACTTTGAATAGAAGAAACGTCAACGTGTGCCACGCCCGTCCGCAACGGCTCGACCGTTGCTTTTGAATATCCGGACCGGGGCCAACGCTACAGCATCCGTTCATCAGAGCACCGCAGAGCACACAACGAAGAAGCCGGCACGGATTGAGGACATCCGCAAGGCCTACCGACTGTACGCGTGCCAGGACGGAGGACTCGTGAAGCGTTCCTGCAATCGGAACAGGGGCCTCGGCCGTCCGCGTGAACGAGGACGTCCAAACGATTGCACGGGCCGCCTCTCACGCTGTCGTAGGAAGGTTCAGTTCATGTCCTCTTTCGTCCATAGGCTGCTCCTTCCGTTGCTTCCTTGCGATTCTGCGGAGGGATGAGCGGTACGGGAGTTGGGAGGAGAGATCACGAAGCCAAACCGAGATCAAATGCTCTTCCCAGATATGCGAGAAGCGATGCAGGGCCAATTGAGCGGGGCCGAACTCTAGATCCACGCTGACATTTTGCGCCGCCGTTCCACCACCACAGATCGCTCTACGAGCATTTGACGGAATATACCTTGAATGTTGACTAGTACATGGTTATGCGTCATCAGAAGTGATCTACTGCACATGGGATTGAATCAGCATAGATGGAGGGGCACGGTGCGAGTTTGACAAAACCTTATACAAAGATAGCAAACTGCTGCCTTCTGAGAAAAGCCTGATACACGAGGAGACGACCCCCAATCCTTACTGCGTAGCCCCAAAATCGAACGAAACACCTTCCTGAGCCTCCAGGACCTGGAAGTGGGGCAAACCGCTGAACCAACCCGCTGTATGAGTGCCGACAACATTGTATGTGAGCTTGCACTCCGCCTCCGAGACCTTCTTGGTCTGACTACCAGTGCCGGCGGCCGCAGCATCAGCTAAGAGCTGTACCTGGCAAGACTTCTCGAGTGCGACGAAGAAATGGAGCGTCGCCTCTATGGAGTTGGTGGCCACGAGGAGACCGTGGTTCTGGATGGAATCCGTGAGTTGACAGCTCAAGCCCCACTATGTGACATCGAGTGCGACACGGACCTGCAGTATCACGGCCTGGTGCACAAACCCCGTTAGCACAGAGCTATGAGTAAACGAAGGTATGTATACGAACTTTCTTATTGCCGAGTGCCTTCACGATGTGTTGACCTTCCTCCTCATCCAGCACCACACCACCATACTGGGTGTACACAGCATGGTCCTACACAACCATCTCCGACATTCGCATGAGGAAAGTGATGAGGCAATGGACAGGCTCACCTCGTAGAACGCGCACGAATCCTGAGTGATCATGTCCAGGGGCTTGCCCAACGTCGAAAACGCGCGCCCATAGACCGAATGCGAATGCGCCGCGCAGTGAACGTCCGGACGCGCAGTGTGAATCGCGGAGTGGATCATAAATGCTGCCTTGTTCAGGAGCGTGTTCGGGCCAGACTCGGCGGCCTGTACGACACCATGGTGATCGACGAGGATGAGGTCTTCGGGCTGGATGAGCGAGAAGTGCTTGCCCTGGTAAGACACTGTCAGCACCTTGTGGCCATGTCGTGCCCCAAGCTGACTCACGAAAGGGTTCACCCAGAAACAGTCAGTCCGGATGGTGTCCTACGCAGAAAATGAGCGTTTGTAGCAGCGTAGCCATCACCCGCGGCAACGCGCGGGTAGGACTCTTACCCGGACCGTGATGTGCCCCGCAACGCCCTCATCATAGCCAAACTTTCCTACCAAAGATGTCAGCCATATCTTGTACTCGGACGTGCATCTTGAAGACAAGCATACCGAAAAGCCTGAAAGCCTGCGCGAGCCGGAATTTTAGCCATGCGCGCTCTTGTTCCTTCGAGGTGAACTGTGGAGGCTGAAGGGGCTTCCCAACGGCGACGCTCAAGGCAGCAGCCTTCGGCGTATCACTATAAGCTTCGGTCGCAACTGGCGCCATGGTTGTTAGAATGTGGCAGGCGAGTCAAGATGAAGGGGCAGCGAGTAAAATGTCCTGAAGCTCAGTTGCTCAAGGGGCTTGCAGATCCGATTATTATGCTTGGTATCGTACATTATATATACATGTACAGTGCTAGTGCTCCTACCTGAGACTATAGGAGCTTTTTCCGGTCCTCTGGGTACTGCAGCAACCGGCGTGAGACAGCGTATGACGGGATGCGCTGGTTTCGCGCTCACGAGACCACATCGAAACATATGCGATGACTGTGCAAACCGGTTAAGATGTCCGAAACATAGCCGAGGGCCCTTGGAGTTGGGCGGAGTATATCGGCATAGCGGAAGTGAACGGCAGGAAAGTAGAATGAGTAAATGAAATCGTAAACTCTGGAAGCAAAACAGAGGGTTCGAACATGGTGCTCAGAAGTAGTCTTACGGACCACAATGCCGGCTACCTCTGCTGGGTCCATGGTAGTCTGCAGACGAACGTCAATATCGGGTCCAACACATAATCATCCATGCATGTTTGGCATTGGGCGAAACCCCGCGGCTGCGCTAAAGTACCCTCGGGACCTGAGCGCTATCCGTTCTTGTACTAGCTACTGTGGTGGTATGATGATGGCTGAGCAGATGAGAGGGCATGCGCCCACGATCGACTCCCGGAGCCTCTCGTGGCGCGGGCGCCGGGCAGCCCATTCCTCGTCGTGGGGATCACAGGTTCACCCCCGCCCCTCTTGTTCTTCACCCCAGTACTAAACTGGCTTAGCGTCCACAACAGGGCACTTGCAGAACGAGACTTACATCATCGTTGGAAATAGTCCTTGTGGGTAGAGACTACCATGAGGTTTGCAGAGGTTTGCAAAACTCGTTGCAGGCTACTCATCGCGCAACCCGTTGCCGCAGTCCATCCCATCGCTTCTCGTTCTAATGCGAACCGACGGCGACGTTCTAGCTGGTGGCTTGTATGCTTCCTAATAGAATCGGTCATGCGCGACTGCCGCTTGATCACGACAGACACCCTCAAAGATACCTTCCAACTCTGAGATGAGGAGCGCTCTAGATCCGCGAACATGTTGTGCGCAGTGACATCATATGCGTTCAACCATCCTGCACGATTACTAAAATCATCTATAAAGCTGAACTGACTGCACTACTTGGGACGAAAGCTTACCATCTTGGTGACGAGTGCAATTGACCACGGTCAACGTCCTTTGGGAAAGCTGGAGGTAGGTCTCAGTGAATGGGTCCACAGATTACGTTGAATGTAGATGGTCACATACTGTCCAAGCTACCAACAGTCCCCGTCCCGACCTGGCCGACAAGGTCAGGGCCATGCAGTCAGAAAAGAAGCAACAGTAGGAGTCCAGCTTGAGGTCATTCGCTGCCATTTTGAGCGTCCAGTCGACATGTACGTAGTGAATGCGTCACCGGCATTGAGAGGATGCCCGCTCAAGTCCGCGGTGCGGAGGACATTGAAAGTGACGCAGACTAAAATGCTGTGGTTTAGAGGGGTACCTGATGGGACCGCACAAGTCCTGGGAAGATGAACAAACTTGTGGATACGTCTTATCACGGAGGCTCAGCTTGAGAAGATCGGTTCATGCGCTGATCCAGGATGAGTCACGCTACTGTAGCAATTGAACAGAATCATCCTCTGCCAATGGTCAGAGAAAGGAAAGGAACCATGAGACTGAGACAAGCCATTCTAGATGTAGTCGACACCGCCATTATAGCTCCATAGACCCTGTCCACAACCATGTCAACTATCCTACCTTCAGGGGCTGGTCAATTCGAGTACGTACTTCTGCACCTCACCACTACAGATCAGTCGTAGGATGAGTTGATGAATGACGCTTGGGCAAACGACTGATATACTGCATCGTCAACATCAGTTTACTGTGTATGAAATTGGATCAGCGCAGACGGGTCGACAGGTGCTAATCGAACAGAACCTTGTACAAAGATAGCTCCTGCTGCCTTCTGACAAAGACGTGACGTATGGAGACAACCCTGCTCCTCACTGCTTGGCTCCCAATTTAAACGAAACGCCCTCCTGCGCCTCCAGAACCTGGAAGTACGGCAAGCCATTGAACCATCCCCCAGTAAGAGTACCGACGGCCTTGTATGTGATCTTGGACTCTGCCTCCGGAATTTTTTTGGTCTGACCGCCAGTACCCGCGGCCGCGGCGTCCGCCAAGAGCTGTACCTGGCAGCATTTCTCGAGCGCGACGAAGTAATGGAGCGTCGCCTCTATGGAGTCGGTAGCTACGAGAAGGCCATGATTCTAGTGTATGATCCAAGAGTCAATTGAACATCCCAAGCCAGGTGCACAACACAGTGTGTCGCACGTACTTGTAATATCACAGCCTGAGGCATGAGTATGTCAGAACTAAGTCACGCCAACAATTGTTACGAGCATGTATGAACCTTCTTGTTGCCTAGCGCTTTCACGATATGGTAGCCTTCCTCCTCATCCAGGACAGGGCCTCCAAATTGGGTGAACACAGCATGGTCCTACACAGCCAGCTCCCTCATTCACGCCCTAAACAAGAGCAGAGTAAGCAATGGACAGGCTCACCTCGTAGAACGCGCACGAATCCTGGGTGATCATATCCAGGGGCTTGCCCAACGTCGAGAAGGCACGCCCGTACACCGAGTGCGAATGCGCCGCACAGTGGACGTCCGGACGCGCAGTGTGGATCGCGGAGTGGATCATGAATGCTGCCTTGTTCAGGAGCGTGTTCGGGCCAGACTCGGCGGCCTGTACGACGCCATGGTGATCGACGAGGATGAGGTCTTCGGGCTGAATGAGCGAGAAGTGCTTGCCCTGGTAGGGGGCCATCAATATCTATGTCCGTTCACGGCATGTTTCGAGCATTACTGACGAAGGGGTTCACCCAGAAACAGTCGGTCCGGATGGTATCCTACGTACAACAAGATCAGCGTTTGTAGCAAGCAGCGTAGCGTGACGCCATCCCCCGCGGCGACACGCGGCCAAAACACTTACCCGGACCGTGATGTGCCCCGCGACACCCTCGTCATAGCCAAATTTCCCTGCATGGAATGTCAGCTATATCTGGCAACCAGGCATGTATATTTGAGCCAAACCGAAGAGTCTGAAAGCTTGCGCAAGCCGGAACTTCAACCATGCCCGCTCTTGTTCCTTCGAGGTGAACTGTGGAGGGTGGGGCAACTTTCCAACGGCGACGTTCCACTCAGCCTTTGGCATGTCACTGGAAAAGTCGGTCGCAACTGGCGCCATGGTTCTGACGGTGTAACCTGGTAGGTGAGACGATTCAAGTTGCAGGAGAGGGGTCAACTGCTGATAGAGCTCAGTTGCTCTGGGGGATTGCGAACGCATCTAGCATGATCCCACGCCAATATATAGACACAGTAATCTTAAGTTTGAGTGACGAGTCTATGAAGTTCATTCTGCTCACCTGAGTATACAGTCAGGGGCGTGAGACAGCATATGACGGGATGCGTCTACTTCACGCTCATGGGGCCACGATTGTCCGGGCCGTGATGGACGTAGAGAGCAGTGTGGTACCCACATATTCCCTTGCAATTGGCTTCTATACCTTCGCTTACTCACGATCTCCTGGAATAGCATGGTATATGACGTGCATACTAACTTCTCGTGCCGGCCATCTGCACGAAGGTCAGAAATGGCCTTTGACGGCAGTCGTATATACACCAAAGTTGAAAGGTATCGCAGGCTAGTGTTGCTGAGATGTATGGCAAGAAACGACAGCGCTCAGAAGTAGTCTTGATAACCATAGTACCGACGACCTCTAGTCGGTCCATGGTAATCTGCGAGTGAAAGTCAGCACGCAATCTTCCGCCAATCATTACCAACGCAGAATGATACATACATGAACTAGTGTCTCGCACAGGGTCTATCCCCGCGGCCGCGCTGAGGTTGAGGTAGCCTTCAGAAATCTGTGCGCGACCAGCCCTCGCTGGGCCAGCCCCAGTGGGAACGTTCCACTTTGCACGGCAGAACGTACAGGTAGCAGGTTTACCCTGATTGATTTGGGTATTCATCCCTAGTAATACATTGCCTCAGCCTTCATAGTGGAGCAGTTGTGAATGGAGACTCACATTGCTGGAAACAGTCCTTGTGTAAGCCATTGCCACACTCATCACAGAAAGTGAGCGTCTTTTCGTCGACGCTCTCCATGTCTTCAAAGCAGACCGGACACATGTCATCTTTCCCGGGGAGCCGCCTTTTGGTCTTCTGGGAGCCGGAAGCGACGTTCTTGCCGGTGGCGTGGGCGTATGCTTCCTGGATGCGCTCATGCGCAACTGCCGCTGGATCACGAGGAGCGCGCGCAAAGATATCTTCTAATTCGGAGGTGAGTAGCGCTCTGGGATGACACGAGATCACGAGTGAGAAGTCTGTCCAGGGTTTCGACGACATACGACATACTTCTGATACCAGTGACCAGATTTCTGAGAGACTTGGAGGACTGGCTCGCCGCGTCAGTTGAGGCCAGAGTGTAGGTGCCGCCAATCTACTCACCCTTGAGGAATATAAAGAGCTACAATGCAAGGTCAGCAGGGAGCCCTTCCTGTACGGAACCGAGTGAAGACCCACAATGTGCTTGCAATGGTTACCCTTAAGAGCATCCGGGCCTACACAGCGTGAGTACCATCAATCATACGAGAGTTCGACGCGTCTTACAAGTACAAGAAGGCTTCTTGTCAATAACAACACTATACACCTAAGCGATACACCACTTTCGGTCAGTTGCGAATAGTCAGCCACAGGCTGTTCCAACTCACATTGCCAGTCGAGCCGAGGACGCTGAACTCTTCCCTAAGCTCGTTGCCCCGTCGCCTTCGATCAATCATGTAGAACCTGTCAAGACGAGCGCGTCAGGAACCCGCACAGAGCGCGGTATCGTAAGAAGGCGTACCGCTGGTCTCTCACACGCACAGCCCTTTCTATGATGTTCTTAGGGCAGACCTTCTTAAACATAGCGCCACGCTTCTCGGGCACAGGGGCGTTAGGGTCCTTTGTCTTCCGAGCTCGTTTCGGCTTCGGTGGGGAGTCGATGTGGATGGGATTGCTAGCGGACCCAGCACCGGCCGCAGCATGGCGGGCAGCGTACGAGTAGTTGGACGGCGGGAGCATTGTCGGGATGCTCGGCATATCTTTCCAAGCCAGGTACTGGTTGTCGTACGGATCATCAACGGCCTTCCTCTTCTTAGACATCGCGGTAGCTACGGTGGAAGGAGGTGTCGCGAGAGGCGGGGATGTGGAGAATGGCGAGGTTAAAGCCTGCTGCATAAGCGAGAACGCGCGACGCGACGCGACACAGGTTCCCACGACATGGCTCTCCAGCTCATCTCTTCCTCTCTTGGCTGGATCAGCACTAAGGCCGAGTCCAAGGCCCGCCACGCCCTCATCTCAGTCCTCTCAGCAGGCCCGGTCCCCAAGCACGTCGCATTCATCCTTGACGGGAACAGGCGGTATGCTAGGAGCAAGCACAAAGCGATCAAGGATGGCCACTATGAGGGTTTCTGGGCTCTGCGCAAGGTGTGTTTGCAGCAACTATCGCTGGGCCCGTCACGTACGCTGAAGGCTTTCTGTCGCTTAGATGCTGGAGGTGTGCATGAACCTCGGCGTAAAGTGCGTGAGCGCATACGTGTTCTCTATCGAGAACTTCAAGCGCTCTCCAGAGGAGGTCGAGGCACTTATGGACCTCGCCGAGGAGAAGCTACTTGAATTCGCTAGGCAAGGGTATGTCATTCGCTTTCCTGATTGTCTTTGCCTTCTCATTGCTTCCAGAGAAATCCTGGACAAGTACGGTATCCGTCTTGTCGTCGTCGGCCGTTGGGAGCTGCTTCCGGAGAGGGTCCAAGTTGCGGCGCGAAAGGCTTTGGACAGGACGCAGCATAACGAGAAGTGCCTATGCCCTATATCCAACGTCTATCCCAATGTTAAACAAGGACGAGCAGGGCTATCTTCAATATGTGCTTTCCGTACACTAGCCGGGAAGAAATTGCTAACGCAGTGCAAGAAACCATCCGAGAGCGTTTAGAAGATGATTCCCTCGACGAGTCAGTACAGCTGGGACCCGCCTTCTGTATAACGTGCTCACAGGCTGCTCCAGGAAAATAACCGTGGAGGACCTTGAAGCCCATCTGCGCACGGCGGGCAGTCCACCTCTCGACATTCTCATCCGCACTAGCGGTGTGAAGCGTCTCAGTGACTACATGCTCTGGCAGGTACGGGCCACCGCCTATCCTTCCCTCGCACTCCTAACTCATCGCGGACGCGTAGTGTTCAGAGGACACCCAGATCCAATTCTCCAGTAAATACTGGCCTGATTTCGGCTTCTGGGACTTCATACCCATCATCTTAGACTACCAGAGGAAAGTCTGGGCCACTCAGCCTTGACTTGCGCGGTTTTTCTTTTGCTAGCTGGTGTCCTTTGACTATAACTTATTCAATTCTTCTTCATAATGGCACAATGGTCACGGGATTGGAGTGGTGGAAAGTGTTGTGCGACTGGAACGACACATCGCGGGTCACTCAATATGTACATCAGACCCATTATGTGGCAAAAATCCGCGTGCGGAAATAGAGTCCGTGCTGAGGAGGAACAGTAGCGATATAAACAGCAAATACAGATGCGACGACAATACAGGACAGATGACCATGAGATAGTACAAGAGACAACAGTCGTCGCGATGTGGTGATGGTTGGAGCAAGGAGAACAATCGCGACATATCTACACAGGCATAGCGAAGCCTATTACAATCCTACACAGGAAGCATACCTGCATGAGTATAATAAACACCCCAGCCACACAGGGACACGAAACGAAACGCATAGATGAATCATGAATGCTGTACCACAGCTTGCGTCTGTGGATGCGCATGCGGGTCCGGGTACCGGTCGATCACAGGCTTGACAGTATCGACCATGGCGAGCGCGGGCTGAAGGACAATGAAGAGCTGTCTGCAGATGAGCTCCTCGTTGGTCTTCATGCTCTCCTCCACCCCGGACTTGAGGCGGTCCACCGCCCGCTTGGCGACGGCGAGCAGATCGTCCAATAGTGGCTTCCTGAGCATCTCCGTGATGTCCTCCGCGGTGGGATGGGGAGGGATCGGAGGGGGCTGGGCGGCACCGTGCTTATCCAGCATCTCGCGAAGTTCCGCGATCGCCTTCTCGTTGCTTGCGCAGCGCTCTGCGTTCTGCTTGTCCGCCTTCACGAGCTAAGTAAGTAGTGATGATAACGGTTAGTACAAGGTAAAGACAAGTTATGTAGTGGCACTTGCCTCGTCCACCTTCAGGCTCAGGCTCGCGTTATCCCGCGCGAGCTCGTAGTAGTCCCGCTTCTGCGCCAGCCCGCGCTGCTTGCGAGCCTCGAGCTCCTCCATGCTCTTGGCGACGTCGCCGTTGGCCTTCTCAAAGCGCGTCCTGAGGTCCGTGACTTCCTCCTTGAGCTCCTTGAGCGACCGCGGAGGCTCAGGCACCACCTCGCCATCCTCGATAGAGCTCTGCGCCCGGAGCGGCGCGCTCTTCTGCTTGTACCCACGCTCCTCGAGCTTCTGCAGGACGATGTCCTCGACCCCCGTACCCTCGTTGCGCAGGTCGTCGACCCCGCACTCGAGGTCGGTCACGCGCTCGTCCATGTTCTCCATCATCGACTTCAGCTCCGACATGAGCACGCGCTCCGAGTCGATCGGGGCCCACTTCGCCTTGTCCAGCTGTGTCTTCGCCAGGGCCTCCGCCTCCTCATGCGCCTTGCGCTTCTCCTCCCTAGCCTTGCGCCTCTCCTCCTCCTCGCGTTGACGCATCTCCTGCGCCTGCTTGAGAGCCTCCTGGTGCTGCTGGACCATCGGCCGGATCTGGTCCAGCCAGCCGTTGATCTGCGAGACGTAATCGCGGACGAGCTGGAGCTCGTTCTCGCGCGTGTTGTCCTCCGGGGAGGGCACGGGGAGGCCCTGGAGCGGGTAGCGCACGAGCTTGTCGAGGCAGGCGTCCAAGTGCTTGCGCTTCTCCGCGATCGTGCTCTCCGTGTTCGCACGCATCTTCTCGAGTCTGCGGTGCACGTCGACCATGGACCCGCTCTGGTACGCGCGCGAGTGTTGGAGCTTCCGCTGCTTCTCGCGCTTGTCTTCATGAGTGCGCAACTCCAGCTGCAGCGTGACGGCTCTTGAGAGGTTGCTACAGAGGGGGTGAGTGATGCTACTAGGACGCAAAGCATCCGGCGAGACTGACCGAGTAAAGTCTTTCCATTGAGCTTTGAGACCCTCAGGGATTGCCTGATCCTGTGCTGCAGGGACACCAGTCTCGTCCGCCATGTCTGTGTCTTGCTCTTCAATGAGGAGCCCCCCCCGCTCTTGCACCTGCATGTTCTCTGCAGGGGTGTACTGCGGAAAGGCGAACGGGTTCGGTTTGGACGAGGACGCCCCTGCGGGGCCGGCGCTCGCAGTCGAGACGGGCACGCCAAAGCTGGACATGCGCAACCCCTCGCGCTCGTTCCGCATATGACTCGCGACTTTTGTCGCCATGGCCTGGTCGTCTGCAGAGGCGGCGGGTCCAGAATCCGCCAAAGATGTGTTCCTTCGTTGATACTGGAGCCCGCGGGGCTCCTCTGGGCTACGAGTCGGGTTCGGCGAGCGGGGCGTTCTTGGTGTCGTAAACTCCGCCTGAGGAGTGTGGAACGCGATCTGGGGGCTTATCGCAACGGGGCTCTCGACCCTTTCCCGCTCCTTGCCTTTCGACGACGTGGAAACGGTCGGTCTCACGGGCTCTTGATGTTCTGGAGGTTTTGTAGGAGCCGAGACGTCCCATCCCTTTTGTGCTTCTGCAGTCGAAGGAGGCTGCGGTGGCACCCCCCTCCCGCTAGTGGATGAGTCGAGCGGGGCCGGGGCCGTGGCCGGGTCTGGATCCGCCCACGACGAGAAGTCGACGTCGCCGCCGCCCCATCCTTGGTTACTGTCGTTCGATGCGTCGCCCCAGCCGCTCGATACGTTGCTCCAGTCGGCCGACGGGTTACCCCAGTCGGACGGGTTGCCCCAGCTTGCTCCCGCAGACGAGGACGACGCCGCCGCCGGGGGGTTAGCACCCGCACTCGCGCCCGCCTGCGCACCATCCTCCCCCCACGCCTGCCCCCCGACGGGCGCAGCGCCCCACCCAGAAGAAGACGCCGCCCCAACCTCCGACTCCCTCCTCCGCGGACCCACCGGGAGCGCGTTCGTGCTCGTACCCGGGAACCTGCCCGTGCTCCGCCCCGACTCGCCCCCGTCCCCGTCTCTGTCCCTGTCCCTGTCCCAGCCGCGTCCTCTGCTGCGGTCCCCGTCCCTGTCGCCCGCGCCGCGCTTCCGGTTCGCAGTGTAGCCCTGCCTCGGCTTCGGGGCAGTGGTCCACTGCGCCTGGCTCGGGTGGACGAAGTCGCAGTTGGTTCCGAAACGGCAGCCGCCGTTGATCGGCGCGCCGTTGTCGTCGTACCACTGTCGGTCGGGTGGGACGGGACGGGGGCGGCGGGAGCGGGAATCACGTCGGTTAGCCATTGTGCATGGGAGGGGGTTAGAGTCCGCGATTAGTAGGAGGATGGGGAGGCTCACCTTGCAACGAACGAGAGGCATTTGAGAAGAGTATGCGGATGGCGCGACGGTGTTCTTGAGAAAGAACTATGGGAAATAATGGCGGGCAGGCCTTCAACGGAGGTAGAAGCGCGATACGATGGGGACGGTCAGAAAGCGGCAAAAGGTGCTGCAGCTGCTGTCAAGGAGTATTAGGTTTCTCGTTCAGCATGCACATTCATATACAAACAGCTCGCGCCTAAACGGCTGATGAAGGTGCGTACGTTGTCCAGGAAAACACGATTTCGCGTGCTTGGCCTGAATAAGTGGAACACAAACGCGTTGTGAGGGCGCTTCTGACGCGTGGATGAAGACGTAACGAACGGAAAGCAAGGACTGCAAAGTTCTCCAGAAAGAGAGGAGGGCCGCAAAGGGCGACGATTGGAGGCAGCAAACAACAACGGAGCAGGAGGAGGACGACCCTCATTGGCAGTGTGATCTCGATCAGTATTCAACTCAATCAAATTCAGTGGAGGTGTCTTACCAGATCGGGAACATCCCGCCTGAGTGCACATGAGCGCCAACGCTATTCGCATCCGCAGAACATCGGGGCCGCAATTGACCACGGCGTACCCTTCCTCAATAATATCACACGTGCAGGTCCTTACGAGGCCGAGTCCAAGACTCTGCAAATATCGCGACAGTAGCGATCCTAGTCCTATTATTCTACAAATATCCCAGCACTCGTCACCATCGTCGCCAGATACACAAGAATGTGCGAAACCGTAATCATGCCGTGCTACCGGACCTGTGTCCAGATAGAAGTCGTAATGGTGTGTGTACCAGTGGCAATAGCCAAGCACTGAACGGGAGCACTGTAGCTGAATAGGTGAACCCCGCCCGGGCAGGATAAGCTATTCGAAGAGATAGAGAGCAGGTGTCGCAGCGTAGTCAGAGATGAGACGATGGGAACAAAGGGGGAGGGCTTGTGGGTTTATGCGGTCAAAAATACAGCAACAAACGAGATAGAGCAAGGTGTGCCAGCCGTTAAGAGAAGGGAATAGAAATGAAAGCAATAAAAGAGAGAGGACCTCGTACAGTCAAGACGTAATTGTTCGTCACAAAACACTCGTCAGCAATCCAGTGCCAGAAGCACTTCACCAGCCCCCAAACCACCGCTTGGGAGGACGCTTCCTAGGGGAACGCATCATTGTCACCGTCGTCTCGACCTCCTCTGGCTCGATCACTTCCTCCTCTACGACGACCTCCACAGAAGTGGTCTTCGGGATATGGGTCGTAGAGGAAGAGCTGATAATGTTTGGAGTCGGCGAGGCTATCCGACGAGTGTTTGCTGGTGGCTGAGCGGTCGCCTGCGAATTGACAGTGTGGTGCTGAGTGTGCGTGACGGTCCTGGTCTCGGTCGCAAACTCAATTGCGGTTTCGGTGATAATAATAGGAGCGGGGGCAAGGGCCGGTGCCTGTAGGGAAGAAAACATTTGGTCAGCGCACTGCTCCAGATCGGAAAGCGAGGGGCGTAGGCTGATAATCGGTCTGCACTCAAAGCGAACCGGTCCAACTCAGATCGGGGCCGTCACGCTCGGTGACGAGGCGTGTTGGGCATCACGTGGGCGCGAAAGAGGTGCGCGTCGCAGGATCATCGATCGGGAAAAGAGACGCGGGTTGAATGCAGACGGGCTACCAGCTTACAACAGGGACGCGGGGGAACAAGACGACAAACACCGTGGTCCCCCAAGCCCGGGACGAAGGGAGGGGAGGGGGCGAAGGATACCAACTCTACACAAGTGAAACAATGAAGATGAAATTGATGGACAAGAGTTCCCCCTTCGTCTCAGAGCTCGGAGCGGCGCTGCTGGGGTGGAGGCGGTGGTACCTTGGGTTTCCGTCGGGCAGCGCCGGCGGGAGGTACAACGGGAGGGGGCTCGTTGTAGATGTACTCTTCCTCCACGGTCTCAGGTTGACCCTCGTTGAGCATCCTATACGGGGATGAGATCAGCATGAAAGGCGTGATAAACGTTAGCCTACTTACACAAGTTGCTCCATGATCCAGCTCTCGCGTCTTGACGCGTCGTGCTCGCGGCGATTGACAGCTTCCTCACGACGGCTGATTTCGCGCTCGCGTTCAGCAATTTTGAGTTCACGGTCGAGGATATCCTCTGCGCGAATGCGAGCCTGGTCCCACCAGCCAGGAGGAGTGAGAGACTCTTCCTTGACGACTTCTTTGATTACCGTCTGGATCGGAGGAGGAGCCTCGGTGACCTTCTCATAGACAGTGGGGCAGGCTGGGCAGACAAGAGGACTGGCGGTAGGGGCGGCAATGACACCGCCGGGGGCGCCTGCAAGGATTTCGGCCTCGCGGCGAGCAACCTCGGCCTCACGAACGGCGACGTTGCTCTCACGAGCGAGGAGGGCTTGAGTACGTTTCGGAGAGATGATGCCCCAAAAACCTCCGTCCTTGGCTTGTTCACCGTTCGCAGCAGCAGCACCTGTTTGATGCGATGGAAGCGAAAGCATGACGGCGAGGACCGCAAGCACGAGGGAGAGGACCAGAAGGAGAGTGGTGGACGAGATGGTGCGATGGTGGTGATGGCGGGAAGATGAGCGTTCACTGCGCTCCCGTTCTCGATGAGACGAGGAAGGTTGGGCCATCCTGACGCTAACGGAGTTCGAGGGCGACAAGGATGTGGAGGTACGGGGTCTATACGTGGACGTTATGGTGGAAACGGGGCGTGGGGGAGAGGTAGCGCGTTAGTCGGTATGCAGAAGGGTCGGAATGGCCGTGAGGGATTTAAAAGAGGGAACAAAAGGAGACGGGAGGAGGGGGGCGGAGAGCAAGGAGAGGGCCCCCAGCGAATTGACTTTTCAACCGTTGGTTGGTATTCCCTTATTGGGTAAACCAAACACAAACAGGTCACAACATCACCCCTACACGTGTCGCCAGAGTTCCCACCCGCTGATTAATTGTCACGCCATCCCTTTGTTTTCTGGCAACGGAATTTTCGTTTTGCGAGGAGAACATGCGCTCCGCTGGTTTCAGCCAATCAAACGAGAGGACTTGATCACTCCGACGCGGAGACAAAACGAGGGTGGCTGATGTGGCGGGGGCAGTGAAGTCACGTCACGTTACGTCACGTCACAGACTGCAGCGCGTGCTGAGACGATCACGCACGCGTGCCACCGGCGCGTTCGCGCTTCCCTTCCCTCGAGCTGCTCTGGCCCTCCTCCGCTGACCGTCCCCCGAGGCTCGACAGGCAGCATGTCTCTCCGCCGCATCGCGCAAACAAATGCCGCCGTTTCTGCCTCGCCCAGGATGGGTGGCACAGCCAGTGCGTCCTCCGTCCCCTCACCATCCACGCCTGTCCGCGGTAGCCTCCCCACCACTCCGAGGACACGGCTTGTCTATCCCATCTCTCCAGTCACGTCCCCATCGCTGTCTGCATCTCAGCCCTTTGATTGGGAAGCCGCGAGGTCCAGACGACCCCCACCGTATGCCACACCTTTGAACGGAAAGCGGAAGACAAGGCAGAGCGATGTAGGCACACCTGGAAAGGCCACTCCGGCTAAGCGTGTTGTGCGGAAGAAGTCTCTCTACGAACGGTGAGTCAATGTCGTCTCATGCCACAGCTCTATCTGCGACCTGGATTGTGAATGCACAGTCTGTCGTTGTATAGACTAGCAGGTGGATGCACTCGAGGGCCCTGTATGCCACCAATACTTCTATCTTGTGGGTGCCTCTGTGGTGTGTTCTATTTCGTTGGCTACCTGTGTCACCACCATCATGGTGAGTCTGCGGGTACATGCAATCGGTCACATTCCTCGATTTGCCCGGATGCCAATGCACCATCCTAAGCCTGCATGAGCCGAACCAATCGTACCGCCCGTCAAGCCACTTGACTGACATACGCTCATGACCATGATAGAATCACCAACCTTCCCTCTCAGATATCCTTCGAGATATCCCAATTCCCGAACAACGTCCCGCTCCCATCGCCACAAAACTCTGCCAGAGTCATCGGCGGAGCTCTGCACTTCCTCCATCTCTGTGTCCGCATCTCGCAAATTCGCAGAATCCCAGACTCCGATCTCGGGTGGGAGGACATGTACCGCGAGCACGAAGGGGAAGCCTGGTTTGACTGGGTGCGTCTGCACTTCTCACTTACCATCCATATGTACGCTTACTCTACACACGCAACAGACAACACCGACGACCATCATCCTAGTATCAGCCACCGTCCTCAACACGCTCTACCTGTTCACCCGCACCCGCACCTACTACCTCAACCTCGCCAACGAGCCCGTCTCCTCCCCACACGCCTCCTTCATCAAACGCCCCCGCGGCCCCTCCCGCACCTCCTCGTCCTCCCCCAACCCTAACGACGACGACCCCTTCCAGAAACGCTCCGTCCCCTCGCTCGCCTGGTCGCTCTTCGTCTCGGTCCTCAAGGCCCTCTGGCGCTTCCTCGTCGTCTCCGCCCGCTTCCTGCTCAACCTCTCCCCGCCCAAGACGCGTCCCCCCCAGCCATGGGAGGAGGACGAGCGCGTGCAGGCGCTCGAGGTGTGGACCCCGGGCAAGCTCGAGATGGCGCTGTTCGGCATCTACTCGCCCGTGCACGCGCTGCTGTGGATGGCGACGACGAGCGCGAACTGGATCCTCATGTTCTTCGTCATGTTCACCGTCGGCGTCCAGGTGCGTATCCCACCAGACGTCGCTCTCCGTTCATGAGGGACTGTCCCGCTGATGACATCACGCTGTGGCCTTGCTCCTTCCAATGCAGAGCCGCGCCCTCGCGCGTTCGTACGAGGCCCTGCTGAAGGACCGCGCGATCATCGCCGCCGAGGTCATGCACGAGTACAACGAGAACGTCAGTGGCCACGCTCCCCCCTCGTGCGCGAGCGAAAGAGAGACTAACAGAGATCGCCATGTAGTTTGTCGTCCCACGCATCAACCCAGTGCGCAAGGACGCCGCGGTCATGACGCACGAATCGGAGATGGTCAACGTCTGGGAGTGAGCGAGGTTCCACGGGCGCAGTTCCTCCAGTCGTCGGTCCGATTCTGTTTTCTCGGCATCTGGTGGCTTTCGTTGCACTGCATTCTGCTTGGTCTAGATTCGCGTGTTTCACCCCCTCCAGGTAATTTGCTGCTTATTAGGATCATCATCACGAACTTTCGCATCACAAGTCCCTTTTCACGCATGCAGTACGGCTTCTTCTTTCGTGCTATACCATCCGCCTTCATTGTTGAGGTCTCGGAACAATCGATTGCACGCATACAATACAAAGCATATACAAACTGCATCGCACTGGCAACGGTAGGACGTCCGCTGATCCGCATCACGGCTTCGCCTCTCCGTTCGTCTTCTCCGCCTCGTAGAACTTGATCAGGTCCTGCACATCCTCTTTGCTCCCGAGGAAAACAGGGCACCGCTCATGGATGCTCTTGGGAACGATATCCAGGATGCGCTGCGTGCCGGTCGTCGCGATGCCGCCAGCCTGCTCCGTGAGGAACGCCATGGGGAACGCCTCATAGAGCAGCCGTAGCTTCCCCTTCTTGCTCTTCTTGTCGTCGGGATACCCGAAGATGCCGCCGTAGAGGAGCGTCCGGTGCACGTCTGCGACCATCGAGCCGATGTAGCGCGCAGAGTATGGCGACTTGCCGTTCTTGGGGTACTTAATGGAGTTGAGGTAGTTGAGGACGGGCGGGTGGAAGTACACGGAGTTGCCTTCGTTGAAGGAGTATATCTTCCCTCGTGAGGGGATCTTGATCTGTACACATTCCGGTCCTGTGAGCAAGCCGGCTTCAAAAACATCCGGGACTGACGTGAACTTACATCAGGATGGGTGAGGATGAACTCGCCGAGGGCAGCGTCGAGCGTGTAGCCGTTGACGCCATGTCCCGTGGTCAGAACCAGGTTCGCTGACGAACCGTACCTGCACAGGCGTGCCCATTGGTCAGTGTGCACGGCCCCCGAAGGTACCACGGGTACACGAAGCACTCACATCGTGTAACCGGCCGCGACCATCTCGCTGCCTGGTCTCAGGACATCCGCAATCGTTCCCTTCGACCCTGGCGCCTTTCTCACATGTATCAGCCCTGCCCCACTCATTCACGTGCCTACTTCCATGTCCCCCCCCCTTCCGCATCGCCCCTCAAGGAGGCCTAGCAAGCGCAGGAAAGGAGAGATACGGAGGGCATGAGACTACTCACGATGTGGTAGATACCAAAGATGGTGCCGATGTTCACACCGGCGTCGATGTTGCTGCTGCCGTCGAGCGGGTCAAAGACGACGCAGTACTTGCCCTTGTACTTGTCCTCGATGATGACCGCCTCCTCGAGCTCCTCGGACACGAGCACGGCCGTCTTGCCCGACGCGCGTAGCGAGTTGACCATGATGTCGTTCGAGAGGACATCGAGCTTCTTCTGCTCCTCGCCCTGCACGTTCGTCTCGCCCGCTAACCCAACCCTAGTGTCACCATCCGCAAAGTAGATATCCGCAATGGTATCGGGGAGGACAAAAGAACAGGGAAGCAGGGGAGATGACGATGAGATCACCGTCGCGCAGAGAAAATCACGAGGGTCACTCACAGGTTAATCAGGCGCGCTTTCCTAACATTGGTCGCAATGAACTTGGATGTCGTCTGAATGGCAGTCAGAAGCAGTGTCAGGTCGCCAGTCGCAACTGCGCCCAGACTGAACTGGTCTGCGAGGACGTGGCTGTCGTGCGCAAGCAAAAGAATGGGAACGCGACGGGCGATGAGATGAGCGCTCGCATCGACCGAGATCCGAAAACGCACCGAGTGAGGGTGATGATGTCGGTGTTGGGCTGATCCTCTCGAGACATGGCTAGTGTACGAACAGTGGGTAGGTGTGGGTGATAGGACGAGCACGACCGCGTTTATATCGAAGCGGGGGAAGACGGGAGTGGATTGTAGGTGGTCGGGAAGCGGGGGCCCCTCTCTCCGTCGCCTGCCTCAGCCCTCCTGCCTAATGCGGCAAGTACCTCCACTTCACATGCCCTGAGTTCCGGACTCCCTCAGGCGTCGTTGAGAGTCCCGGTCCTTTTCCGGCGCGTCATCCTGTGTTTATGGCTGCCTTCCGTCCCACCGACCCCCGTTCTCCAACTCCAGGCTCGCCTCTGGGGTCTGCAGATCCACGAAGAAGGTATCAGCGACGTTCGCGGCGCCCTCTTGCACTAGATTATGTAGATCGTACAGTACCACAATGATGACATCAAGCAGCGCAGCGTAGGCCACCCCCGTGCGTATGTGCAACCCATGCAGCGCATCATCGTGATTCGTCCGTCCGTCCGTCCGTCAGCAACTCATAGCCCGGTGTGCGAGCCAGGCTCACGCCCGTCCTCTGTTATCGTTTCCGTTTCACCCCGGTCATCACCGTTGCCGCACCCGTGCTCGCGCCCACCGGCTCCTTGCCTTTGCGCGCCCTCAGCGGTATCGAGAACGCTTCCCCGTCCAGCCCTTCGACGATCATCACCTGTATCTCCCCACTAGCCCCGCCTGGGCCAGCGTTGTCGCCCGGCGCCCGCGCACCGGACGCGCGAAGGGGCGACGGCGCACGGCTTCCGCCGCCGGCCCGGTACTGTGGTGGCCCGCGCTCCGGCCCGGATGAGTACGGTTCGTCCTCCTCGTCCTCGTCTTCACCTTCCGGCACGTCGTACAAGCCCATATGCGAATGAGCACCTGCTTCGTGAGCTTGCTGGGCAAGCGCCGCCGCGAGCTCCGCGGTAAGGGTCGCCGCAACGCGCTCTTCTAGCGAATTTCCGGAGGGGACGTGCGCGGACATGATGTTGGGGTCGCCCTGGCTGAGCAAGGCAGACAGCGTCCGCACAGACGCTTCCAGGTCCTGCTCGTCCTTGGCCGGATCCGCCAACTTGGGCCGTTTGGCTTTGAAGCTGTATTTACTACAAGAGTCAACAGGCACGTCAGCACAGCGCCGCTATGAGAATAAGAAAACGGCTTGGCTTCTCACATGTTCGGATCCGGTTCCCATGTCGGGTCGTGCGTCTTCATGTGCGCGGTCAACGTCGTCCGCCGCGTAAACGTCTTATCGCACCCCGGGTCCTCGCACTGGTACGGCCGCTTGCCCGTATGTGTCCGTCGATGTCTCGCCAGACTGCTCGAGTCTCCGAACGTCTTCCCGCAGTCCGGATACTCGCAAAAGTGCGGCTTCTCGCCTGTATGCACCCGCAGGTGGACCTGCAGCGCCGACCTCTGCATCATACAAAATCATTTGCATCAGCACGACAGTTGGCAGGAAAGACAGGATAGGCGGACTCGCCTGGATGAACGTCTTGCCACAGCCGCCCTCCGGACATACCCACGGACGCTCTCCAGTATGTATTCGCATATGGCGACAGAGATCGCTCCGTCGGCTGAATGACTTCGAGCACTGGTCGCACGCATGTGCCTGTTGCACTTTCCCGCTGCGATCTTTCATCTCAGCCACTGCGGTGGCCGTGGTCGCGGTCGACGCTACCGCGGAGAGGCCAGACCCTCCGACAATGGCAGATGGCGCTGGTTGAGTTGGGAGAAGCGTCGACGTCGACGCCACAGACTGCAATTGCTCATGTGTGGCGAGTGTGCCCTCGTAAGGCGTTGATGATAGTGCAAGGGTCGGGGCCGCAGGCGGGGAAGACGTGATATGCAGCGAACGAGGCGATGCCCGTCTATTCGCGCCCGGTGGCGGGACAGCAGGCACGGATGGCGGCTGGATGCTCGCATGCGGATCCGCTGGCGGGGTAGGGTCGCGTTCGGGCGAGGGATCTCGATCAAACTGCGTGAAATGGCTCAGAATGTCGTCCAAGTCTGTGCCCGAATACTCCGGGGGATGCGATGGAGGGCTACTCCCCAGAGTCTCCACAGGCGACGACGAGTCGTGGTGCCGTCCTGGACCGCCCAGCCCGTCCTCCCGCTCGCTCTCGCCCTCGTCGTCATACAGATATTCCGATCCGTCCGTCGGGCTGCTCGAGTGTGATAGCAGCGGTACGTCGCTTGCGGTGAGCGAGTGGAATGCAGGGGCGTTCCGCGTCCGCGTCTCGTACTCGTCCTCCTTCCTTTGCCGCGCAAGGTCTGACTCTGCTGCTGCTAGCGCCTCCGCCGCGCGCTCGTCCTCCGCGGCCGCGTGTGCGTGTGCCGCCTGAAGGACCGCCGCGAACCCGCTCAGGTTCATTCCAAACATGCCGGCGAGTGCTTCCGTGAGATTGGAGTGGGGGTCGTGTGCGTCGTGGGCGTCGTGGGCGTCAGAAGAGTCGTGAGGTCCGTCGGAGAGGTCAATGGGTTGAGCGGCGGTGTGTCCGTCGCCAAGTCGGTGCAGCGAAGAATTCATGGTGGCGACAGAGTTCTGGTGCAGGAGGGAAGAGATTTCTCGCTCGAGTTGCTCGATAGTCAAGCTAGAGCTGGGCTGGTCTGGGGAGGAGAGTGCGGCGGAGAGGTCGTCATCTACGTTTTCGGGCTGGTGTCTGGCATTCATGTCTTGAGATAGCTGAGCTTTGCGCGCTGCATGCGCAGATGGCTGGTGTTGGAATGGAGAGGGCGCGGGAGGCGATGGGTGACGAGAAGGAGATGAGATGGCCAAGGTATGTAGATGATGGTGGTGATGGTCGTCGGGGAGAGGTTCATCGTGCACGACATCAGACAGAGCCAGCAGGGGCCCGTTGTCGTCGTGATCCATGGTAAGAACCATAGCGTCCAAATACAAGTTAACTGCCGCGCCTGGGAGTGTATACGGGATGGTTTGATTCCTGCGAACTTCGCAGCAATGTCAGTCGCGCCCCAGCAGCTCCAATAGCGTAGTTGGGCGCACCTAGGAGGATATATCTGGTCAGGACAGCCTCCGTTACGGCACTGGACGCGTTGTGTATGCGTCGTCAGCCAGTACGAGCCAGGACTGTGTCGGGGGAGCGCAAGGGGTACAGTCGGGGACGATCGCCTTTGGAGGAGAGGACTTGCTATAACGGCGTGGTTCAACACATAACCCCCATTTGAAACTCCGCCATATACGCGGGACGCGTCGCGATCTAGCGCCGCGCCCAACCCTTCCCCGTAACTTATACTGGTGATACTTCCCTCTCCACAGCAGGCTCGCTTCAATACGCAGCGGTGCTAACAAGGCTTTGACTGGAGGAGATCTTCCTGGCCTATGGTGTGCCAGTCATTTGTTCCGGTCGTGTGTGGTTATAATGGATATCCTTCGCCGCCGTCTGCGGTCCTTTGCCGGACCTTCGGGAACGGAAGCTTTTATCGGCACCAGTCTACGTCTTTGTCTCGTTGTCCATATTCAGCGTGTAGATTGATACCTACGATCCCTTTAGTATCTATCCTCACTACTGCTTGCTGTGCATGTCTTTCTTATCATGGTCGTGTTAGTAGCACGTACAGTAGTTACATCTAGCATTGTCGTCGACGGGCCTGCTGTGTTCTTTTGGTTCTTCCTTCACTGGACATGAGAAGCGGCGCTACAGCTTCATTGATATCCGTCCAACGCGAGAAAGCACTGTACATATTGCTGTACACCGCTCATGAATGTCCGTACGGTCTAATCGCTATGTATGGACGCAGCCAAGGCGCAGCTATCCGGATGCCAAGCGCCGAATATCAGCGCAGCGGGCGTCCCGAGCCGAATAGACGCTCAAGGCACGTACGCCAGGGGACTCCGAGCGCTCAACCGCAACGCCTTTAACTCTGTACTCATTGCTCCGATCTCGCCCAGTGCCCCTCTCGGCGCCGCCTTTACGCTCGCCCTACAAGGGCTGCGACTCCTCTGAGTCTTATTCTACGACAGTGCCGCCACCTTTCATATCCGTCACGCAACATGCCTACCGACCGCGTGCGTTCGTTCCAAATTGACCTGAAGCCTCGGAGACATCATGGCTATGCCGTCTTGCTCTTCATTCTTGGGACTCTGCTGCCGCCACTAGGTGCCGTTCTACTATGTTCTTAGATTGGAATATCGATTGAAGCTCATCGGAATATGTAGCTGTGGCCGCACGGTTTGGGATCGGGACGGATTTCTGGCTTAATTTGGTGTTGACTATTTGCGGGTACATACCCGGTGCGTCCCTCCTCGCCATCCCGCTTTCCTGGCTTACACGGAATTTTGTCCCCCTGCACAGGGCACGCCCACAACTTCTACATCCAGGTGCGCTCGGGACCGTCCGGTCTCTATCGCGCAGCATTCACGACTGGTACTGATCGCTCGAATGTCAACAGAATATCCGGAACAACAAGACCCACCGTCGCACGCCGAAATGGGCCCAGAAGTGGGGCCTCATCGACACCTCCGAGATCAAGCGCAAGGAGCGCCGCTCGCAATGGGCCAACCGCTACAACGAACGCCTCCCTCACTCGGCGCTCGAGAACCAGCCGTACGCAGAGGGCGAGGTCGGCGGCTCCTCCATCGATCTCTCCGAGGAGAACAACGCCACGCGCGCGCGCGGCCCGAACGGCGAGTTCTGGGACCCGAGCGAGGAGCGGTACTACGGGCAGAACGGCGACGCGGCGAGCACGGCCACGCAGGGTTCTGGGCGGTGGCGCTACCCCGCCAACTTCGACGACGCGCTGCCCCCTACGAAGAAGGCGGCGAAGAAGGGGAAGAAGGACAAGAAGGACAGATGGGCGCGGACGGAGGACGCGTACGCTGCGCAGGAGGAGGGCTCGGGGAGGAGGAAGAAGTCGAAGAAGCGGCGGTCGGCGGCCGCGGATGCGGAGACGTACTCCCAACGGAGCGAGTCGACGACGGAGTTCCCAGAAGACCCCGAGGGCGGGCTGTACGGCGATCGTCGTCCGCCTGCTGAGGAGCGGGACGGTTTGCGCAGGACGACCTCGGAGGAAATCTTCAATCACGAGCTCTAGGTCCGCGGCATCGCTGTGGATGGAAGGTTGTGTTGGAAGGCGAGGGATGCAGATGAATGTGGGGTGTTCTTGTGGGCGCAGGCTCGGGGTGCAGAGACGGGTGGATAGACGGCGGTGGACATATAGTCCTGATCTTACGACACTCCTTTCGTTGCACGAGCGATGCGGGCACGCAGAAGACCTCACCCATGTATATGTACCGCTGTCTGCATGACTCGATATCTATTCATCGCATACCTGATGGGACAGCTCCTGCTACGTCCTGGGCATCGCTGTTCGTGGTGTGTTCGTCGCTCTTGTCCAGGTTCCAGGTAGCAACCGCACGATGAGGCAACTGGCAGCGGGATCCTTCGACTCGAAGCGCCAACGGAATCAGGTTCGGAGAGTGTCCTCCAGGTACCGTTCTCATCCCTTCTCCTTCTCCAAGACATCTGCTTTCGTGATGTGTACATAGTCCTATAACAAATCTCCGAGTCTATCTAAGCACCGCCCCCCGAGCAGTGCACACTGCACGATGAATTCGGCAATGACGAGTTCTGCGCGACAGGCTATAATTGCGACAACAGCGAACGCGTACTCCCATCGCGCACCACATGGCCCGCGTGCACGACGCAATCTCGCGCGTTCCCGTCAAGAATTTCGGTCCCTGGACTGTTCTCATCACTCGCGCACGGCTATAAAGTCCGCGTCGCGTTTTCGAGATGACGTTCCGTGTCCTCGCTGGCCCTCCCGTCAGTCCCCCGTTCGGGTTCAGCCTTCCATTCGTCCGTCCAGCTCTAAGGAATCGCGTTGTGCAACATGTTCGCGAAGCTGTTGGCGGGCTTAGCGGTCGCGACGGCTGCGGTGCGAGCGGCAGTGCTCGTCGACTTCCAGGTCGCCCAGCCGCCCCCTCTCCCTAAGGACGCTAAGCAATGCACCGTTCAAATCCTCCAGTGCGTATGAGGTCTCAGTTTCCAGACATGCGTGCCATGATATATGGTCTTGATCTGACCGGTCTGTCGACAGGCGTACGTTCGGAAACTCGTTTGGAGCGTGAGTACTCGTGTCGAATAGAGTACAGGATAACGGCATGACTACAGGCAACTTTGCTTTGCAGGGCTGAAGTAGTGGAATATACGTGAGTCCGGGCATACGGGCTGGCGCGAAATGGCAGTCAAAAATAACATCCATGGGCCCAGACCTCCCACGGATTGCGGTCCAGTCGGGTCTTGGGCTGGCATCAGCCTGAACTTCACGGTAACCTCGAACGGTACACAGTTCGATCGTCTAGGTAAGTCCGGATCAGAAGGCAGTAAGTGCATGACTGACTGACGCAATGTTCAGGTATCTTCACCTTCCAAAATGTCGAGAGTGAATCGCAAAGTGACGCTCCCTTCGCGAATGAAGCTCAATAAGTTTTGTTCTAGTCTGGCGTACGTCGACGCCTGAACCTACTCGCGGCGACGGTATCATCTGGACCTACCTGAAGGACGTGACACGTTACACTCCACTTTTCGCGAAGAACGGAACTTTCATCCTCCAGCTTGACAACTTGCTCGAGACAGGTCTGGACGGGCAGTACGCGAGTAGGTCACTTGTACCAGTGAATGCACTGGCTGTTGATCATATGTACTGCAGCCACCCTGCATGCCACTTTCTTTGCGTCTTCAGCCGCACATCCGCCCGCGCCCAAGGCGGATGTCATTATACCAGTGTCCACCCTTGCGAACAACACCGGAAATGATGCATCGGTGCCCCCCACATTCTCTGTGGGTGTCCTGTGCACGACATCGATCGTTACCGGAGCTGACCTCTATCATGCAGCTGAATGTCACAGTGCCCCCAAACGCCGTACAGATTTTTGCTGAGCTGTACGCCTCGGGCAACGGGAACGAGGAGTTCTGGGTTGGTACATGCGCGCGCATGCATGTCAGTGTCGACTAACATCCAGTCACTTCCAGTACTTCAACACGGCCAACGAGTTCCTGGGCGACCTCCCAAGCGGTACTACCTTCGGAGGCGGTCCTTTCCGTGAAGTCCGCCTGTTGGTCGACGGGCAGGTTGCCGGCGTAGCGTTCCCGTAGGTGTGCCCCTCATCCCCCTCGAACCAACTCGCTAAAGCCGTGTCAGGTACGCCGTGATTTTCACTGGGGGTATCGTCCCTACAGCATGGAGGCCGATCACATCCTACGGCGCGATCGACCTCCCCACCTACTTCCTCGACCTCACGCCATTCGTTCCCGTGCTGACCGACGGCCAGCCGCACAACATCAGCCTCGACGTCGTCTCCGCGGAAGACGACCACACGATCAACCAGAACTGGTTCGTCTCGGGCAGCCTCCAGGTCGTCACCGATCCGTCTGGCAAGCCGACCACCGGCAAGATCACCCGTTACGATGCGGACGACTTCGCGGTCACGAACACTACCGGGAGCGTCGGTGCCAATGGCGACGTGAACGTCACGGTCGCGGCGACGCGTAACATCCACATAGAGGCTGAGATTACGAGCGGAAGCGGCCAGACCACACACGTCGTGTGGAGCCAGAACCTCGAGTACTCGAACACTCAGAACTATCTTGACAACACCTTCATCCAGGTATCAACGAGCTCTCATATGCGTAAGCCCTTTGGGAACAGACGTTGACGTCCCTGTAGATCGTGAATCAGAGTGCAAAGGGATCGTTCCTCTCGACGCACAATGGAGTGCCGACGCTAGTGGACGAGTTCTCATACCCGCTTATTATCAACTTCACCGTCCTTTCCCCCGATGGTTCTCAATGTAAGCCCACTGTGATTTCCCAGGTATCTATCTACCTCTGACTTCATTACGTCCGCAGTCGTCGCCACGTTTGACCATTCGCTCAACCGCGTATCCCAACCCGCACCATTCATCCTCGGTTCCACAATCAAGAACCACCAGACCGCAAGTACGTTCCCTGAGTTAGACTTACCATGAGCAATCAGTACTCAGTGCTCACACCGCAACAGCCGGCTTCTTCACAGAGGCCTCCACTGGTAACACCGGCAACGGCACGAACTCGAACGTGTTCTCCTACGTCGACCTGAAGGGCAACACTTACAACCGCGGGGTGACCGCGGTCGACAACAACATCACATCTGACCACCAGGGCGGGTCGCTCGCGCCAACCACCGCCTTCAAATTCCCTGGCTTCGCTCAGACACCTCAGAGTATTCCGACACCTCGGTTCCCGGGAGCTCGGAAGATCGCAAACTGAGTGCCGAATACAGTGGCGCTGGACTGCTTGAAATTGTTGTATCTATTGCGTCAGATCGTTGAGATCGTTGCCTGGTATATGAACAGTTGGATGTTGTGAAGATATAAAGCATGCTTCACTACAACAGCAGAGCATCGACTCCATCTGAGAACCCTAATATTCAACCCCAGAAATCCGACCTCGCCTCACCTCGCCACTTCTCGGCGCTTCTCGGCGCTGCTCTTGTCTCCGCAGAGCCCTTGGAATCTAGGCAACACAACACAATCGCGTCACGGGACGGTGTTGAACTCCCGCTATCTGCCGTGTTGAACGGTATGCAGCGCATCGCTGGGTGGTCGGTTCTGCACTAGAGGCCTATCTGGTGAAGACAATGCATCTAGATGGGAGGGGCCCGAGGATTGCCTTTAGAAGAGGCCGACGACACGGCCCGTCTCAGGGTCAAGTCCGACCTCCCAGAAGCCCGGCCGTGTGCCAAGACCGGGCATGGTCTGCATATCGCCGAGGATGGGGTAGAGGAAGCCTGCGCCGGCGGAGAGGCGGACGGCGCGGATCGGGATCGTGAAGCCCGTCGGGACGCCCTTGAGCTTCGGGTCGTGCGAGAACGAGTACTGAGTCTTTGCCATGCAGACTGTGTGCAATCCGGCGTCAGTAAACTACCGAAGTTGCATGAACGGGGACGGAAGGGGCCACGTACTGGGAAGGTTGCCGTAGCCCTGACGGGTGTAAGTCTCGACCTGCTTCTGGGCGAGCTCGCTGAGCTCGATGCCGTCGGCACCATAGATTTCCTTCGAGATGATTTCAATCTTCTTCTCGATGGGGAGGTCGAGGTCATAGAGGAACCTGAAGTTAGATTCGCCCTCGCAGGTCGCGATGACAGCCTCCGCGAGATCGCGCGCGCCGGCACCACCCTTGGCCCAGTGGTTGCTAACCACAGCGGCATCGGCGCCTGCGGCCAACGACTCCTGCCTGACAAGCTCAAGCTCGGCCGGGGTATCAGAGCTGAAGACGACCGCATGAGATATCTGCCAGAACGAGCGCGTTCGATGATGACACTTACGCGAACTGGTTGATAGCGACGATGACCTTCAGGCCAAATTTGCGCGCGTTCTGAATGTGCTTCGCGAGGTTCTTGGTGCCCTCCTTGAGCGTAACAAGGTCTTCCTTGGTGTACGTGTCGGAAAGGGGCTTGCCGGGGGTGACGTCGGGACCTCCCCCGTGCATCTTCAGCGCGCGAGTCGTCGCGACGATGATGGTGGCGTCGGGCTTGAGGCCGCTCACACGGCACTTAATGTTGCAGAACTTCTCCATGCCCATGTCCGCCCCGAAGCCACCCTCCGTGAGGACGTAGCCGACGCGGTCGGAGGAGTCGCCCTCCTCCGTACCCGCAAGCTTGAGCGCGACGCGATCGGCAAGAATAGACGAGTTGCCGTGTGCGATGTTCGCGAAGGGGCCGGCGTGGACAAAGACAGGGGTGCCCTCCAGCGTCTGCATGAGGTTAGGCTTGATCGCGTCCTTCATGAGAACAGCGAGCGCGCCTCCAACACCGAGGTCGTCCGCAGTGATGGGCTCGCCGCGTTTGCTCGTCGCAACGACCATCGCGCCCAGACGCTCGCGCATGTCCGCCAGGTCTGTCGTGAGCGCGAGGACGGCCATGCACTCGGACGCGACGGAGATGTCGAAGCCGGTGACACGCGAGTGGCCCTGCTCCGTGGGGTTCTGGCCGATGGTGATCTTACGGAGGTGGCGGTCGTTCACGTCGACGACGCGGTTCCAAGTGATCGTTTCGGGGTCGACGTCTAGACGGGCGAAGCGGTTGATCTCCTCGGGAGTGAGGTCGTCGGGTTTGGTCTTGTCGATGGCGAGCTTCTTGAGGCGCTTGAGCATCAGAGGGGCGAACTCGCGCTTGCCCTTCTTCGCGGGGACGAGACGGCTATACAAGGCCTACGGTATTCAGAGGTCAGTGGTGATCACAGGTCTACCGAACCGCAATCCTGGGCACCTTGTCTGACTGGGTAGCTTCATGGAACATACGCGCGTCCAGCGCAGCCGCGAGAAGGTTGTTTGCTGCAGTCACGGCGTGGATATCACCAGTGAGATGCAGGTTGAACTAGAAGTGGGGTATCAGCGAAGTTCACTCCTCGTCCGCTATAGCTACTCACCTCGTCCATCGGGATGACCTGACTGTAGCCTCCACCGGCGGCACCGCCCTTTATACCGAAGGTGGGTCCTTGACTGGGCTGACGAACACACGCAAATGCAGGACGGCCCAAGTGCGCACCGAGAGCCTGCGCAAGGCCAATCGTTGTTGTCGACTTGCCCTCACCAAGAGGGGTGGGCGTGATTCTGAAATAACTTCAGCGATTGTAACGGGCTGCGGCTAAAGCAAACATACCCAGAAATGACGATGTACTTGCCGTCCTTGCGATGCGCCAGACGGTCGAGGATGCTCAGCTCGACCTTGGCCTTGTACTTTCCATAGCTCTCGAGCTCATTGGCACGGATACCGATCTCGTGCGCGAGCGTCGCGACAGGCTTGGGCGTCTGGGCTTCGGAGATCTCGATGTCACTGGGAACCTTCTCAAGGATGTTGAGCTTGAGAGGTTTCACGCGTAGATTGCGCTGCTGCTCCCACAGGCGTTCTGCCGCCCTGAGCGTGTTCGACATAAGCACTGCGACGGTCATGGGACCGACGCCTCCGGGGACGGGCGTGATGTGGGACGCCACAGCGGCCGCAGACTCGTAGTCTACATCGCCGACGAGGCGTTGGCCTGATTTCTTCGTGGCGTCTGCGACTTGTGCATGAGCATAAGGCGATTCGTTTTAAATAATGCATGCGCACCTGGGATGTAGTTCGTGCCAACGTCGATGACGACGGCGCCCGACTTCAGCCATGAACCGTGGACGAACTGCGGCTTGCCAATGGCAGACACAACGATATCAGCTTGTTTGACCTGAGCATGAGAAGCAATTAGTTAGCGAGCCAGTCAGGCGACGTGCAGATGGCAAACGAGCTCGTACAATCTCAGGTAGGTTCTGTGTCCGACTGTGGCATTGGGTCACGGTAGCGTCGCGGTGCCTGAGCATGGCAGCGACCGGGCTGCCAACGATGTCGCTCCGGCCGAGGACCACGGCGCGAGAACCAGCGATCGAGACTCCGGTGGAATCCAAAAGACGAATAACACCAGTGGGCGTGCATGGGGCGAAGAGAGGATCCGAAGCACGCGAGGAAAGATGGCCGATATTGTATGCATGGAACCTGAGGTAAACACGACACTAGTCAGCATTTAGCTTTACGTCGCGTGAGCGCAGGCGCCTCGAGGTGATTCAAGCTGAACGGAGGCACATGTGCGGGCTCGCACGGGGATGCGTTATCTGCACACACAATCTCTGGGTTGTCAAGCGGGGTGCACGCGCAGACGGCGCGACATAGTCCGCGAGAAAACGCATTGTACACGTACCCATCGACGTCCTTCTCGGGGCTCACGGCCTCAGTGACGGTCCGCTCGCCGTCCGCGCCCACATGGGAGCCAAGCGGAAGCTGTACGAGGATGCCGCTGATGGTCTCGTCGTCGTTGAGCTTCTGGACGATGTCGACGATGTCGGACACCTCCGCCTCCTCCGGGACCTGGACGTGCTTGAAGTGGATGCCGACCTCCTCCGCGGCCTTCGCCTTCATGCGCACGTACACAGACGAGTCCGGACGCGCGCCGGCCTGTATGATAGCGAGCTGCGGCTTGAAGCGGGGATACTGGGACTGCAGGGTCTTGATCCTGCCCGCGACCTCGTCGCGGATGGATCTGTGCGGATCGCGTCGGTCAGCGCCTGAGATTAGCGCGGGGGGCGCCAAGGGCGACATACTTTGCGATGGCGGTCCCATCGATGACCTTTGCGTTGGTGGCCATGGTCCGGAGGTGATGGAGGGAGGAGAGAGGGCGATATGCAGCAGCCTGCAGGAATCGCCGCATCTCGAATTCCCTTTAGGGGCAGGCGGGGGAGAACGCGTAGCGCGCTATCGGTCGCGTCTTCGGAGTCCCGTGTCGCCTCGTTCTGCTCGCGCGTGGGCAGTTTTCTACTGCAAACACTGCGACTTTGTTCGCGTTCTGCGTGCGCGTCGTGGTGGTGTGTGACAAGAGGCCCTGGTCCCCAGTGGGTTGGCCGAGTCAGTAGCGACCTATGAAGACGTCGAGCATCCTGCCAGCTTATGCTGTCACGTGGGCTGCTCGCCCAAAATTTCCAAGAAGAGACGAGGGTCTGCCAGCGGCCCTGGCCAGCGTCTTGCTCACCTCCGTCATCTGAGTCCACCGTCCGACCGTCTCCGTCCGCTACCCTTTCTCTCTCGTCCCCCGCCATGTTCAACATCCATGCAGTCCAGGCCTTCCGCTCGGCCACTGGCGCGCTGTCGTCGCGCACACTCGCGCGTTCTTCGCTGAACGCCGTGAGCAGGAGAGCCGCAGTCGGCACGATGAGGTCACGCTATTACTCAGACCAGACGAAGAACGCGCAGGACCCTATACCGGCTGAGGAGACCGAGAAGGACGAGGTAGAGGTGTCTGTAGAGGCAGAACTCGGGAAGAAGCTGAAGGAGGAGGAGGCAAAAGTAGCTGACTGTATGGTCAGTGTCTCTGTGCTCGCTGCCCACTTCGGTCGTATGCTGGTCAGGTGCTGACCTCCCTTTGTAGAGCCGGTTACGGTACCTCCAGGCCGACTTCCTCAACCTCCAGCGCAACGCTGCGAGAGAAAAGGAGCAAGCCCGCGACTTCGCTATCACCCGCTTCGCTGGCGACCTCCTCGAGACGATCGACGTCCTCTCCCTGGCGTTGAAGTCCATCCCAAAATCCGCCCTCGCCCCCCCACCACAATCCGCTGACGCTTCCTCGTCATCATCACAATCCTCCGACACACCCGCAGAGAAGGGCGCTGATGCGCACTTACGAGACCTCTACGAGGGTGTCGAGGCGACCCAGCGGTTACTCCTTCACACCCTCTTCAAGCACCACGTCAAGCCCTTCGACCCCACTGGGGAAAAGTTTGACCCCAATAGGCACGAAGCCCTCTACCAGGCGCCGATTCCTGGAAAGGAGCCTGGCACCGTGCTCGAGTGCCAAAAGGTCGGCTACATGATCAAGGACCGCGTATTGCGCGCCGCGCAGGTTGGCGTCGTCCAGGATACCTCATCATGACATGTCCACGCTTCCTTCACAAGTTGGGTTAGTTCGGTATGTCACGTCGTTGCATCGCCGATGTGTATGGACAGGAGGATGAGTAGAGCGATGTGGTAGAGCCCCCATTATAGTATATTAACCACTACTAATTAACGTATCTCTACTCCGAACTTGTCCTTGAGGTTTGCGATGACCTGCGTGTGGACTTCATTCGCTTCCTCATTGGACAGTGATCTACGTTACGCGTTATGCATTCAGGATACAATTTGCCACGAATACGCATGCCCGCTCACCTGTCCATGGAACAGTAGTTTATGCGATAGCATTTACTGCGCCGGTTTGTTTTTGGGTGTGTGAAGTCATCGATCTGTTGCACGTTCAGTACAATGCTCCTGGATAGCATACAGCGACTGTGCACTTACCAGCACGACGTCTTGTACCAAGTCGCCGACAGTATCCCGGACCAAATCACAGAAGTCGTTGTCGTGCAGACCACTCCCCGGCAGCCAGAAGCTGACATCCTTGTAGCACGCAGGATATTTCGAGTATGGCTTGAAGGTGCTGATCTGGCCGGCCGTGAATTGAGAAACGAAGCGCGGATCTTGTGACCAGAAGAGGCGAATGTCCGGTATTGAGAACAGGATCATAGCAATGCGCTCCAACCCAAGACCGAAAGCCCAGCTAATGCTATCAGGAACCCCTGTGATAGGAAGTTAGTTTATACGCTGAGAACGGATTGTGTGAATACACCTACTGGCACGGTCTAGCGTACGTTGCTGCACAACTCCGCACCCCAGAATCTCCAGCCACTTCCCGCGGAAGAACACCTCGACCTCATAGCTCGGCGTCGTGAACGGGAAGAACGCCTCAATCCACCTCACGCGCAACGGCTCGTCCTCGTTCACACCCCCTCTGTCCCCGAACAGCGTCAACATCAGACTGTTCAGCGACAGCTTCAAGTTCTTCGCGACGAGCTCCGCCATGACCGGGTCGTGCGCCTCCTGCCTCGGGTTGGTCGCCGAGATGTGCGGCACGTCCTCGATGACGATGTTCGACCGCGCAAGATGGTGCTCGAGCCGCGCGTTGTCCGCTTCGACCTCCGCGCGCCCCGCCTCGTCGGCGCCGAACACGCGGGCGCCCTCCATCTGGTGGAAGACGGGGTAGTGCGACGCGTCGATCTCGTCGCGGCGGTACACGTCCGCGGCGAGCAGCCAGCGGCGCTCGCCGCGCGCGAACGTCTCGACCTCGTGCGCGGACGTGTGCGTGCGGAGCATCGCGTCCCGGTTCAGGTAGTAGCTGTCCGTCGGGGCGCGGCCGGGGTGGTCTGGGGGGAAGCCGAGGTCATCGAAGTTCTGCGCGGGGGTGACGACGGGGGGCAGGCCGACGTGCGAGCGGAAGTCGTGGAAGTGGGAGGAGACGAGGGCGTGCAGGATGCCGAGCGGGTGGGCGGGGTCCGTGTAGAGGTTGCGGCCGACCTTGTCTGCGATGGCGGAGGTGATGTTCGTCGTGCTGTCTGTGGGGTACTCCTTGCCGAGGAGGGTGAGGGACGGCGGGCGTGTCGAGTAACATCGTCGGTACTGGGCGATGCGGACGAAGTGTAGCGACGACCGTGCTCGAGCGAGGCCCACCGTCATCGTGACCGTGCAGGGAGTTATACCCCTCAGGCGCTCGTCCCTCTCCCTTCGGCTGTCCGGACCGCAGACGGCCTGTCCCCATGCTATGCGCTCATAAACCACGTCCAATCCTTGCAGCTTGCGAAGTGCGAAGTGGTAGCGCGATGTCATAAGAACGGCATGGGTACTGTGCAGTACGTAGTATGGTAACTATTGGTCTACTCGAAAACTTTCAAAATCTCTGTGGCTTTTGCCCTATACTACCTGTAGTTCTCCGTTCACTACACGGGCAATTGTGGGCATGGCAGCTGTCTCCGAAAGATATGAGAGTGTATTGCAAAAATAATGCCTGAATAGCTTCGCCCTAGGGGAACCCTCGTTTGACGTTCGCCGCCACTATTCAGCTTCAGGCAATCACTATATATTCAAGAGCAGGCCGTTAGCCAGTTCGAACACGTGGAGCGAGCCTCTTGGAGTAGCATCATGTTCCACTCTCGCGTCTATCGGCGTGCGGGGCTTGAGCTCTCCTCCGTAAACGATGAGGAGCACGGACTTCATTGCAGACACGCAGTACGAAGAACGCGCGAGGAATGGTGTCCTGGAGAGGGAGAATCACTGTGCTGCCGGCATTTTGCTGAGGGTCTTGCTGAGGGTCTGTAATAAAGTTCGTCAAGAGGCCGTCGGAGGAGAGGCAGACGTGGACGGCCTACTAGATACGGTGCATGGCTGCGGCGATGGGATATGCAATGAAACACACGTAATTCTTCTCACGCTATGCTTGTTGCACTCACAGCAGCCTCAATGCAGACATTTGAAGTCAGGCGAGCGGGGAAGAGAAGCTAAGCTTTGCACCGTTTGTGCAGATTTGGGAATAGTCTAGCTTGTTACTTAGTCCGGACTTCGCTCAGTATACGTTGTTTGGCCTTGTTAGGACCAGAAGCCACTGCCTGCCATTATGGGACGCCTCGTCTGCTTATGATATTAGCGCCTACTAAACCTGCTCTTTCCCTCAATCGACAGGAGTCGACTGCGATCACGACCGACATACATACTTACTAAGTAGCTGGCTGACCATGGGGTCTCACGCTGTCGACATGCCGCCGGCTTGTACATACGCAAGTTCAAGTTACGCCGACGTGAAGCGTACGCTTTCCAGCAGACGAAGCTAGCGTTCGAAATTGCTCAAATGGGGGAGGGTGTCGAGTCCACTCTGTCAACCTCGACTCATCCTCACGAGCCTCCATGTCTAAAGCATCTGAGAAAGACTTCCAAGTGGCCGTCATTGGTGGTGGCGTGTGCGGCTTGGCATGCGCTGCTGCGCTTCAGAAGGCAGGTATCAGTGTACAAGTCTTCGAAGCCGCGGTGCGTCAGACGGTCTTTGCTCATTTATCATACGAAGGTATTGTCTTCCATCTGTATTCTAGGCAGCCTTCGCTGAGATAGGGGCTGGTATAGGTTTGGGTACGTTTATCCATTCATCCCCATGTCCTCCTTATTGTGAACGAACCAACTCGCGGTAGGGCCCAGTGGTGTGCATAGCCTAAACGCCATGGATCTCTTGGATGCGGTTCTCCAGAACATAAATTCGAACGACCTGGGCTCGAGAGGTTTCCTGTTCCATTCGGGCCTTGGGGAACATGAGCTGGTATATGACGTACGTATCACTCGGAGCTGCCTGAATATTCTCCACGGTGGGAATCGGAAATACTCACATCCAAAAATCTTGTACTCAGTACCCACCTGCCCCGGAAGATGCCAGCATCAGCATGCACCGGTGAGGTTTTCGGCTTATTTGCTTCCTACAACCGTGTGTCGCGAGGCTGACGGCTCTACTCGGTTCTTCTCGCCTTGGTGCAACAGTGCCGCCTTCCTCAATGCGCTGGTCGAACTCGTAGACCTGCAAAGCACGCATTTCAACAAACGCTGCACCTCCATCTCGGAATCGCCCACGAACCCGAATCGCCTTCTGGTCCACTTCATAGATGGCACTACGCATGAAACGGATGTTGTTCTTGGCGCGGACGGCATCAAGAGCGCGGTGCGCCACTTCGTAGTCGCCAAGGCCGGCGAACCGCCGAGACACAACCTTGCGTTCAGCAATACTGTCGCCTATCGTGGTTTGATACCATACGCCCAGCTCGAGGCCGCTGGTTTCAAGACCAGATTGACGGATCGTCCGGTGTGCTTCGTCGGGCCAAGCAAGGTCAGCGGTCGATGTGTGCTGGCTCCGAGTCCAAGCTGATGTCGCCAACTGAAACCCCCGTCGCCATATCAGCATGCCATTGTCGTCCCCATCAAGAACGGCGAGCTTGTATGACATTGAGATCCTACAGGGTTCCGGCGTTGGCTAAACTTACAAATACACTGCTTTCCATCTATTCTACAGATCAACGTCGCAGCTTTTTCGGCTAGGTATGACATTCCCATAGGGTCCCAGAACCTGCCGGAAGGTACTCCTTGGGTCGACCAAGTGTCTCGGGAAGACATCCAGAAGGACTTCGATGGATGGGGCGTCGACGTGGCGACGCTTCTCCAATTGATGCCGGAGAAGACAGTGCGTTGGTCTGTCCACGTCGTGCACCCTCCGCTCGAAACCTACAGCAAGGGGCACGTGGCTCTTCTTGGAGATGCAGTATGTCGGCCGTTATCGAAGTACCGTTCATGAACCCGCAACAATGAATGATTTTTCCAGGCTCACGGTATGCTCCATCACCTCGGTGCTGGCGTGGGACCGGGCCTCGAGGACGCGCTTCTACTTGTTCGCTTACTCAGTCACCCGGGAACGCAGACCGAGAACCTGCAGGTTTGTCACTTCCCCCGCTCGTTGGTGTTGATCATCGATTAATCCGATGCGTGCCTCAGTCCGTCCTAGAAGCCTACTCGACTATACGCCGGCCGAGAGCGCAAATGGTTTGGGAAGCTAGTCATCGTGCCGGGAGTGTTTACGACCACCACGGACCGACCGCCGCAGGGATGGCTGAAGATCTAAGGGATTTGTGGATGCCCATTTGGCGGTACGAGATCGAGAACGACTTTGATACAGCTATATCAGTCCTCCGCACGAACGCGACGTTCTCTCAATGACGTCATTGCGTAACATGTACACAAACGATGACCCGCCATTACAAATCATAAGCATCTCAGAGAATATCACTACAGCGCATGAGCACAAGCACATCGACAACTCAACAGAACCACATGATAGCATTGTTCGATAGGGCTACTGAAGGATATACTAGATTGGAAATGATAGTACATGTGCGGACGACGCATTAACCATACAGCATAGAAAGATGACCGATAACTGCTTGAGCACCAAAATCGTCGAGCGTGCGGCCGGAGCGTTTGAAGGCGTAGACAACGTGCTGTCAGAGTGTTCCTGGGTGACGTTAAACATGCCGGCGAGAGCATAACGATCTGAGTGGTTCGACTCACCTCTTCGCGTGCTCGGTGTACGTCCGCATTGGTACAATTGTGACACTCAGCCGTGCTTGTGTAGACTGGCGACATTTTTCCCAACGGACCTGAGTCAGTGGACGTCAGGAAGAGATCTCTCATACAAACATGGGAACCAACTTACCGCATGTTCCGAGGGCGAGAGAAAAAGACAGCCGTTGCCGTTGTCATGGGCCGGTGGAACCGACGAGACCAGGGGAGCCACCCCTAGTCCATCGGCCCACCTAACACACACGATCAGGCTCCGACGTCTCGGAGGACTCCCGAAGGCAGATACCAGCGGCCACAAGAGGTAACTTTCGCGGGCAACTTTGCATCCTGCAGACGGCCGTCAGAGATTCTACCTTCACTGCGATTGAAAGAGTCGACGCCAGGATATTCAAGGTACTGACGGAGCTGAACTCCTTGATCACCGCTGTGCACTATGCTTTGCCTTTCTTGACTCGTAGCGACAGGACAAGTGGTGGCGTGCTTGGCCCAGCTGGTGGGCTGGGAAGATGATCAAGGCGACTGTACTCCATGTCGTTGAACGACGCTACAGAATGAGCGAAGACGAGGCGAGGATCAGGGCCACGAGACCGAGGAGACAGGAAAACGAGACATACCTGACTAGCACATAGTGTCGAGCGCACATGACAACGTGTCCACTCGGTGTATGTGGGGAGTTGATACGTGAAGTGGTTTGACCGGCGGAATAGCATGAGATGCAGAGACGGTGACGGTAGGGGTGAGGAGGCATCGTCGTGCGATGCAGGCCTATATACTGCTAGAAGAGCGGGCTGACCGGATGTTCCGGCGGCTGGCATCTAGATCCCTTCGTGGAGGTTGACTTGTCCGCCGTGTGACGGTGGTTCTGGACGAGGTCCATGACGCCGAATCAGGCAGGTGCTGTGGTTTGCATGTCAAGATCGCACCCCAACGTCCAAGGAGCCGAGATGCAGCCGTATAGTCCTTTCGTGTGATTCATGGTCAATGTGAAGCCAACCTTCGTACTTCGACGCTGGGCAGATAACGCGATGCTTTGAGCCGCGGCACCCTGCCTATAGAGTAGGATGGCCGGACTTCCTACCTGACCATGGGCAGTCTGTTTGGAAGTGTATCGGTCAGGCGAGTTTAGTCACCACTACCATGACTCCGGGACAGCAAGCTTAGACCTCCTACAGGTGTCTCGCCCAGAAGACTCTGCAGGCTTGGACAGGTAGAAGTGATACAGCGGACAGAGACGTTTTTGCTTGAGGTCGTTGTACATTGAATGTGATGAGCGACAGCAATTGGCATAGCTATGGAAAGCTCTATGTCTAGGTATACTTTACCCGAAGAGACAAATTAAAGGGAAGCGTGGTGGCCGTGACGGTTATCTCGCCGCCGTCGGGAACAAGGTCCGAAACCTTCTTCTCGAGATTTGGACGAGTCGCAAGCTCGAGCTGCGGGGGTGCCTGGAAGTATATCTGCTTCCCTGGCGTGGAAAGAGACGGTTTCTTGACCTGGCTACAGTACCTGGTCAATACTGACTAATGACAACTTGAAAAAGGGAAGTCTTACATGTCCTGTCTCTCGACGAGTATCTCGATGAGACGTTCAACTGTCCACTCCTTGCCAACAGTGATCGCGAGAGACTGGCCGCCGCAGACAGGGCAGTCGTCACGCTTCTCGTGCTCAAAGGTGTACGAATAAACACCATCGGTACCGATAAGCATGAAGTAGTTGTTCAGATATGCCGCCGAGCTGGTTGCAATCTTGAATGCCTCATTACAGCAGGATGCTGCAGTATACGAATTAGCTCACCCTGACTATAGATAGCATATGAACTCACCCGCAATGATTGCGTTTGTGGATGCGATGGCAGGGATGATGTTCTTCACCACACCCTGTGTCAGCGAGTAGGTGACGCCCTCAATATTGAACTCCTTGGCACGTGCTGCGGCAACTTGGTACAACCATGAGATATGCTCGGGGTTATCCGTATCTAGCTTCTTGTCTACAAGTTGGCATGAGAAGCCGCAGCACGCGGGAAATACCGAGGTTCAATTCTTACCGCCATGTACCTTGGGCCATTCTAATACCGATGCCCACTCTATGCAGTGTTCTGGGAGACGGGGAGTATTGGCAATAGTGCAGATGGGGAATGCAGTAGGCTTGTTGAGCATGTCGAGGGAACATTCGTAGCAGGAAGTCACTGTGGGGAGTATAACACGAGCTTGGCCCTTGAACCCTGCGATTCACAACTGTTCATCACCGAGAGACAGACGTAAATGTGAGCAACTCACCTTCGGTCCCACCGTCAATGAGAGGCTTCAAGCTCTCCGGATTATCCGAGTCGACCATGTTTACGAGAGTGGCGTTGATCCATCGTCTCGCCTCCACGGAGTCGAGACCGCAGATAATGAGGTTGAACTGCATGTAATAGTCCTCGTCCTTGTCCTGTATCTTGCCAAAGTAACTTGACATAGATTGAGCATCGCTAAATGATCGTAAAATATATCCAAACCTACGGCGTAACCTTCACACCGGGTACACGGTTCATGATGAATTCGGCCGCCACGATCGCCTTCGACTTGCCGACATCCTTCTGCCTACCATCTGATTGGCATTCGCTGACTGCTGAAACCTGGGAAACATACCTGAAGAGAAACTGCCGGTTGAGATTACTGATGTCGATGGTGTCCATGTCTATTACATGGATATCTTTGAAGCCAGACAGCGCGAGGTTGGCCAGGATCTCGCATCCCAGACCACCGGCACCAATGACTAGAATCTTGCACTTCTCGCGCAGAAATTCCTTCACCTGTACCGCAGGTCTTCCGTAAGTCTTAACTATATAGCACAAGGTTCAGATACCACCGCACCTCATCGCCAGCGAGGAATGAAGGGTCCGTCCTAGGACCCGATCTATCGAGGATCTGGTCGACATGGTAGTAGCGACCCTCCCAGTCGCTCGAGGACGCAGTTCCATTCACTACCGCGGCGGCGGCGGCCATGAACAAAGCACAAAGCGAGTAGCAGTAGACCTCAGATGAGTGACAAAGAGAACAGCCTCAGCCTGAAGCCAAGGACCCGTTGTGGCTGGAGAGGCGTAATAGTCCTCTATGTAAGCGCCTATGGCTGATTACACGGGCGCCTCGGGCCGCGGCAACTTTTTGTGATCGAAACTCGTTTCGTCTTGCGTTGCAGCCGCCGCTTGTCTCCTCACTGTCTCCGCCTTCCCTCTGTTACTGCAAAATGACCCAGGCTCCCACCGTACTGCACTTTAGTGGTCATCAGTTTTTCAGGCACAGGCTCGTGCTTGGAGTTCTCAGCGGGAAGCCGGTCCGCATAGACAAAATCCGGTCGGACGACAAAAACCCTGGTCTACGAGGTGCGTCCAGCCCAGGTGCATTGTGCAGGGCATCCTCAACATTCCTCTACGGAAAGACTACGAGGTCAGCTTGCTACGACTGCTGGAGCGGGTGACGAATGGCACGGTCATCGAGATCTCCGTCACTGGTGAGTACTATGCGCTCTCCCGTCGCCGCTAGACACTCATGCCGCACTCAGGTACCGCTGTATTGCTCAAACCCGGTGTAATTGCTGGCGGAAACGTTGTGCATGACTGCCCGTTGACGCGGTCTGTGGGCTACTTCCTGGAGCCTATCGTGATGCTCGCGCCCTTCGCGAAGAAACCCTTGGAGCTCACATTGCGGGGAATCACAACAGATGAAAATGACCTCTCGGTGCGCATCCTGTTTTTGTTTGCATATAGCAGCATCTTATCAACGTTGTATTTCACGCCATAACAGGTGGATATCATCCGCACCGTCACGCTTCCCCACTTGCAGCTATTCGGAGTCTCAGAAGGCTTGGAACTTCGCGTGAGTCATCTGAAGACGTTCCTAAAGACTATGTGCTTACAATGCATGACAGATCAAGAAGCGCGGCAGCCCCCCTCTCGGCGGCGGTGAAGTGCAATTCCTGTGTCCCATCGTGAAGCAGGTCAAGACCCTGAACTTCGTGGACCCTGGCAAAATCAAGCGGATACGAGGCATCTCGTGAGTACATCCCGCATTCACAACCTGGATCAATATTGACTCATGCCCCGAAGGCATGCTGTTCGAGTGAACCCACAATTCTCAAACCGAATGATCGAAGCTTCTCGCTCGGTTCTAAATCGCTATATTCCTGACATCTACCTGTATTCCGACGTGTATAAAGGCGAAGAAAGCGGCAGGTATGTGGTAGAATGGTACACCCGTTCGAACGTGCGATGCTGACTCTATTCCCAGATCACCAGGATACGCGCTGAGTCTGCTTGCAGAGTCAACCACAGGGGCCATGCATTGCTCGGAAGCAACGTCCAGACCTGGCGTTCCTCCTGAAGACATCGCCGTAGTGGCATCGCGGGCCCTTCTGGCGGAGATACGGAGAGGAGGATGTGTCGACAGGCAACATCAAGTGTTGGTGCTGCTCATGATGATCCTAGGAAGCGAGGACGTCGGCAGGTGTAGGATGGGCGAGCCCACAGTGCGCGCGTGAGTTCTGGTAACACCAAGTGCAGGGGTCTCGACATTGACGTTCCATCGCTCCGGCTAGCATTCAATTCTTGCGAGATGTCAAGGAGGCGTTCGGCACGGCTTTCAAGATTGTCCCAGCAGACCCTGCCGACGCGAACTCGACAGATCTCTTATACTCTTGTTATGGTGTAGGCTACGTAAACGCGAACAGGTCACTGGCGTAGTGGATTAAGCCTTCAAACCATGTCCTCTTCAGGGAAAAGTATGCTACTGTCAAGTCCTCAGCGCAATTCGAAGACTTAGCGACTGCATCATTCATGAATCCTATACGCCTTCGCAGCTCCTCGTCTGCTACCTGTAAATGATGGATATATTTCCGTATTCCTCATCCCCCTCTGTTGCGCCCCCTGCGGCGAATAGCCACTGCCTCAGCACCGGCCAACCGACCTCAAATCGTGTGCAGATCTCGTCCGTATGATGCTCTCCATCTAGCAATGGCAACAACTCGGGCGGAAACTGAGCCGCCGGGCCTTGTAGCGCAGGTGCCTGGGACGGCTCCCTTGTTAATCGCGGACGCACAAGCAGCGCCGAGCGACCTCCGCTTGATTGCTCGCTCTCTAGTGGATCGGAGCCTCCGCCAGTGACGGCATGTATAACTCGCTCAAATCCGTCTGGCGATGAGGATATAGGGTGTCTTGCTGAGGGGAGGATTGTCGTCATGTCGTTCCGCCGGGTCGAGTCTCTGAGCGCGCCCGCTTCCACCCCGCCGTACAACCTCGACATTGTCTGATATGCTCGGTCTCCCGGTGGCTTGCGGCTCTCGCGGCTACGGAGCATTTCCAGAGATGACTCTGCAGCGCTGGAACGTCGCGGAGGGAATACTCGCGCCGCTGCTGCTGAAGCTATCTGGGAGGTCGTTGATGATGCCGGGACGAGCTCCGCACCCGCGGAGGCTATGGTGGGCTGGGGCTCGAAGACGCGCCCACGAGTCCGCAAAGACTCTAGCTCGTTGCGCGAGGGCGGAGCGGCCGGTACCATCTGAACGGTCATGGTGGAAGCGAAGCTCTTGCCACGTTTACGCCCGAGTGAAGCCATGCTCATGCGTCGATCTGGGGGCGGATCGGGACTGGAGAGGAGGATGGGCCAGCGGTGAACTCTACGTAGAAAGCCCTGTACGAACATCATGCTGTCGGTGCAAGCTGAATTTAGAGGTGAAAGAGACTACCTTGATGACTCCGAAGCTAGTGAATCTCCGGACATCCATGCCGAGTTCGTGGACGTCGTACTCTTCCATCCATTCGCGGACGGTCTTCCCAGCTCTGAACCGAGAGTACAGGTGGAGGAGCTTAGGCCAGTCAGGAATGACCCATCCTGGTTCAGGCACGTCAGCAGGTGGAAACTGGGAATTTGTAACCAGACCCTACCTGGCTTTGTGACGTATGGCCCGCATTCTTCTTTGATATGCCCTTCGTCCGCGAGCCATTGCATGCTCTTCCGCAACGTGTACATATTCGAATACTGAAAGATGTCGATCATCATGATCACTTGGTAGTATCTGAAAAATCTCAATTGAATGTTGTCCACATTGCAATCACGCAAAGCTCACAGCAGGTGAGAGACTGCGAGCCGAGTGAGGTTGAGATCGCAGTTAGCCAGTCTAGCGATACGGCTGACATGATTGATGCCGTCGATGAAGGGGCATATCTGCCAGCACTTTAGCCTCGCAAGTGATGTATGCTCGCAGAAAAGGTCTGACCTTCACGATGGTCAGGTCCCAATTCGGTTCCACTCTACCGGTCAAATTGATGAGGGCCAGAGGGACCATCCAATCCTTGACTGGTGGAGGATTCGGGTAGAAGGGAAATATCTTCAACTCGATCGAGTTGAACGGGTCTATAGGGATAGATGTTTCCGAGTACGAGTTCAGGTCCTCATATAGCTGCTCAAGTATCGCGTGAATAGGAGCGGCGCTCCGGGCGGACGACAGGAAGCCAGACTCTTTCTGTATCCCACATCAACGATTTGCTTCGACTACTGGACAATGGCACGAACCTCACATGCGGTGAGCACTCGGCTGACCTTCCTTGCTACTGGCTCATAACAGCTCAAATCTGCAGTTCGCTCGAAGACGAAGCAGACATTGTACAGAAAGTAGTTTCGCGGGTAAGATTCGTCGTCCAGTCGCACTGGGAATCCAAGGATACGGTGGGCCTTTGTTGCACAGATGACCAGTCTGCCGCACAGTGCTTTCGGAGGGATAACGTATTTGGAGATGTCGTCGAAATGGAACAGGGAGCGATTGGCGACAGATTCAGACTTATGAGGCGAGAGTAAACTTTTCATTTCGAGTCGCTGCGTGATGGGGGAGGACAGGACAGAGGGAGCCCGGGAAGGCGCATCATATTCCGTGAGTGACGGTGTAGAATCAGCAGGAGATGCAGAGGGAAGGGTGTTGATTGAGGTCCCTGAGGCGTGTCCGGACGACGAAGGCGAAGTAGCAATCAGAGCCTCGGGCACCTGAGAGACGATTTTGGGGCCCTGCTCAACGTCAAATACAGCGTAGAATACAGACTCAAGACGAGGAAGGAAGGAAGCTCCATTGGATGACATCTCGTGTGCTGCTTCTCGTTGCGAGATTGCGTTCGAGCATAAGAACATACAAAACGGGTCAGTGACGGCGCTTCCACGCGCCTTTATGCGACCATCAGTAAGTTTGATTTGATGGAGTAAGCTGCATAAGATGGAACATACAGTTGCCCATATACGATACGCGGGACGTTGCAAGACCAGGATGATCGCGAATGTAAAGTAAGTTCCCTTCTGTGCTTAGCTGTAGGCGCCGTGGCGTGTCGGCTGACTAAGCAGACGTTTCGTACTAGTGCCCGAACCTGAGGGTTACCGCGAACATCTCTCGTTCGTGGACCTCCATCAATACCTCTTCCTACCGCTTCTAGTGATTCTCGCTGTCTAAGATGCCGAAGGCGGATATCAACAAGGTTGGCTGGGAGCAGAGCGAATTCCCCATCCTTTGCGAAACTTGTGAGTATCGCACGCGTTCGCCACCCATTGTATACACTAACTGGGACTTCAGGCCTGGGTGACAACCCATTCGTCCGCATGGTGCGTTTATGTTGCGTTACTGTCTATGCCGATACCTTACTTTGGTGCAGTCAAAACAGGAGTTCGGGCGCGCCTGTGGCACCTGCGCTCGCCCCTTCACCGTCTTCCGTTGGAATCCGGGCACCGGCATGCGCTTCAAAACCACTGTGATCTGTCAGACTTGCGCCAAGATAAAGAACGTCTGCCAAACATGTCTTCTTGACCTGGTTTATGGTCTACCGACACAAGTTCGCGACACTGCGCTTGGGATAGAAAGTGAAGCACCGACGAGCGAGATCAACAGGGAGTATTATGCTCAGAACATGGAGAACAAGGTATGCAAGATCTAGCTACCCGGGAAAGCATTTATTTAGCGTACGAATAGCTTGAAGGCGCGAAGTCACTGCTCGACGTGGACAAATCATCGAGCGCAGGGAAGGAAATGTTGAAGCAGCTCGCGCGAACCGACCCATATTACAAGCGTAACCGCCCACACCTCTGTTCGTTCTTTGCGAAAGGAGAATGCAATCGCGGAGACGCATGTCCTTACAGGTACGATTTGAAGCCTTCGTCGCCCGTCGCATAGCCTCATACTCGCATCAGACATGAAATGCCCGTCCAGAACGAACTCTCGAAACAAAACATCCAGGATCGTTACCACGGTCGTAATGACCCTGTTGCGAAGAAGATATTGTCCACTCATGCCGCAAATATGGGTTTGCAACCCCCAGAAGACCAGAGCATCGTATGTTCTTCCATTCTAGCCTCTGCTCGAAGGTGTACAACTGATCCATCTAGACATCTCTCTTCTTGACATCGCTCCCCGCCAATGCGACTGAGGAGAGCATCCGGACGCGAGTTCTTAAGTCACTACCTGCAGTTCAACCTTCGCAGTTGAAGTCGGTGGTTCATGTCGCGAAGACAAGGTGGGTCATTGCTTTGCTCCAGCTCTTTGCCCCGTACCCAACTCATTTTTATGTTCTCAGATGCGCGTTCGTGAATTGGAGAGATAGAGCGACGGCAGAGTTGGCAGCTCAGGCGTGGGCTAACGGCCTCGAGATTGGTGGGGAGACTGTCGGCATTCGTTGGGGCAGAAGCAAGGGCGCATCCGGCGCAAAGCCTGCTCCTGTCGCTGTCCAGGCGTCGTGAACATTCCGTATGTGTTGTCGACCATGCTCCTGTAGACCCTTGTATGTTACTGTACTACTAGTTCACAGGATTCGGTACGATCCTCGAGCACACGTTCTTTGCTTCATCGGGGACCAAGGCGTTGTCAAAATCACCTAATCAACCCCCTGATAATGTCGGACGCCTGTGAATGGGATTAGGGAAGACCCATCTACAGCGCATTGTTTGCTTACTCTTTCAGCAATCGCGTACACAGTCGATTGCGGATGTGCAGCGATCAGCATGGGGATAACAGACGCGTCCACCACTCGCAAATTAGTTGTGCCATAGACCTTCAGCGTCTTCGGATCAACCACACCTGAAGAGATTTATGTTAACGATCGAGCTGTCCAAAAACCTAGCTTTGTCTCCTACCTCCACGCTCTCGTGACACCATGGCTGCAGTGCCCACAGGATGGTAGACTGTTCCCATGAACGTCTTGATATAACTGCTCCGCCAGGTTAATGGGACGAAAGCGGTGTATCTCATGAAGAATACCCACTCTAGCCACTCATCGTCGGTGGTTACGTTGCTCGACGGCTCGTGCGCATTGACAATTAATGATGCAAGAGGCTGGGTCTGGGCAATCTGCCTGACAAATTTGGTCCCTTCGAGCACGACCTGCAGATCTAGCGATTACGCAAGTGAGCTAACGGCAGCGGGGTTTGTCATGCGTATGCGCACCTATGTACTTATCGACGTATTTGGGATCGATTGCCGGAGGCGTCAGGGGATTAGTGGAATTGAGATGCTTTGCGAACTCGTTAGTCGTCGATCATCCCAGTTGCAGTCAGTGAAGCTTACCACGGTACCACGACTGAACGGGTGCTAGAGGCGCATTCATCAGTGCCCATGCGATGACCGAATACTGACTGACCCACCATGTTGCCCATGTACACTGTGAGATACGCCGCACCCGGAGTGGGACTGGCTGCCGTCACCCCTCCTCCAGGGAACATGATATATTCTACATGCCCAACGTCCGCCGTGTCCAACCAGCCTTGTTGGATCTCATATTGTGCCTTGGTCAAAGCCGGTAGGCCCGACGCACGAATGAGCTCTTCAGCCTGTCCTTGTAAGTTGGAGAGCACGACATCTGAGACGATTGTCTTTAGCGGAGGGAATACCAACGCGAATTGAGCGGATGCAAAGATGCCCGTTCCGTTCTCCGCGCTGGAATCAGGTAAATGTGTATATCTGGGAAATTCAAGGCCATGACGTACTACTCCGCTTGTTGCTCGGCCAAGTATGTTTGGTCGTTTCTGAGAATGTCTATTGGGGCCAACAACGTCGCCGATAATGAGAATAAGACATGCGAACAAATCCGTGGAAGCTTACCGTACGTGAACGTCGTATTGATGATCTCAAAATCTTGGGTCAGCAGTGTATGGTCCTATTCATCGGATGTCAGCCAATGACACGCTTCCCGCGAGGTAAAGTCAGACCTGGAGATTCTCCCCGACCCCGGGTAGGTCAATCAGGGTCTTGATGCCCGCGTCTTCAAGAATCGACTTGTTTCCGATCCCTGGAGCAAGTTCAAGCTTGCTCTTACTATAGCCGAAAATAATTGTCTTACCAGATAGCTCCAGGAGATGGGGTGTCTGGAAAGCGCCTGCCGAGAGTACGACTTCCTTCCGTGCATAAACGGTACCGTTGGTACCAGTGCTGTTCAAGGCCACAACGTCTACGCTAACCGCCCGCAAATCTTGTGAGCTTGCGCCGCGGACGATATTGACTTTCGTAGCCTATTGAAGGTGTGAGGACCTAGTATACTACTGAGGGCACAAGTAGGCTCCTTACTTGAGTAGTGAGATAAACGGTGAGGTTTGGCCTATCGGAACTAATGTTATAATACGTGCTTGCGGCGTACGACCGCTTGCCGACATTCTTGACCCGATCAACGGCCATTTCCAGGTTAAAGATGCCCGTTGCATTTCCCTCATACTGTACGATATTCATATGCAATGAATTGTGGATGTCGAAAGACGAGATTCCACCACACGTACGGGGTCGCTATTCGTGGGAATACCTAACTTGTTAACCGCTTCCACGAACGGGTCGGTGATATTCGTGTACAGGACATTGTAGGATGGCTGGACAGGTTCATCACGCATCATAGTTGGCTCCCGAGGCGAGCGACGTAGAGCGGACTCACCTGGACTGGGCCATCCCGTCCGTGAAATGTATAGAACGTTTTGTTCGAGACCTGTGGGCCGTCCGGGAAGTATTGCTCAGGCGTTGGGGCCGAAATGGTCTCGGTCTTCCTGAAATATGGCAGGAGCGAATTCCAATTCCACCCCTCCGCGCCCAGCTATGTCTAATGTGAGCCCCGGGTCCCTTGGGAGAGAGAACGAAACCCGAATGTGGTGCTGACCTTCTCCCAGGCGTTGTATTCCGTAGCGGACGCCCTGTCCCATGCCATGAAGTTGAGCCCGCTGGAGCCACCAAGCATCTTGCCTCTGGGTTGCGCCACTACGTTGCCATTGAGCGCGCTCTGCGGGACGCTGGTAAACTTCCAGTCGAAGTTCGGATTTCCTATGGCTTGTCCGAAGAACTCTGGTCCCGAGTCAGATAGACACATGATGTCACATTGTTCAGAGCCCACCGGGTGTGTCAACGAGGGGCTCATTGACGTGGTGAGTGCCAGCTTCGATGACAGCTACGGTTGTGTGCGGGTCTTCACTGAGGCGCGCCGCTACCACGAGTCCAGCTGTTCCCCCGCCTAGCGTACGAGGCAGGTGAATTCGGCATACATAGCGCTGGGCAGGCCAATGGAAACGACGCGCACCTACGACGACATAATCAAAGGTTCTGTGGCTTCCTACGCTGCGATGAGCGCTTGGCATCCAGGATGCAAAGTATGATGGACGCATATACCTGAGCTTGCCGAAGAAGCATACACCACGGTGCACAACAACTGGGTTGCGAGTGCGATGAGCCAAACCATGCTGACAAAAGATGGTGGGTAAGACTGCAAGCAGGCAAGGACCGTGATCCACAGTGTACGGCCCATTCGTACATATATCAGGAATCCGGCTAAAGATTTACGACATTACGCGGGGTCTCTCAGACCGGAATGATACGACGTGGGCATTGGAAGCGAACAATGCGCCCCCGAGGGAGAAGTCGCAGGCATCCAAGGATGCACGCCCAGTACCCTCGCCGACGACCTTGTGATGAAGCGCAGTTGGCAGGCAGGCCTTCCGATGCCTTGACAGAAGCCAGATCCGTGACGAGGCGCGTGGTTGTAGAAACGTCTATAGCATTCCGAGTGGCATCCTCGACAGAGATAGAACTCCTAGCACGACTTCGTCTCTGAACGGGTGCCCGAGAGGAATACAACAGCGCTGATCCGTCTCGATGTCAGCGCGGCGACATTCTTGACAGTTAGAGAGTACTCACGTGGTGGGTTTCAGCGGTGAGGAAGGCGGAGATAAGCATTCTTCTTCGCCTTGTATGCCAGGTTTAGCACCCGGCCTCGTACGACATCGGAAAGCGCAGATACGTGCATAGGCTCGGCCAAAGGCCTGGAAGTACTTCTGAGATATAACGGGAACTGCAGCGCAGCAGGTGAAGTAAAATCCACTGGCAATGTGGAATAGAAGACCGATTGATGATCAGCGTTCAAGTGAGATCACCACTGATTGTCATGTGTGGAGGGGCTGTTTGCTATCAACAACCGCAGACAGCGTTCCGTAATGCCGAACGGAAGCACATACGTGAACGAACTTGCTACGTCCGACGGGCCTATGTAGCAGCTATCTGCATGCCTGAAAGGCCTCGAGCCACTCTGCTGCCAAGCTCTCTTAGATGACAGGCAAGCATAATCATGCGCTGCATGATGAGATTTACAGGCTTTCGATGGTATGACTCGGAGGGGATCGAAAAGGACGAGTCGTGATGGTGCAAATAGTAAATATATACTACATACGCAGTACTGAACAACGTTGACTATATGGGCGCTCATAGTGGCTTGGCCGGACCGCCATTTATCGGAACGCTAAGCGCCTGCAGCGGGAACAACTCTGACCTCGACCATGAGCGCACTTCAGACAGATCACGACAGAGGCAAGCACTTCTCTCTTCTACGTCGCCCACTTTGACGGATACTAGATTTTAGCTCTCGCTGCGCTCCGCGCACTTCGCGGCACCTGTACCGCTGCCATCGATGCACTTCAGCAGCCTTCCACCGCCGAGCAGTTCTCAATTCTTGCTTCGCGTCCCACCCTCGCGGTCATCCATAAAGACTTTCAATCTCTCCTGACCTTGATATACACATCCACAACAAAAGTCACGTTGGTGCTACGGCCCACAGAGCCTGCACCGAACGCTGCACTTGCACCTATCAGGGACCTCGGGACCTCGATCACCTCACTCGCGACGTGTGCGACACTATTTCACCTCTATGGCACCACGCTTGCGTCTGAGACTAGACTACTTGCGAGTGATGTTATTGAGGCGGTACGCTCCCTCGCAATGATGTTCGTGGAGGATGCGGGAGGAGATTACCTGGTCCGCACAGGCGCGGTCCACGACATGGTAGAGAAGGCGCGTCGTGAGCTCCCAGCTGATAACATCGCGGCCGTGAGGAAGCGCTGGAGAGCAGACAGAGGCATGCTCGAGGATTCCTTGGAGGATATCAATGCTATGGTCGAAGACGCAGGGGAGGGAGAGGATCTGGACGCAGACGAGTTGGATGATGAGTGGGATGAGCTTGGTTTCGGTTCCACCAAGAAAATGTCCGACGATGAACTGGAGCGCACAAAGAAGGTCAGCCCTCCATCAACGCTCTTTGCTCTTTCATTCCCGATCTCAACACATGTCTAGATCCAACCCCTCGTGCGCTTCGTTACTCTTCTCCATAAGAGGGTTGTACCCGACGTACTAGGAAGCCTCTCAAATCCACCACCGAGTACTGATGCTCTTAATCAGGCCCTCGACATCTTGCCCTCGCTGTCCAAGTCGGTCGTTGTCGCTGTGGAGGAAGTCGTCGCGGCGTTATATGCACCTCAAAAACCCGCCGCGCTAGCGGCCTCGATATCCACTTTGGTCGAGACGATCCACGCAGTTCATACATCAGTGACTGTTGACATGCTCCTTCCGCCTGCTGATCTGGAAAGGGCGATGGGCGCGCTTAGCATGGACAGCTCGAAGGGCGGCGGCGAGAAGGCGGCGAAGGATCCTAGGAAGTGGTTCGAGTCATGTCTTGCGCAGATAGACAAGTCAGCGAAGGCTGTAGGCGTCATGTTGCAAGATCAAGTGAATAATGGTACCTCATGATGATCGATTTGGGCGATTGGTGAGTAACGCGAAGCTCAATACTCCCTCGTTCCGTGAGTAAGCTTTGGAAAAGTGCTTGTCTATAACGACCATCTCCAGGATGCAGACACGGGCGGATCGTTGGGTAGTTGTTGACGACTGCCTTCTGCAGATCTACTCTCTTCGCGGGTCTCAAAAGTAGTAGCAAAGAACCCCTGCAGAGAATATCACCACATGCTCAATGGGCGGCGAACAGGCGCAGGGACATGCATAGAATGTGTTCTATGATATGGAAGGAGACCTTCTACAACCCGCGATGCAACCGTTATTGCCTCCGCCTGATAATCAAAGCCTGTCCTCTGCGTTTACTCACAATGATGACTTTCTAAAAGATAGCTATTATCCGTACTTCGCACTCCGACAGCGCCCCACGCAAGCTCGAGCAACATTAGGTCTCGCACGTTGTACACACCGTCTGTTATGCTATTCATCTCCCAATGCAATCACTATTTGAAGACGATGACGTCTCCTGGCGGTCAAGTTTGGCCTCAGGGACACGGAGTTCGACCATATCATCGTTACGAGCGTTCATGCAAGTCTTGCTGTAGCAACCTTGTGAGCCCGCCCAAAGCTCATTAGGGCTGCGATCCTGTTTCTAAGCAGACCGCTCCCAGGCTCCACAAAGATCCGGAAGCCACGGAAGATGTGTTGGAAGCAGGGGAATGGCATACAGGCGCTGATGGGATCATTGTCCCTGGTGTGCCTCGGGTTCTTCGGTCAGTTCGTTCTGGAACGCAGGACTGACAGGCGTTACTTTGTGCGACTTAGGATACAACTAGGGCTCCAACTTTCTTTGAGTAATAACACGCCAGAGGCCGCATCATACTCCTGGTCTCAAACCCTCGCTCGGAAGCCTGTGTCATGACACCTTTCAAGTAGCAAAGCCATGGAGGGTTGTCGACCGTAAGTGAACGGAGATCGTCACGGCTGTAGTACAGAGGCTCAAGGGCCCACGGCTGGCACCCAGATAGACTTCAGTGGCTGCAATAGGTGAGCGGCAATATGAACTTTAGTTATTCTGTCTTAACCCTTCATGGAGTTTTAGTACAGTCAGTGCGGGAGCATGCTATACCTCCTCGTACTGTAAACACTTTCCTGGAGCTAGTTTCTGGGAAGTAGTTCGTCTGTTATGGCTGTTTAGCATGCCACTATTACTCGTTATCAGTCACTGTTCTGGCTGCATGTGGCGATCGTTCGACCGGCACAAGCGATATGCCGACCCGCTCTAGTCACGACTGTCACTGCTCGCAGCACGGATTCTCAGGAAACATAACTTCGTGGTAAGTAAGCATATCAGAACCTACATGACATGTCCTCTGACAGAGAAGCAGGTTCTTTCTACATGTCTTCGACTGATCATCAAGACTGTCTTTTGCTCTTACTCACGGCGCTGAGTCCTTTGCGGCGAAGCTGCCGTTCGCCCTTGGGGTTCCCACCCGGCCTTTACAGATTCAGCAATACTGAGTCTAGGCATGATCGCCGAAGCTGTATATATTCCCACTTGCTTGCCAAATTCTTTGACCAGCCATCGCAACATCCACCCCAAAATTGCCTCGCCCACTAGTTGTGTTCATACTCCACAAACTCAAAGTATCAGATCATTAACATAGACTACAATGATGACACCGGACCAGTTCTGTTCTCAAGACATGCGGTTCGACTACGTCGTCGTCGGCGGAGGGACCGCAGGTCTCGTTGTGGCATCTCGGTTAGCCCTCGGTAGCTTGCGATGATATCCGTTTGCTGTGCTGACCAAGCTGTTTAGCCTCAGCGAAGACCCGGAGGTCAGAGTCGGTGTCCTCGAAGCAGGAGAGTGGCACAGAGACGTTGAGGCGGTCACTGTCCCGGGTGCGTCGTTCCCTTTGGTTCCGTCAGGCCGCAGCTCATTCTCACGCACTGCATGCCGCAGGGCTGACCGGCACCACACTAGGGGACCCGAATTATGACTGGCGCTTCACGTCGGTTCCGCAGAAGTACTCCAATGGCCGGCGGGTACCGCAACCTCGGTATGCCCATGGTCTTCATCCCTTGGAACATAGGTCATGACATATGTGTTCAGAGGCAAAGGCTTGGGGGGCTCGTCACTTGTGAGCAAAAAATGTCCGTCCCAACTTTACGCGGACTCACGGATCTCGCAGATCAACTTCACTGGCTTGAACAGGTGAGCAGCACTGTGACTCCTACATGTCCGGAAGATAATCCTCTGCAGAGCTTCCGCTCGTGAGTATGATGGTAAGCAAGAAACCAGATTTTGCGCCTAGGATTCCTTCACGCCCATGCCCTTTTTCCACAGCCATGCAGGATCTAGGAAACCCAGGGTGGAATTGGCAAGAGATGTTGAAGTACATGAAAAAGGTGAGGTTCTCATACAACAGCTATTGAAGTCGCTTAAAAGCCCATCCTCGTGCAGGGAGAAAGGACACAGCCACCCTTGGAGGAGCGGCAGGCTACTGCGGAATCTCACTTGCTCGTAGACCCCGACCCTCGGTGGCACGGAACCTCGGGTCCTCTTGCTAAAGGGTACTCTACATATTTTCCAGCACTGCATGTCCCTATCGTAGATGCTCTAGAGAGTCTTGGTGTCAAGAAGAACTTCGAGCCAGTGGGTGATCATCTCTTGCTCCAGACGTTTGCCTGATGCGTAGCAATGGTAGAACGATGGCACGAGCACCGTCGGTTCACACACTATTTTCTCGTCGGTCGACCCGCAAACTGCAACCCGTAGCCACTCCTCCGCTGTGAGTCTTGAATGTGTGGTGATGAAGGGACTGTACTTACGAAAACCACCACTCAGGCTTATTATGAACCCTGCAAGGATAGGCCGAATCTCAAAGTCCTTCCCGGGTCGCTGGCTTCGCGTATCAGGTTTCGTCAAGGGTCACATCCTCTAGTAGCAGAGGGAGTAGAGTTTCTGAACGCTGGCAAGCAATATCTCGTTTCTGCTGAACGAGAAGTCATCCTATGTGCCGGTAAGATCTGATCCATGCTGTCAGTTCGCTTCATAAGATGATGTCCTTATTAAAATACGCTTAGGCGCGTTTCAGTCGCCGCAAATACTGGAGCTTTCAGGTACGTCAGAAGCACTTCTGAGTGATAATCCATATCAATGTTTCAGCAGGAATCGGGAAGAAGGAGGTCCTTAGCAGTTGCGGTATCGAGACACTCGTCGACCTACCTGGCGTTGGAGAGAATCTTCGTGAGTTGACATACCTCATCTCTTTTCTCAGTGCCAATCGGAACTCACACTGCTTTCCATAGAGGTGAATTGATATGTCTGCCGTCTTCAAGCAATCCTGACGACCTTTAGGATCACCCGTACATCTGCACTGTCTACGAAATTGATGACAACATCGAGACAATCGATGCCGCTGCGGAACCCGCTTGGTTTACTCAGCAGCGCAAGTTATAGTAAGTAGTGATGATTCGCGCTTGCCCCGTGACGACAGACCCGTCCTCAATGGTGTCGTTCCACCCCCAATAGCGACGAGGAGTTGAAGGGTTATCTTTCATCCAATCTATCGCCGCTATATGCATTCCTTCCCTCTAAGGCATTCGCTTCTGTGGAGCAAGTCAAACGGTGGAAGGCCCAATTTCAGACGTGTATCCTAGACGCTCCGAGCGGTCTCAAGAAGCAACTCGCCATTCAGTCAAAGTGGTTCCTGGAACCGGATAGTCCCTCTGCCGAGGGAGAGTAAGTCAACAAAGAGGGTATACGCCTGCGCGCAGGACTGATCGAGCGGGCAGGGTTATACCTTTCAACGGCTACTTTGTCACTCCCGGCCTGCCGATCAAAATGGAGCCAGGGAAACGCTATTCCTCGATGCTCTGTGCCGTTATGAACCCTCTTTCCCGTGGCTCTGTCCATATCACCTCGAGCGAACCAACGGCACCCCCAGCCATTGATCCTAGTAAGCTCCTCCCCAATTCTTGTATAACACTAGCACTGAAACGGCTTGCTATGCGCAGACTGCTTCTCAAACGCACTTGATCTCGAGATGCTCCTCGCAGTTCTCAAATTCGCTCGTGAGGTATACGAGACCAGCCCCATTAGGCAGCATGTCGTCCGACGAATCATGCCCACCGTGGAGGACTATAGGACGGACGACACACTGAAGGAGTACATCAAGAACGGCTTAGGGTGCGTCTATCACCCAGTAGGTACTGCAGCAATGATGCCGCAGAACGACGGCGGCGTCGTGGATCCTGAGCTGAAAGTGTACGGGACGAAGAATCTACGGGTGGTGAGTGTCTTTTCTTGCGAGAGGATGTAGATGTTCCATGTGTCAACCATGTCGCATCATCCAGGTTGATGCCTCCATCCTGCCAATGGTGAGCCCATCATCGAGTGGGTATTCAATGCGAGTCTAAATATATTACGACAGCAAATCGCAGCGCACACCCAAGCTACAGTGTATGGGATCGCAGAGAAGGTGCGTGGCGCGTACATGGCGCAGGCATTCCATGGTGCTCAACGACCGGTGCAGGGGGCCGACATCATCAAAGAGACATACAAGCAAACACTCACTAGCTGTCTCTCGTCGTGAAAACTATCGCTACTCGCGGGATTCTGGATCATTACTCGGGATTTTTGCCCAGTTGTGAAATAGATGGATGACCGTATGGGTTGAAGCACTGAGGTTGGGTCGAATCGCGGCACCCGAAAGGTTTCCATCATTATGCTACAGGTGTAGAATAGTACAAATACACGATGCGACGTGTCACATCATTGCTGGGCTGCGAGACGCTCACGGTTACGGTCAGCTATTTCCTTGAAAGCAGCTCCAAGCAAATTAGGGTATCGCGCGATAGAGTGGTGGGCTCGCAAGACCTCTTCGTACCGCTGGATCTTCTCGGGCCCGGCCTGCAAGTCGAATGCATGCTTCTGCAGCGATCAACGTGAATATTGATGTCGAAATGAAACAAGATGATTCTACGCACAGCTTCGGCTTCTCGCTTCGCGCGGGCCTCCTCCCGCATCTTGTTCAGCTCCTTCCTCCGCTCTTCTTCCTTTTGCTTTCTGTTCAGCCCTGAATTAGGCGTCGAACCTCCCGGCTGCAGAAAGCGACGTCAGCGTTATCATGGTGACGCGTGAGGTTCCATGACATACTGCTCGCATGAATAGCTCGGAGTACACGGAAGAGTCAAGCAGGTTCAAATCTGTGGAGGCCCCAGCGGGCTTCCGCACGCCGACTTGATTGCTGGTTGGCGCGGGAGTTAGGGTAGTGGTTGGTATAGTCTCTTCCTTCTTAGCCGGAGTAGCCGCAGGCGGCTTGACAGGAGCAGAAGTCGAAGGGCCCGTCAAAATAGATCCCGCAGGCTTGTTCTTCTTGATTGGGGGTAGTTTGCGCTTTTTCGGAATAGGCTCGTCCATGGGATCGGGAGTAGACCTTATGCCCTCATCCTCTTTCACGCGCTTGACGGGGTCTGCAGCGGGTGGCTGGACGATTTTTCGCTCATCGCGGAACGTGATCTCCTTGTCCTCTTTCTTCGTCGCGGTGCCCTTCCCGCTCGTCTTCGCAGCTATCTTCCCATTCTTTCCCTTCACGCCGCTTTTCTTGCTAGAGTACTCCGTGTCCAGGTTGAAATCTTCATCATCGGTGATCACGACGTCAGGGTCATCGAACTCCTCGTCCTCATCGTCCGTCCAAACCACCGCTCTCCGCTTCTTCCCAGACGACTTGCTAGACTTGGAAGACTTCGACCCCTTGTCCTTCGCCCGTGACTTGCTTGAAGACGCTGTAGCATTGGATAACCTGCGCGTAGCGCTCGGGCCGGGAGAGAGTGGATGGGAGGCGGGAGGTGAAGCATCGGGGAGGAAGCGGGTGTCTTCGACGTCGCCATCGATGTCTATATCCTCGTCCGCGGCGTCGCCAGCATAATTATCCTCCTCTGAGTGGTTGGAGGCTCCTCCGCTGATTGTTCGTGCCTTCTTTGGTCTGGGGCCCAATGCATCCTGGGCGCTGGCTGCGGTCTCCGAGTCTTCGTCGTCCGAGTCTATCCTCTGGATACGTCGCTTGGTAGGCCTGGGCTCTGCAGGCTGACTTCCTCATCACATTAGGTCCATTACCGAGCGAAAAGCGCAACGTACGATGGAGGGTCTAGAGATCTTGATTTTGAGAGGCATGGCGGTAGGATAGGGAAGCACGCAAAGCAGACGCGCACGGTGTAGCATCTTGGCGTCTCTTGCGTGCTCTCTACCACTGCTACACAGCTACTCCTTCACAACTCCCAGTCTCTTGCTTATACGTGGGCCTCTACCTCATATCTCAACTATTCGCACTCTCTTGATTGAATCATTTACCGAGAATTTACCGCTTCTGTATGATATGTCAGTCGCGGTGCCTGCCGGTTTTCGAGCCTTACCTCTGCCCCTCGCCCAGCTTTCCCTCGCCGCTGTACTCAAATGCGGGCAATCGTTCCGATGGAGTATATTCCCTCTCGATGTACCTAGCAACTCAGCTCTGGGAACCAACTCTCCAACACATGAATACCGCCTCTGTCTGCGCGACCGCGTGGTATGCCTACGCCAAAGCCCGGACACACTCTTTTATCGCTCTGTTTTCCCTCCCTTGGTTTCTGAAGATGAGGAGACGCGAGAGGCCGGAACCCTTGCTTGGATCAGGGACTACTTTCAGTTGAACGTAGATTTGGTGGACCTCTACCGTCAATGGAGCTTGGCCGACCCCATCTTCAAGCGAATACAGGACCGGTTCGAAGGGATTCGCATGCTAAGGCAAGATCCGTTCGAAAATCTCATCTCGTACGCCTCTTTACACCATGGCGTAGGAAATGATTTTAAAGCACAGTCTAGCTTCATCTGCTCCTCAAATAACAACATATCCCGTATCACAAAGATGGTCACCTCCCTTTGTCGAACATACTCCCCTGCTCTCCTTAGCTTGCCTCCACCTGCTGGAACAAACCTGCCAGAAGAGGCGTATCACCCTTTCCCGTCGCCATCTGCGCTTGCAGCAGCAGACGTCACTGCAAAACTGCGAGCCCTTGGCTTTGGCTATCGAGCCGACTTCATACAAAAGACAGCCGCTATGCTAGTGGAAACCCACGGTCTTACGCGGAATCCCGAGACGTCCATGGAAGCATCAGAGGAGTGGCTCATGACGCTGAGACATCTGGGAACTCCTGAAGCGCGAGCCGAGTTGCTCAATTTCATGGGCGTCGGTCGCAAGGTGGCCGACTGCATCTTACTCATGAGTCTCGACAAGGTGCGTTCGTTTATCGCGTCGTGTACAGGCGAGTCGAGTTGAGTATTCATAACTCTTTAACTAACAGAGGGAGGTTATACCTGTGGACACACACGTGCAACAAATAGCAATTAAACACTACGGCTTTCGTGGTCCGACGAAGTCGGGTACCATGTCACCAAAAGTATACGAAGAATTGAGCTCCAAGCTAGCAGCAGTGTGGGGAGATTATGCCGGCTGGGCGCACTCTGTAAGTATCCTTCAGAGCACAAACTGAACGTACCTCACCCGACCCAGGTGTTATTTACGTCAGACCTCAAATCGTTCGCTGCATACGGCCTTGCTTCCCCTTCCGGACTATCGACGCCTTCTACCCCTGGCCTAACTCCAGATCGCAGTGTTAACCAACCCATGGATAGTCCCGGAGGGGCGACGCCGAGGAGCACTCCCAGACCTCAATCAACAAAACGAAAGCGGGGCGGTCCGAAGCGTTCTGGTGATAAAGCACCTTCATCGGAATCGGAGACGGAAGAGACACTGGCACAGCTCGAAGTCGCGGTGAAGGTCGCTCTCCCCGATGAGTCGGGACAGTCAACCCTGGTAGACCGCGTGAAGAGGCGCAGGCGAGGGAATGTCTCTGTCCGATAGCGTACATTTGCTTGTAACAAGCTGATGCACTGGATACTGCTGTACTTGGGTACCTCTAGATCACTGCTTCTGGGAACAATGCACCTGAAGTATATTATGTTTCAATTCTCCGGTGCATACTCAGACAGGTCCCAGAGGGCGCAAGTCATTTGTGTCAAACGCGATGTATGTTACGAACACGACAGATCTCTGTAATAAGGTTAACTGCGGTGCGCTCACCATCAGGAAGCGCCCTGTAGGGATGCACGTCATGTATCATACCTCAGACCACAACCAGGTTTTGAGACCTTGTCGAGATCTGCGTCTTCCCAGCCATCTACGTACCTCACTACCTCGTCAATATGTCCGAGCCGTCGACATCCCAACAAAAGGCTAAGGATAAAGTCGGGGACTCCGAGCAGATCGAGGAGAACCCACACCCAGACGAAGAGGACCACTCTGGGTCCGACGACGACTCTGAGCCCGATGCGGACGGGGACGCCCCCGAGACGGCTGCAGGCTCCTCGAGCACTGCGGTCCCCGTAGACACGCCAGGAACAGCGAGCAAGAAGAAAAAGAAGAAGCGGTCCAAGGCCGCGAAGGCCCTGAACGCGCTGAAGAGCGTCGGCAAGGGCAAGGACGCTATCCCTGACGAAGTCGTCAAGATCGTGCTCGACAAGGTGAAAGCGGAGGGTGGCGAGGCCGTCGCGGGGGCAGATGCGGAGACGGTCAGGCTGGCACTGGAGCAGATGAAGCTCAGGGATGTGCTTCAGGGCAAGACGGGCATCGGGGGGAAGAATAAGAAGGATACTGGAGGGCATAAGGTACGCGTTCTTGGGTCTCTCTCGGACAACGGTGCTTCGTGTGTACTCATGAGGGTACAGTTCTGGTCGACGCAACCCGTGCCACAACTTGGTACGAGCATCCGTTCTGCATATGTATCTTCAGCTAGCTGATAACGGTGTCTATAGGTGAGGCACCTCCGGAGGCCGATGGACCTATTGAGCCCTCAAAACCCGCGAGCGAGGTCCGCCAAGATCCGTACCCTCTACCAAAGGAGTTCACATGGTCATTCCTGGATATCAATGACACCGCTGAGGTGTGTACCATGGGTTGACTATGTCTTCGCATTGCCCTCATATTCCACTGCAGTTGAGGGAACTGTACGAGCTACTATCTGCCAACTACGTCGAGGACGACGACGAGTCATTCCGTTTCCAGTATTCCGCGGAATTCCTGTCATGGTATGGAGCTTCGATTTTTCTCGCTCAACGCGAAGCTCATGCTGCCTCCTTTCAGGGCCTTGAAGCCACCAGGCTATCACAAGGAATGGCATGTGGGGGTTCGAGTGAGTTCGAGTCGGAAGCTCGTCGCTTTTATCTCTGCCGTACCAGTGCAGATCCGAGTGCGAGACCAGTGAGTACCTCATGCCTGCCGCGCTATCCACCGACTAAGGGTTGCCTCATGTCTAGCGTGCTCAATGTGAGCGAAGTGAACTACCTTTGTGTGCACAAGAAATTGCGTTCGAAGCGGTTAGCACCCGTGCTCATCAAGGAGGTTACACGACAATGTAACCTTAAGGGTGTTTTCCAGGCGCTGTACACCGCAGGAGTCGTGATTCCTACCCCGGTATCTAATGCTCAGTACGTGCAATCTGTCATCTTCACGTCTCATACTCATAGTACTTGCTCAACGTCTCCCTCGTCACCACTCTCGCAGATATTTTCACCGCTGCATCAACATTCCCAAGCTAGTCGATGTTCGCTTCACGAGCGTGCCCTCAACGATGACGCTGGCACGCATGATCCGCCTGCACAAGCTCCCCGAGAAGCCGCGCTTGCTCGACCAGGGATTGCGCGAAATGGGAGAGCGCGATGTGCCGCAAGTGGTGGACCTCTTTGAGCGATACATGAAGCGCTTCTCGATGGTCCCAATTTACAACGAGGCTGACGTCGCCCACCAGTTCTTGAGCGGCCGTGGTGAGGGTCCCCGCGGAGCTGATAGCTGGAAGACGCCGCGCGATGGCCAGGTCGTGTGGACGTACGTCGTCGAGGTTAATTTTCTCTCAGCGCCTGCGTAAAGGGTTAACGCTGACTGGATGGCTTGGTGCAGAACCCGAAAACGAACAAGATCACGGACTATGTCTCCTTTTACTCCCTGCCTTCGACGATCATGCGCAGCACGAAGCATAACCTCCTCAACGCCGCGTACCTCTATTATTACGCCACGGAAGTCGCGTTCGAGGACGGCGCCGAGGCTAGCGGGCGGCTCAAGAAGCGGCTCGAGGAGCTCATCACTGACGCGCTCGTGATTGCGGATCGCGCCAAATTCGACGTGATGAACGCGCTTACGCTCATGGACAATGTGCCCTTTTTGCAGGACCTCAAGGTGCGTTACGTGCTCTTCTTTTTGACATCGATACGGGACCGCGGACTGATGACGGTGCTCGCGTCCAATCACAGTTTGGGCAGGGCGACGGTATCCTCAATTTCTACCTTTACAACTGGCGAACCGCCCCTCTGGCAGGACTGCGTGCCACGAGCGACACCTCAGTCGGAAGGGGTATTGGAGTAGTCATGCTATAGGTTGGACGGCAAGACTGGCCAAAGTTCGGGGTGATATACGGCTTTGATCGGAATGGGTGGAAGCGAGAAGTGATACAAATGTCGATGGGCCATGGTGAGCAGACGACGCTGGATGTAGAAACATGATCTATTGCCGTGCAATGAAGTAGCGATAAATTGTACAAGTGCTGCGGGCCTACATATACATGCGTGCGTACGATGCTTCCAATCTTGTTGTCGCCGTACAATGAGGAAAAGGGATGCTAGATGCTAGCGTGCAAGAACGTATTCTTATCCGAGTCCTTACATCAAGGGGTGAGAAATGGGCCTCTCTAGTCGCTCGACCCACGCAGAAGAGAACAACACAGGCTAGTCATCGCTGTAGTAGGGAATGTCCTCGTCATCATCAACACCGAAGTCCGGGGTAGGACTCCTCTCTCGTTGTGCTTGTTGTTGCTGAGCGCGACCACGAGAGGGGAGCACCGGGACGGACGCGCCCCCTGCTCCGACGGAACGCGGGGTCGAGCTTGCCGGCTGGGTAGGACGTCTGCCCAGCGTCTGACCGCCGGACCCCCAGGTAGTGGTAGAGGAGCTTTGCGCCTTGCTCTTGCCCTTGTCCGATGACGATGGCTGAGAGCGTCCAGTGAGAGTGTTGCCTGTTCCCGCAAACGAATTTGACTATTGCGCAACATCATGTGAGTAACGTGAGCGATGTCGCAGAATACAGCGGTGCATACCTGAGACGGGGAGGCCGATGGCTCCTGCGATGGAGGAACGTATGGCTGGATGTTGAAGCCGAAGAACAGTTGACCGAAAGGCAAGTTCAGCGGCGCAGGGACGTAGGCATCGTTGTCAAGAGCGTCGGCCGTGACGATTCGCTGCTTGCTGTCGCGGATGTTAGCGAGTCGTATGGTAATAACGGCCAGTCGATGACTTACTCAGTACGGATGATCTTGCTACCCTCCGGCGCAGCCTCCGCCTTCCTGTGGCTGATGCCCTTGCCCTTGGTCTTGCGTCCTTGCAGCGTCTCGCCCTTGCCCTTGAAGCTCTCCCACTGGTCCCCGCCCTTACTGATAGCAGGGCCCTTTGCAGCGGCGCCAGCGAAACCCATGGACGAAGATGGGCGTGACGATCCAGGAGTAGATGAACTGAGGTCGATGTTGAGTTTGTCGCGCATGGTAGGTTGTGGGGCCGCCTTGGGCCGCTCTGGCTCCACGTATCCTACGGGTGCGGCAAAGTCGACCTCGAGATCTGTGTCGAGCACACTGATGCCTTCGCCGCCCGGTTGCGTCTCCATCACCAAGAGACCAAAGACGATTGAGTTGTAGGAGATCTCAATTATATCACCCTGCGTTAGCGCGGAAAAGTTGCGCAATGCCTGCTCTAGACTGGGGGATAATGTCAGAATCGTACAAAGCGAGTTGGGGAGTCTGGACATACACGGCCTTAGGGTCGGAGATCTCGAGGAAATCGACGCTCTGAGCCTGGAGTTTGACTAGTTTACCCTTGGGAAGCTCGCAGCCGGTGATACGGATGGGGTCGCCTTCTTCCAAGCGCAATGTCTTCATCATCCACCGGGGCAAGTGGACGCACCCCTCTTCTGCGATGAACTCGAGGACACCGGCATGGGTAGAGGCCGCAGGGTTGCCGGGGTTGCGGAGCTTGAACATCCAAGGCGACTCGAGTTCCATGTTCGTGAGGTTAGCGAGCACAGAGGGAGGCATTATAACTAGACATCATGGAGGTTCAAGACCATCGCCAGACCGTTGGATCAAAAGTCGGTGCACGCACTCTTTCCACCATAACTGACATTATCTCGAGGACGCCCGGGAAGCATTGCGACGCTGTAGGCCTTAAAGTATTCGTCGTATGCGCGGGGATTTGGTCTTCCAATTCTCCTAGCAGCCATGCCACCGAATCCTCTGGATCGTCGGTGAGTATCAAGCATCCGGATATCCGCACTGCGGACGTACTGAGCTAACTGCGCGAAGAGGCCGCCAGGACCTCCGCCACCAAAGTGATCTTGATCAAACTACACGCCAATCAGCATAAAGAGCAAGTTGCAATGATTGACGACATACAAAATCCATCGTTGACGAACTGAAGATTGTCGTCGAGAGTAAAGGAGTGGGGTCGACGGTGGCTGAACGTGCCAAACGCGTAATCTCCGGCGCTTTCTATTCACGTGTGGCGGTTGATGGGCGTCTATCCTTCGCGTCGTGCGCGTCTCCGCCACATTTCCAGCCCTGGACTTTGCTCGCTGAGCCTCGCTCCACCTTCAGATTCCCCCATGTCCACCGCCGCTTTCGCTCCTGCTGTCCCGGCCGCGGTCGGGGCAAACAAAGCATTTGATGACAAGGTACGATATCTCATGTGATCTCGAATTAGAGAAAACCACTGATCGGTCCAACAGGGCAAACCTATGGAAGTCCGCCGGTCTAACATGGTCGCCGCAAAGGGTACGGATAGACAAATTCGCAACTTGGTCATTCCAGGTATTGACGGGACACGTATACAGCGATCAGCGATGCAGTGCGGACATCGCTGGGCCCGAGAGGAATGGACAAGATGGTGTGTACCGATATAATGCTTTGCCCAAGCACGACTGATATATCCCAAAAAACCTTTTCAGATCCAAACATCCAAGGGCGAGCTAATCATTACCAACGATGGTGCTACCATCCTCAAGAGCATCCAAGCTCTGCATCCGGCTGCGAAGATGGTGCGTGATCCCCACCTCTTCGCTCTTCTTGGGTCCTTACTCTACAGCAGCTTGTCGATCTCTCCGCCGCACAAGACGTGGAAGCTGGTGACGGTACCACCTCCGTCGTCGTTCTTGCGGGAAGTCTCCTTGGTGCTGCAGAGAAGATGCTGCAAAAGGGTATACACCCAACCGTCATCGCCGAGTCCTTCCAAAGAGCGTCGGCGAAGGCGGTAGAATATCTCACCGAAATCTCCACCCCCATTAACCTCGACGACAAGACTTCCCTCCTCCGTGCCGCGACCACCTCCCTGAACTCAAAAGTGAGTCGTCCGACGTAGTCTTGCCAAATCAATATGCGAACGTGCTTGCACTCCAGATCGTATCACAATATTCCTCCACCCTCGCCCCCATCGCCGTCTCTGCGGTCACTCGACTGGCTACTGCCACTTCTTCAAATGTCGACCTCCGTGATATAAGAGTGGTCAAGAAGGTCGGCGGCACGATCGAGGACACAGAGCTCGTAGACGGCGTCGTGCTCAACCAAAACGTCGTTACGACTGTCGGCGGGCCCACGCGGATAGAGAAGGCCAAGATCGGAATCATCCAGTTTCAGCTCAGTGCCCCAAAACCTGACGTCCGTCGCTATCTCTCCATTCTCTGATCTTTGCATTTCCTAATATGACCCTTGCGCAGATGGACAATACGGTCGTAATCAATGACTACCGTCAGATGGACAAGGTGATCAAAGAAGGGCGTCAGTATCTGCTCAACATATGTAAGAAGATCAAAAAGGCAAACTGCAACGTTCTCCTCATCCAAAAGTCTATCCTCCGCGACGCTGTCGACGACGTCTCGCTCACCTTCCTCAAGCGCCTCAACATCCTTGTCGTCAAGGACGTCGAGCGCGATGAAATCGAATTCCTCTCCAAGAGCCTGGGCTGCAAGCCCATCGCAGATATCGAGGGGTTCACGGAGGACAAGCTTGGGTACGCGGACCTCGTCGAGGAGACGACACACGCGGGCGCGAAAGTCGTGCGCATCACGGGCGTGAAGAACAGGGGGCGAACGGTCAGCGTGCTTGCGATGGGCAGCAACGGCCTTGTCCTGGAGGAGTGTGAGCGTAGTCTGCATGATGCACTCTGTGTTGTCCGCTGCCTCGTCAAGAAGCGGTATGTTGCATCATCGCGATGTAGCTGGTCTTGTCTACTTATCGTTCCGGCACAGGGCACTCATCGCTGGTGGTGGCGCACCGGAGATCCACGTCTCACGACTGCTCTCGCAATACGCGCACTCGCTCAAGGGCATGGAGGCATACTGCTTCCAAGCGTACGCTGATGCGCTCGAGGTCATCCCCACGACGCTCGCCGAGAATGCGGGTCTGAACCCGATCGCGATCGTCACCGAGCTCCGGAACCGGCATGCGCTCGGCGAGCGCAATGCTGGCATCAATGTCCGTAAGGGCTTGATCTCGAACATCCTCGAAGAGGATGTAGTGCAGCCGCTGCTCGTGTCGACGAGCGCGATCGAGCTCTCGACGGAGACGGTGTGCCTGCTGCTCAAGATCGACGACTATGTCCAGACACGATAGATAGTGGTAGTTGCAAATCAAGTGTACAGTTATATCGCATACTGCTAACTCCTGAGGTATCCTAATGCTGCATATATCCTTGTAGGCACTGGGCGGTCATCGGAGGGTGGCCTTGACAATGTTTCGGAGTTCGTCGTCTTCGCATCGTAGCCACCAGAGGCAGCTGTCGTCGTCGCTCTCCTTGAGGCGAATCGCTGCAAGCCCTTTCTTCGACCAGTTATCCGCAGACTCCGGCGCAATCACGATCTTCAAGTCTCCTATAGAAAGGGCGTGATCAGACACCTAGAGATGTGAAAACGTCTCCTGATATACCTTCAAACGGAGGCCGATCTCGTTCGGTCACTCTCAGCCGTCGCTGTAGCCCTTGTAATCGTCGCAGGACAGCATCGATAGAGGCCTCGCACCATCCTCGTGCAGCACCTGATTCCAAGGAGTTCCAAGTGGCTTCGAAATCTTGCTCCATGATACTACTTATGGTATTTGCGAGGGAGGGACCTGCTGGTTCCGATATGAAGGGCGAATCCAGTGCGATGAGGTCTGCCGCCCCTGACTATGATATGCGGAAGAGCTCAGGATGCAAGAGCGACGTGAAGGTCGCCTGACACTTACTCCAGTCCCAGTGGGAGGCTCCTCATCCAATATCTGAACCACCGGAAGTGGTGACATCCTTGACATTCGTGGAGAGCTCTGGAACAATGCGTTAACGAGAGATGTGGGGTCACGAGGTTGCACTCACACTTGGTATAGAACGGAGATCAGACGTCTGCGCTGCGAGGCTCAGATCGCCAGGCGTTATAGTCATTGTCATGGGGTCTTGGTATGACGACCTTCCCAGACCGCCATGCGAGCTGCCATCATCTGAGTGCCGTGAGCTGCTGCTGCTCTTTCGCCGCAGCTTCGGCGTGAGTCTAGGGGCTTCATACGCGGCATAGCGGAGCTTGCTTGGTAGTGGAGATGCCCGAGACGATGACGGCTCCGGTGTGTGAGGCTTGAGTGGCGGTGACTTCGGGACCAGAGAAGGTGAGCGTGAAGTCCCTCTTGGATGGTCTGCTTGGTACTTTTCCAGAGCAAGGACGAAGTCCGGTAACTGCAGCACGTAAGCTTGACCAATCCGGAGCTCAGTTGCGGAAGGAATCACCGCAGATGAGCGGGTATCGGCGAGAACACGCCGGAGAGTATCCTTCGACTGCGACAGAGTTGTGAATTGAACGCAACGCTTCGGGGATTATGTTAGAACAAGAATCTGTCAAACAGACTCTGTGTTAACGAACCCGTGCCAGATGTCTGCCGCTGCGATCCTGAAGACTTTTCACTGCCTCGATGGCTTGCGAAGGTATCTCATCGCAAGCAGCGGAGATGCGAAGCATTGTGATGAGACAAGCGTCTTGTATCGATGCTAGGACATGCACTTAAGTTAGCAAGGGGCACAAACGCGACTGTCAACCCGCGATACGAACGAGAGTAGGATGTCACGCGATCAGCAACTCCGCACAGCAGTTCGACAGGAGACAATGGCGATAGCTCCAAGTATTCGCAGAACAGAGCGGTGAGTATGACCATGAGCGTGGGACCGACCTCGTTCTCCTTGTCGGCGACGGAACTGAACAAGACACCAATACAGGCACTACGCCATATGCTGTCCGCTGCGTAGAGATCACTTGAGTGCAACGCGGAGCGGACTGCCAGTAAGTGACTGACCAGTATGAATGCGAGCTAACATCTCCTCCACAGCTTCTTGCAAGACGGGCCTCTTGTTCAGGGGCCCGTCGCCCTCAGCGGCATTCAGGACATTCTTGAGCTGTATGGCGTATGCTTCTCCGTCGTCGCCGCAGATGATATCCACAATCTCGAGGAGCCGTGGAAGGTGGTCTTCGGTGCCATGGACTGAAGACGATGGCAAGTCACCTTGGAGCGCCCTCGCATAGTACGACTCTACAATATTCTGGTCGACACGCCAAAGTGTTCGCAGGGTCTGCTGCAGCCGTCAGTGATGTGCAGTCCTGGCGCAATGACTGATTCTTTTTACCTGCTTCCGAATCAACTTATCCTCGCAGTCCAACGCTTTCATGATCCGTTCAACTTCCCATTCCTCTAGGACCGAGGGTATTTCGGGGGTAGTCCCGGCCCAAAGTTGAGGGTCCACAGACGAGAGACAGGACATGAACATATAAAGGGCGTTGGGCTCTTGGACAGCGAGGAGATGCCGCATTTCTTTGATGAACGATATGCCAGAGCTGGCTTGCACCTCGACAAGTAACTCAGTAGATGAGACGGAAACGCTCCGGAAGCACTGTTGAAGTAACGCTGCATAGGGTTCAAACGCATAGACATCAAACACTGTAAAACAAATTCTCACCATAAGCTGCCCGACCCCGATGCGCGTAATGACGGACTACGTCCGCAATGACCTCCAGATCATGCTTAGAAGGCCTGAGAGCAATGTTCAATTGTTGCAATGCGACCGCATGACTATATGAACAAACCCAAGCTGCGTGATGACCTCAATTATTCGGACGAGCAGTCTGCTCTCGGAAGGATGAGGCCGCTGAGACCAAGTGACGTCAAGGAGTCCCGACACGACAGAATGGTACTTGTCCTCTGGAAGATGTTTTCCCTATAGGCAACGCACGGTGTCAACGAGTGGCTTTCAAAATATCGATCCTCGCACCTTCAACAAACTCTCTGCCAAAGTAAATGCAGCGCTGACAACCGAGGGGTCTGAATCGCCAAGCCGTTTCCGCGCCTTGCTCGCTATGTCATGCAGAATGCCGGCATCGTACTCAGATAATTTGTTGAAGGCGAGAAGGGCACGTCGCTTCACGTCTGGTCTATGTCCACCATTTTCAACATCGTCGGTAAGCATGAAAGAAGGTGGAGGAGATCCTCACGAGTTATGAGACAATAAGTCGTGAAGACGCGTCTGTATGGCGGGTATGACATCCCTGGATGGAGACTGTATCAATGTATCGAGGGCCAGGCATATCCGGGATATTGCTGAGCTTTCTAGGTCCTAAGGGACATCATGCATATGCACATGTAGACGCATGAGAGGCAGGAGGCTTACCTTGCGGATAGAGTTGACTAACATGAGCTGCAGCTCGTGCTCCGCCGGCATGACTTCACCACAGAACAGGTATCCTGCATTGGCATTGTAGTCTGCCTCCCAATAGAAGCACAACGCGCATACCTGCACGCTTGTCCTGTATCGTCTGCCCGGCTTCTGCGAGATTAATCGCGTGTGGTAGCGCGAACTCGAGGTCGACATGCACGCCAGGGTTCACAGCCATAGAGCAGTAGAGTAGTAACACCAGATATTCCTTGCATTGTTTCTACGATAACAATGAGCCTCCCAACATGCAAGTACCTACACCTCCTCCAGACTGACCAGAGTCAAAGTCGAACGCGTGAGCTGGTTCCGGATGGTTTGGACTTCCGCGAGAAGTATCTGGTCGGCGGCCTGTGGCGTCGCGGTTTCTACTTTGCGCACAAGAGCGTAATGAGCCCTGCTCATTGCGCCTGACGACGAGAACGGCACATCCATAGCGTGAGTATTTGAGCGACGAGCAAGGGTCAACAACAGGGGGAGGACATAGCCGGCGGCTTTAGCGGAGGTGTCGAGCAAAGAAGCGATGGTGGCTCAAGTTGAATAGCCGAGAACACCAACGGAAGCACGCCGGGCTTCGGTACTCGACCACCACCTTCCCTTCATCCTCTCATGGCGACATCCTCGGATCCTTCTGCCGCTCAGACGGCGCACTCGTTCAGCAAAATCCTCACTCAGTACAAGAGCGCGACAAAGTCACGGTCAGCCTCGGATATGGAGGAGGCGACTAAGAAAATTCGGCGGTTAATCCTTGTGGACGGGATCCCTTCAAGCGTAGTACGTTTCAGACTTCGACGCAGCTTATGCGCGTTTCCTTACATTGTACATATGCGTATAGGATCCAACATTGCGGCCAAGGATATGGAAGGTCCTCCTTCGAGTGCGGGACGTCTCGGCAGACGCGTTTCTGGAGTATGTCGGACGGGGACCTTGTGATGTTCGAGAAAAAATCAGGAATGATACCTTCCGGTGAGTCCTTCGGACCGATCCTGGAACGCGGGAGACTGAATATCATGCAAGAACGTTGGCCACCGATCGAGGGTTCAAAGAGCGTGTAAGCGAGGACATGCTAGTCCGCTTACTGGACGCATTCGTATGGCGGAATCACGGTGAGTCCTTACCAGTTATACCTCCCTGTACACGATCCTGATGCACCCCAGACCGACAAGAGAGCGACCAGCTCGGGTTCACCTATGTGCAGGGTATGAACGTACTTGCTGCTCCCTTCCTGTACACCATGCCTTCCGAACTCGAAGCGTTCTACTGCTTTGCCAAATTCATCGAGGAGTCTTGTCCACTGTACGTCCAGCCGACGCTTGAAGGTGTCCATTGCGGTCTCAAAGTATGCACCCGACTTCGGCTATTCTTCCGGCGTACTAATAGTTCTTGCAGCTACTGGACCGCTGTCTCAAGATTGTCGATCCCGAACTGTACGCGTTCCTGCGGTCCAAAAATCTTTCCGCAGAGATCTACGCCTTCCCTTGTACGCCATGCTCGCCCTCTCTGTCAATAGTCCGTCCTGAATCCCTGCCCAGCGGTGCTAACATTGTGCGCATGCACGCCACCACTCGACCAAGTCCTTCAATTATGGGACTTCTTGCTTGCTTTCGGCGTGCACCTGAACGTACTCTGTGTGATCGCCCAGCTGCTTCTCATGCGAGATGAGGTCATGAACTCTTCTAGGTGAGTGGTCCCTTGGGTTATTGCGTAACAATGCGGCTGACACTCCTTGTACTCTAGTCCCATGCGGCTTCTGCGTACCTTCCCTCCTCTGGAAGCGCTGCCTGTCATAGGCATCGCCGTCACGTTAGTCAGGGATCTGCCAAGCGATCTGTATGATGAGCTGGTAAAGCATCCATACGCCACTCGGGAGTAGCTTTTGACGGTTCAGTTCGAATTCTCCCCCATCTATACCTTGCTTTCCTTGTGTCTCATGCTATCGATGTTGTATCACTAGTCTGTAGCTATGCTCACATACTGCAATTCAGTTATTGCCTGACGCGCACCTTGCCCACCAACTTCTTTGGGAATGCAACCTCTCAGTAGCAATTCTATCGAGCAGCAATTGATGTCAGTATATCTGCATACTAAGTAGCATACAAGAAGTTGCTCTATGGTACATAGAGCGTGCCTTTGCTGCAGTATGTGGCATGATTGGGGCCATCCTTGATACAATTAGGCGGCAATCTAGCATACATATACACCAGCGCGGACGCCCAACCCCGTCGCCGTCAGTCTATTACGGTTGAATCACTCTCTGTTTGCAGGTCCAGGTAGACGGTCAATGTACGACGCAGTGAGGTCGAAGAATGTCCAGAGCAGTCCATGTGTCGTTACGCTTCGTAGTGCGCTTACTCCTAGCCCTTGGTACAGACGGGCGATACCCTTGAGTAACGGTTTGGGGTGATCAGGATCAGGGCCTGCGCGGGTTCAGGCACGGTCAGCTGGAAATAGTGGGGACAGGAGCAGAGAACGACACTGACCTCGGATGAGTCGGCGGAAGGTCTCAACAACGCCTCTCTTACGTTCACCTGCCAGGGCGCGCTGCTGGACCTTCGTCTTGACCCTACACAAGTCTTCAGTAAGATGACCGTGCAAAAAGCGGTCTGATCTTGACTCACACGTCGAGAGGGTAAATCAGTGCCCAGGAGGTCACACCAGCCAATGAGCCGCAGAAGAACGGAACCACCGACGCAGGGATCGGTAGCCATAGTGGAGTCTGGCCCTGCTCGCCGGACGCATGCCTGCCCATGATATACCGGAAACCGTCGTACTCAAAGAAGTACAGGGCCGTTCCCAAAGTATCTCTGACTGAGATGGGTGATTCAGCGCAGTGCGAGGCATGTGCTGCCTACGGAACTCACGGAAGTGCAGCCTGAAGCCGGTGTACAACCCAAGTATGCCGCTGCTCCGAAATATGTCGCGAACGGCCTCCAGCGTTTTCGGTGCTTTCTCCAGACGAATGCCTTTACTTGACGCTATTGAGTACTCGAGTTGTCGTCTGACCTGCGACCGTGGACAGATTCAGAAGTCGCTTGCCGCCCGTGCCACCGGCGCGCTCACCTTCACGAGCTCAAAGGCTGCGATAGCGGTAAGAAGGAAGCTCCACGCGTTGGAAGGTAATATACGTACGTGCACTTGCAAAAGATATCAGAGAACCGGAGAGCGCACCACTGCCGTGCGTCGGTAAACCTCCGGGGTATTGTGTTCATCAAACGACGTTCATACCTAATTCCACCAACAGCAGACACGTCGAAAATCCGGTTGCGAGACAGCCAGTGGCGATCACGGAAGTACTCCTTGGTCCGTGAGTAGATGGTGAAGGATGCCGCGCCTAGGGGCCGCGATGGGTACGGGGGGCATCACCAAACGAGCAGAGGTAGCACTTACGGACAAAGGAGATAGTTATCAGCGGGATCCATATCCCACGATAGAACCCGACAATGCCCTCTTCTTGGTATACGGTCAAGGCAAGCCGGGGGATAGAAACGCGCTGTTTCGTCGTCTGCAGTCTTGACTTAATGGAATCGAGCTTTCGAGACGCGTTGAGCTCCCGTGCCATACTGCAGAAAGGCAGCACACAGCTCACCGGGTACCCCGCGAACGTCGAGATGTAGCTCGCCGAGAGCGCGCAGACGACCGCCTTGTTGCCTGCACATCAAAGGGAGGAATACGTCAGGACACAGTCGCACGTCATCTGGCCACAGAGCATGCAAGGAAAGCAAGCACTTTTGAGAGACTCATTGAGCGCAGCCGAGTCAAACAAATATTTTCCAGGCCTATGAGACGAAGCGGACGTCAACGCTACGTCGAGGGGCCCGCCTCGGGTGCAGAGGCAGCAGGGTGTTTGGCAGAGACGTACCTTCTCTCGCTCATAGGAAACTGTCACTGGCCGGGCAACAGTCCGTTTTGCGTGCAGTCGCACGAGCGTATTGTGACTGCGGCAATCCAAGGTGGAGACGACGGTGGGCAAGGGGAGGACGGGTGGAAGACGCAAGGAAGCACTGAGCAGCGCCAAGCTAACGAACCTATTCACCCGGCTAATGCTCATGATGCCCATATTTATCATGGCGCGTCATACCCCTCCTCATCTGGCCGTAATTCTCAATCGCTGAAACTAGCTCATTCGCCATTGCTACATTACATTACTCAAGTGTCTATCATGTAGCCCACAACACCAGCCGTGTCGCATAGACATAGCTCATGAGTCGGCGCACGATACACACGAGTCAAGCACGCGACGGGGGAAGCTACGTCGGACATGGACAAGGCGCAAAGCTTGAAGAAGTCGATCCTGGTGCTAGTAGTATCAGATGCGGTAACATCAAGTGCTAATCCAGAGGGTGATCCTAACACTTCATAGCGCCACCAATGTACGCATGACCTCGCAGCATGACACCGAAGCCTCCCTCAGAAACCGCCCAGCCGCTTCTTCCCCGGCTTTTTCCTCGCCACAGTCGACCTGCCACCGTGGGGCCCTGGGAGTACCTGCGTGCTCGCGAAGGGTACGTCTTGTGAAGAAGGCGGAGCCGTCCAAGGATCCGCAGGTTGGCTCCCAGTCGTTGGAGGACGCCGGGGAGCAAGAGCGTCTTCGGAGCGAGCGGCCATGAGCGGTCTACGTGTGGAGACGGGCTGACTCGATGCTATAGCCGGAGGACCGTGGTGGACAGAAGACGCTACCGCGGGCGGTCGTTGGGTATGAACCTGCGGTGGAACCCTGCTCTGCTCCGGCGGTTCCTTTCCGGCGGGCTCCTTCGCTAGCCGCCGAGGTGCTGTCGCGGGTTCTGCGGCTGAGTCGTCGTACGGGTCGCGATAGACGTACTCGTAGGGATCTGTCCCCACTTCCCACTCTTGCAGCAGAAGACGCACTCCAAGGGGAGTGCCTAGCCTCGCAATTCCCTCGTTCTCGTGTCTGGCTTCGCCATCGGCATCTTTGCTATCATCCCATTGAGGGACTTTCCGAATAGGACGGAGGAAGCCGAACTGCACTGGAGGTGGCTCCAGTTCTCCGAGCGACATTGCCTGTGTCGATAGTGAGATACTGAGCATATCATCGTCCAAGTTTGCCGACCCGTTGGACGGCGCCAACACATGCTTGCTAGGCCGATTTGTCGAATAAACGTCACAAGCTAGCGATAGATCGAGTGCGAGCTGAGACCGAGCTTCTGTTTCCCTGCGATAGGATTCCGCCGGACGTCGAGGATCGTCTGCAATGTCGTAACGGGCAAGATTCTCCATCGTCGTTTGGGGGTCCTTGTCGAACTCAGGGACTTTGCGGCGGATGAAAGGTGAAATTTCCAAATGCCACGGCGCGCCCCGTGCTAGCTGCTCTTTAGGGATGCGTCCTCTCTGAAGCGCGCGATATCCTGCCGCAGAGTCAAGCGAACTGCCAGTGAACCAGTCGTTCCTTGACACGTCCGTCGGTTCATCGCCAGCACGTATCGCGATGTCGAACCTAGAGGCGGAAAACATCAATCGGAATAACAAATAGACGAAGCAAGAGTATGAACAGACGTCGTCAAGACATGTTCAGTTGGAGCACCGGGATCTTGCCAATATCTCGGCATCTGCTCCAACGTATCGTTAACGGCGTTGCTTTGCATTGTCAGGCTCTTGTCTTTCCGAATCATGAACAGTCCTACAATCTTCGTTAGTATGGCTCCACATGCGCAGATGCAACATGTTACTACTTTGATAAGCAGGCCGCATGTCAACAACACTATGCACTCTGCCGGCAAGCGGTCCTCCTTCAATACGCTTAGCATCTGCCTCCTTGCCTAACTCGTGCACCTCCGGTGTCCATTGATATCGCAAATGTTCAATGGATGTTTCTGGAGGAGTAGCGTCCGCGGATATATGGTCGAGGTTGAGGAGTGAGAGTCCTCCACGTTCAGAAAGCTGTATAAGACTGATGTGTTTGCTTCCTACTAGGCTGGGCTGCTGGTAGAACGCGAAGCCGGAATGTGGGCCATCCGGCCGGACGAGAGGCGGCAGTGCGTAAGGAGAACCATACATGTGCACCAGATTCTCGCTGTCTCGGGATACGTCGTAAACCGTTACCAACGAATTCCGTCGTGACGTGAGGAATGTGAGAGGCGCTGCGAAGAGTTGGTTGTACTACTTTCGCCAAAGACGGACGATATGGACTCACAATGTGTCAAGTCATGCGTTTGTGTGCGAAGAGTGAGGTCGAACTCCCTTCCGTGCTTCACTGCAAACAATGGCCTTTGCGTGTACCGCTCATCCAGCCACAGTATCTCGTCGGTTGAGGCTAATCGCACCGTATGGTCTTCATCGCTTGGCATCTCAATTGACGTCAACTTGACCCCCGGCCTAGGCGCAATGAAGAGATCGTATGATTGCTTTCCCGCCTAAGGACATGTTAGTCAGTATCAAGGGATATCCGTAGGCCCATCGGCTCAGACTTGCCCGCAAGTCAAGCATGGCTGCCTTGGCGTCCAAAATGGCGGCAACTTTCTCTCGAGTCTCGTGGGCAGCTATGCGGCAAAACACTGGTTGCGAAGAATCCGCTATGCGTACTTGTTCTCTGTGGTGAACAGAGTGAGCGACCGTCCCTTAGTAAGGCATTCATTTACGTACACGATAGTGCTGGACTCCGATGCACGGCAACGGAAGACACTGCCCACTTCGTTAGCAACATAGCCAACGGCAGTGTTCAACGGGAAGAAGGTCAAGTCGACAGCCCGTCTGTCGCCAATGTCCGCTCGTTGCACAGTGATCAGAGGTTCTATTTCGATGGTATGTGTTGTCCGTGCAACTTTGACTCGCATGAACGTAACGTGACCCATGGTCCTAACACCAAGCATAGGAGCTAACAGCTCGATATGGAATAAGCAGCGACACAGGTTACAGCGTTTAGCCAGATTGCCCACCTGTCTTACTCTTTCCAACCTCATCCGTATGAGGTGAGGCCAGAATTTGCTGGATAGGAGTGTCGAAGGTATGGATAGGCGTGGCCGTAGCCTTGAGCTCCACTTTCGTCTTGGAGTGCACGACGAGAGGCGACATGTCTAGCAAAGCAGCATTAGTGATTGCTCCCATGGGCCAACCTTCTGCCTGCTGCTACCTACTCAGTTGGCAGCGGGTCTCTCCCATTGGAAACGTGAGGTAGGCATAGGCCTTCTTAGCAACGTGGAACGAAGTCACATCGACCATGTTCCCCGCAAATGGATCGTGTTGCTTGAAAGCCCAGTTGATACGCGCGTCGTCAGTGATCTCGTCTCTAATCAGCCATCCTGGGATTTCTACATCCGGGTAGTATGTGCGGAGGAATTGTGCCTACATGCATAAGCTATGAGTACACTGTAACGAGACGCGTACAGATGACATGAAGGTACGGACGCCTTGTTCTGCTCGCTGGGGTAATGTAAGTTTAGGAGCATGCAGGGGTTTAGGCCGCGTCGGGGGAAAGACCTCGTGGGGGGCATCCGAGGGAACAAGCTTGAACTCTGCACGTTTCGTTAGCTTCCATCCAAAATATTGGAAGGGAGAAATATACCAAAACTAGCCTCAGCTGCAAAAGTCCAAGAGTAGTGTTTTCTAGACTTATAATGCGCCTTCCTCAAGGACGCCGCACCGATAGTGCCATGGTCTAGGGATGGGTAGCGCCAAGGCTCTTCTACCCGCTTGTCTTTAGCCTTTCCCTTTCCCTTCTTCTCCAGAGCAGTCCCAGCTTGCTCGTGGCAGTTCCCAGGCCAAACATCCATTCCATTTGACTAGCGAAAGGCAATACTCAAACAGTTGCGAGGGGGGCAGGTGTTCCGCAACGTAACAGAGGACCTGGAGGGGCGAGAGGAAGCCGGGTGTCCGAGGTCCGGGCGGACGCGCCGCGTCGCAAAATGCAGACGCGTTTCCGCCCGACGCTGCCACCGTTCACTCCCTCCGCCATGCTCAGACTATGGTCCCTCGGCACTCGTTCCGCCCTTCCTCGATGTAGGGCACTCCATATCACGGCCGTGAACAATGCGGTCGCTGAGGCCGAGTCCTCGACAGCCGCTGTTAGCAAATGGACACCTAAGTCAGTTCGAACGGGGCTCATTGCGCGCAAGCGGGGCATGACTGTGATGTGGGATAGCTATGGGGTGCGATACCCTGTTACGGTCCTTCAGGTGCGTTGCATTTGATCTCGCACTACTGTGATGAGGCCAACAGCAATAGTGCAGCTGGAGAACTGTCAAGTCACTGCAAACGTCCGGACAGTCCGAGAGGACCAGTCCGAGTATCATGCTGTTCAGGTTGCTGCGTCGGACAGGCCAGCGAAGAACGTGACGAAGCAGATGCTGGGCCACTTCGATAGAGCTGGTGTACCCCCAAAACGTATCGTCAAGGAGTTCCCAGTAACACCGGACGCTCATGTACCAGTTGGTGAGTGATGCTCCTATGCATCGCCAAGTGGATGTGTTGCGACGGACGAACACAGGGACCACATTCTCTGCCATCCACTTTGTTCCCGGCCAGTATGTGGATGTGATTGCGAAGTCGTACGTAACTCGTGTTTTACTGCTCCTTCTCGGCTCTTGACATCGGGCGGTAGGATTGGCAAAGGCTTCCAGGGTACCATGAAGCGGTGGAACTTCAAGGGTCTGCGCGCGAGTCATGGTGTGTCCGTCTCACACCGCGCGGCAGGTGCCATTGGGGCCCATCAAGTACGTCTATCCAACTTGCTTGTTCGCGCGCCCGTCTGACATACTTCTGTCCCGTCACTCAGGACCCCGGCCGTGTCTGGCCCGGCAAGAAGATGGCCGGACGTCTGGGCGGCGAGCGCACCACGACGCAAAACCTCGCTGTCGTCCGCGTCGACTCTGAACTCGACCTCATCTTCGTGCGCGGGTGCGTTCCAGGGGTGGACGACGCGCATATTATGATACGCGACGCCAAGAAGAAGATGACGCAGCTCGCACAACACAACCATGCGAAGGGCAATGTTGACAAGGTCCTTCCCAGAGGTCTAGTCGACCTTCCCTTCCCCGCTGGCACGAAGGAGCTGGCGAAGGCGCTCCCGCCCGTGATCGAAGCTCCTTCTTCGCGTGTTAGCGACCCATTCGTTCCTAGGGAATAGATTATAAACTTGTAGTTGTCTCCGCTCAACGTCTGGCGTGACTGGGGCTGTGGCTGCCGTTCATCGAGGTACGTCAGAAGACGTGTTTGAGCACTTATACAGTGTCCTATGTCGGCATATGTCGTATGTTATTGACATTCTAACAGCCGGAAGCAATGTCCCAGCGTGTCGAGGAAGAGAAGGTCGAACGGTCCCGAACGTGAACGACAGCCACGGCGATTTGGTCAGATATGCTGCGCCGGCGCTGGCATTGACGCTACAAGCCCAAGCCCTGTTTTCGTAGGAGCTGTGCAACATTAACAGACGATTGCTCGTCCTGCTGGCAGATATGCCATCATCGGGTCTCGCTGGCTGTCTACTGCAGGAATTTGTGCGACCGGGTGCATAAGTTTGCAGGAGTCGGTCCCCAGTATAAAGGCCATCCTCACAGGAGTTCTCAGATAGTCGCGTTTCGAGCCGGGAGCTCCTGTGTCCATTTTTTCCCTCTTCTTCTTTGATTGTCTCTTTTACGTTTTCATCGGCATTCTCTTTACTTCCTCTTCACAATGCGTGTCTCGACTTTTCTTGCTATCGTGGCTCTAGCCCTGTCCGCTCACGCTCTTCCGCTCCCCAGGTTTGTCATGTCTGCGCTCGTACCAAGTTCATTCCGCTAAATGGTATCCCCTCCAGTGCTCCAAGTAGTGCTGATGCATCTTTGTCCACGACTGTAGACGGCGCCGCCGCACCATCGTCCGCGATCGCCTCTTCGATCGCAGATACCACATTCGCTCCCTCATCTACAATAATCGACTCTTCTGCTACCACGCCTACCGACCCTGCTGCATCCACAGATGCGACCGATTCCTCGGCGCCCACCGATTCTGGCTCAGCCACAGTCACTGCTACAGATCCATCCGCGGACGCGTTGGCCACAGACTCTTCCGCAAGTCCCACAGACCCCGGTGTAGACGCTTCTGCCACGAACTCTTCTGCACTCCCCACGGCTACAGACAGCTCGTCTGACCCAGCGTCGACATCCACCGACACATCTACTGACACTTCAGCGGCGCCAACAGACACATCCACTGACAGTGCGGCGGCGCCGACATCCACGGGCATCTCGTTTGACGTCCCAGCTGTCCCGTCCGCCTGCCTCGCCCTTCCTTCCGGCGTCGTCACTTCCGCTGCAGCCCCCACCAGCAGTGCCACATTCTCCATCACGGACACTGCGTCCGATGCCTCAGCGACTGCCGTGTCGTCGTCGTTCGACAACTCAACTTCGACGGCGGTCGCTCCGGCATCGTCGTCTGTGGCCAACGCGACGGCGACGGATATTGCCTCTGTCACATCGTCCGGGGCAGACGCCACGGCGACTGATAGTGCGTCAGCATCCTCGTCTGCGGCCGACGCTACGGCAACTGCTAGCGCGTCGGGTTCGTCTTCGTCATCCAACGCAACTTCCATCGCCAGCGACGCGTCCGTCGCAACTGATGTGCCCACATCGACAGCGGATTCAATCGCGTCGGCAACCCCCACCGATGGGTCAGCGACCGACTCGACTCTCGTAAGACGCATCGCGCAAGACGACATTCTTGCCCTCGCTCAGTCATGGCAAGACCTTTGCGTACGTCCCTCTCGATCACCAGTGCTAGCCAACATCACACTAACGTACATATAGCTCGCAAGTGGCGGTGACATCTACACCAACGAGCCGTGCGTCCAGCTCGCAGGTGTCAACGGCATCAACGCCCTTCAGGCCGACGCAGACCCGTGCGCCCAGCAGGACAACGCTGACGCCATGATAGACTTCGCAAACTCCCCTGGGGTGACGAACTCTGTCGCGCTCATCGCGAACGCAGTCGCGTACAGGCAGCATGCGCGCAACGCGGTCAACATCAACGGCGTCCTTCCTTCAAACCCGTACTGCCAGCGCGCCCCGCGGAACGCTGAGCTCCAGGGCTTGGTGAACGCGCAGCTCCCTGAGGTCGACCCCTTCATCTTTGGCAGCTCTCAGCTTGGGCTGTTCGCTTTCGGAGCGGGTTAGTGGCCTATCCTCTGCCTCTCAATGAGATATGGTTCATGACTGATCACATCCCGTGACGCAGATGGCACTTGTCCGTTCGGCCAGACACCTGATCCCACGACGTGCAGCTGTGCTTAAAACATCGAAAGGACACACTTGTAGATACATGGGGCTCGGACTCGGACTCGGACTCTGAATAGTAACTTCACTGTAATGCATTAGCAAGCAGTTCTATTGCCCAGCACCTCCGCACCTGCGACCATATCCAGTCTCGTTTCTCGGCAGAGTGTCCCTAGGCGGCCTGCGATGTTCCATCTGCGCACTTGTCCGTCGTAGTGGAGCTTGCGGCGGCTGACACGCCTTGTTATGTGGTATGGAACAGGCGCACCTAGACAGCCCGAACCACGATGCTTGCCAAATGAAGCGAGGCGCGCAGCGGGGGTGCCCGCGACCGTCCCGCCAAAGCCACCTGCATGACGGCACCAGCTCCGCCAACCTCTCCTTTCGTTAAGTACTAGCACTTGTACTCTATGCACTGCTAGCTCGCTGTGAATCATGTCTACCGACCCCTCCCGTCCCCTCGTTCAGATCGCCTCATACAACACGAACCTGCAGGCCGAGCGCGGCCTACCGCAGGACCTCGTCGACTGGCTCGCGCCCACCCTCCAGGTCTCGTCGTTCCTCGCGCGCGAGCGCCGCGCCCCGGATATCGTTGCAGTCGGCTTTCAGGAGCTGCTGCCCCTTCATCTTGGCTGTGAGTTTCCGTGATAATCATATTACTTTCGACGATGGGCGTGTCAACTCAACGCTATGTCGTCGCATTAGTGGCTGGCCTGTCCAAGCCAGTGATAGAAAGCCGCAACGCGCTCGTCCTCTCGCAGATTGAAGAGCATGCGCCAAACAAGGAGCGGTACACGCTCATCGCGAAGGTCGTGAACGTCGGCGTCGCGCTCCTCGTATACGGGCTGGACAACGGGATTGGGAGGAAGGCGGTCGACGTGCAGACGCAGTGGACGGGCTGCGGGCCCGCGCATATGGGCAACAAGGGCGCGGTGGGCGTACGCTTTCGTGTCCCCGGCGAAGACGGCGGTGTTGGGGAGGTCTACACGTACGTGCCCGGCCGTGCGCTGGGGTCGTGTGCTCATCTCCGCCTGCAGCTTCGTCTGCGCGCACCTCACCGCGCACGCGCACAAGAACGCACACCGCATACATGACTATCATTACATCGTCAGCACGCTGCTCTTTCCCCCGCTCCCTGGTGCGGACTCGAAGGCACCCACTACCATATTCTCAACCTCGCACTTGTTCTTCTTTGGGGACCTCAACTTCCGCCTGTCCCTGCCTGCGGACCACGACCTCGCCGCAGCGGACCAGCAACTGAACCTGGTGGCATCCCTGTCTACTGACGATGGACGCTCAGCTCTCAGAGAGTATGACCAGCTCGTCATTGAGCGTGACATGAAGGGCACGATCTTCCAGAGCTTCCGGGAAGGCGAGTTCTGGAGGTTCAAGTGTAGCTACAAGTACCATCTCGGCGAGGTTGACAGATACGAGTATGTGGACCGACCCTCGTTCGTCGTGGTGCGATCTCCGTTCTCACCTCGCGTTGCATCTCTTTAGCTCCAAGCGAGTTCCTGCATGGACAGACCGTGTCATGTACACCACTTACTCGGATTCACCGGAAACTCCACAAGAGTCTAGCATCACGAATGTATTGTATACCACTGTGCCATCATATACCACTTCCGATCACGTACGGTTCCACTCGCGCTCCTATGGCTATTGAGCCTCCGCTAACCCCGTCTCCTAGAAACCTATCGTCGCGGTACTACTACTCCCACCACCTGCGCCCACAACGACCACCGTTCCTGTCATCCGCCTGCCCGAAGGATACCACCCCACTCCCGACCCATGGGCCAACCTGAAGAAGTACAGCGGTCGCGTCCTCGACCGCATCATCGGATACACCTGGTGGCTACTGACCTTGCTCGGTGCCGGCCATCTCGCCCTCGGGATCGCAAACTTCATTCTCAGTATTGGGGTGTGGCGTTGGTGGAGGAGCAGGAATGGCGACGGGTATACCCAGCTGCCTTGACGTACAGGCTGTTGCCGGCTTCTGTGATACCGCTCGATCTACGCACGTCCCACGTAGTCCGTTGCCTGTTTGACCTGCTTCTCAACGATTCAGATGGACATCTAGTTGTTGTATTCAGTAGTGTAGGATCAGAAATGGACAAACACGTCTACAAGTACAGAGATGACAACGCCAAGTGTACAACCTCACAAACGAAGGCAACAACAATGGCTGACGTGGATGAGTAGAGTACCGGAGTGTCCATACATGCAAGAGAAGACAGAACTCAATAGATGGGTATCGCCAAATATGCTAACAGATCGCAATATCTAGGGGACAGTCTTTACGACCTTTCGACCCCTATCCTCCCCTTCGACAATAATAAGCGGCTCGGATGGACCAACGAGGGTGTCCTCGCGTTCGATCCCAGGCGCGAACGGCTCCGCCGAGAGCTGCTCCTCGACGTCCGCACCCTCGCCACCCGATTCGGACCTGTTCTTCGGCAGACGCACCAGTTGCAACAGCAAGGTAGATACCACCAAGGAACAGACCCCCATGAAGAAGATCGTCCGGGGGTACGTGCCGACCGTCTTCATAAACGTGAAGCCGTACACGGCAGGACCGAAGACCTGCGAGCTGCAAAGGCAACATCACGCACGTCAGTCGCCGCGACCGCGCGTCTGCAGCTGTAGGGGACGCACCTAAGGGCCTGCACGACGCTCATGGCGCCGAAGAGCCGCCCGGAGTCCTTGCCCCCGCGGCGGTTGTACAGGGTGAGCGCGACGCTGTGGATGGCAGGGCTGAAGCCCATGCCGAGCGCACCGAAGGCCGTGGTGATGGCGAACGTCAGCCCGTCCGGGCTCAGCAGCATCAACAAGTAAACCACAGCCTCCACAATGACAGAAACCTTGGCGACGTTCAAGTCGAACTTGGGGTCGTGCTCGTGTTCGCGCTTGGACGCACTGCCCGACTGCTCTGCAGGGAATGACGCATCCGTTGGGCTCGTGAGGGGCTCGTCCGCTTCACGTGACAGCTGTATAGGAGGGGCCTTGGGCTTGAGCAATTTGATGATCGCTGAGGATGCAGATATGATGAGACATGCCTAGACATACAAGGGTGAAAACGCTCACCAGGCAAGAGCAACGTCAAGAAGAGCGCTCGCGCCGCTCCGATAGAGCTGAACCAGTACCCGACCTGCAAAGGCGTTTAGTTATGCCGAATGAGGCTCGCCGTAATGGCATCTGACCTGCTCCGTGTCCCATCCATAGCTCCCCTCTAGGTATTGTATGATGTACAAGTACAAACCCTAAGCGGATACATCAGTGTCCTGTTATAGCAGATCAAGAGGCACTCGACTCACCATGAGAGAAATGACAAACGCGTACGCAAGGACCACGAAGAGCAGACTCCAATCCCGGCGCTGCCCTTTCGCAGGGTTCCCGCCGACCAGGCGAGTGGGCAGGAAGATGGCCAGAGGAGTCAAGAAAGCGAACATCCGTTTGAAGAACACGAGGATGCCCCCGTGCGCGTGTGCCGCGAAGTACTCCTCGTTCGCGACCTTGTATCGGCTTCGTGCCTCTTGCAATTCGGCCTTGGAGAGCGACTCCGGGACGATGAACCATACCAGCAGCGCATATATGAGGTGTATTATGGCTGAGATGTAGAAGACGATGATGAATTTGCCGGTAAACCGAATTAACAGGCCGCCGAGTAGTGGACCAACACCCACGCCGGTGAACAGCAAGCCCAAGTTCAACGAGAAAACAGCAGAACGACGCGCAGGCGGCGTGCAATCGGCAATATAAGCGTGAATCGTGGCCGAAATGAGTGCTTGGCCTGTCATAGAAAACAATGAGAAGGGTGCAGGCAGCGAGCAGAGGCGAACTACGCACCGCCCAAGCATCCTTCTACAAGAGGGCCAATGAGCAGGGACCAGTACCCTCCCGGAATGTGGTCATAAAACCAAAACGCGGCGAGGAAGCTGGCGTCCTGGATCAAAACGCCGATTACCGCACAGCCCAGAACTCTCGTGCGGCCGTAGCGGTCCGACAACTGCAAGAACATAAGACCCTGTCAGCAGGCAACTCTCGTACAGACGGAGATGAAGGCAGCTTACGGAGCCCCACCAGGCGGTGGTCATGCAGGCGAGGACACCCATGGTAGTGGTCATGACTGTGTTCAGCTGTGCAACAGCGGCTTGGACGGTCGGGTCGGATTTGCAGACTCTCTGGTTCGGTTCTGCAGGTACGCCGTTCACATCGGGTAACCTCAGTCAGACGAAGTGGCACCCACCGTCGAGGAACGTGGCCGAGACGTTACGGGCGATGAAGGAAACAATATCGCTTCCTTGGTCAGGGTTGACCTGCGGCCTGTGGGTGAGGCACACGAGGTAGATGAAGAGCTCTATCTTCGCTGCCGCGGCAATTGTCATCGCAATGGCTGCGAAAGGCACATACGACAAGAACCTGTGGACCGCGACGCTTTCTGAGCATGTCCCATACAGCGATGCCCGAGGGAACACTCACCATACGGGCGAAGGCCGCCGGTACCACGGCCGCTTCTGCCTCCACTCGTCATCGAACTCCTCTTCCTCCTCCTCCCCGCTCCCCGCTCCAGACTCTTCCTCGACAAGCGTTTCCTCGACAGCATGTTGATGCTGGTGTCTGTGGACGAGATCCTGCAGCAGCTCCGACTCTTCCTCGCTTATCGGGCCGCCACCGCCGGGGTTGATGAGGTCTTCTGGGCCGACGGGGATGGACGATATGGAGTTGGCGGTGGAGTGCCGCGCGTGACGAGGTCGCGACCCAGGGCGCGAGCGCGAGCGCGATAAGCGGTCGGGGTCGAGGGCGGCGCGGAGGAGGGGGACGGCAACGTCCCGCGAGGAGGACCGAGACATCGTCTGTCCAGTACTTACAGGAAGCGGGATACCGGATGCAGCGCCCGTGCGGTCACGGTGACGTCGCGCTGTCGTGTCGGCGGCTAGCCTTCACGCAATGTACTAGAAGTCTACCGGTAAGCAGAGAGCGCGAGCACACGACACGGATCGACGTACAAGATTCGAAACTCGACGAAATCGTCCGTGAGAGACGCAGGAATGGTGGGGAAGCCTCGGAAGGGTCGAGCTAGGCTCGCGGGGAAGCAGAGAGACTTATATGAACCACGGCCGCAGTATGAAGGAGTAGCTCAAGGTGCTGGATGGCCACAGTGAGGGGAGATAACGCGTGGAGCAGGCGTTTGGGTGGACGGCGATTCGATTGCGTATATAATTACAGCTATCGACCTCAGCGTTCGTGACTTTCACAGCGGCGTGCCGTGCGATTGCGATGGCCTGCCGTGTGTCCCTGGATCGAGGAGGCCCTGGAAGCATGCCACGCTGTCGAATCCACCTCGCTGTTGACGCGCACTTTCCGGAACGCATGGTAACCTTGCTATAGGTGCGCTGCAATGCCCATGTCTCCGCAGCAGCCGAAGCGCACGATGGTCTTTCCAGACCGAGCGGGATTTGCGAACGGAGACGCCCCATGTCTGTAACATCTATTGATTGCGTCGGCAGCGGAGACTGACGCCACCGAAATGAGCGATTGCGGTCGTCGTAGCCTGGCCAGCACTCGGAAGGCTATAGACGTTCCTCTGCAGAAGATGATAGCATGAAGTTACAAGTGGTGGCGCTCGACACTAAACTGCATCCTATCGGTTCTGCCCGTCACATCTCACTCGTCAGACAAACGTGCATGAACCTAACTCTCGAGATCCCATCGCGAGCACGCATCACAATCGCCTCCTGGCTGCGCCGACATCGCTGCGGTCCTCGAGCTTTCAAGGGTCGATTCTAGTCTTCCGCGCACGCATGTTCCTCCCCTATTGAATCTGCGACCCCCCTCTCCGAGCCCTCCTCCGTCCGCAGCCGGATGGCCATCAACAGAAGCAAGCTCACCAGCAGCGCAGCGCATCCCACCAAGAAGAACGCGCCCGGCAGCGTCTCGACCGTCCGCGCAAGCGTGAACCCAAACAGCGCGGGCGCGAGGATGTGGGAGCTGCGTGACAAACCGGTCATGACACACGTTCCGGGCAACAGGCGCGAGCTTACCTGAGTGCCGAGACGACGGTCAGCGCGCCCAGCAGGCTGCCCGTGTCGTGGTGTCCGCGACGGGCGTAGAGGTCCAGCGCGAGGCTTTGCATCGTCGGCCCGAAGCTGGTGCCGAGGGAGACGCACATGGTGAAGAGCGCGAAGAGCGCGCCGGAGCTCGTGCTGAACACTAGCGCGTAGAATACGAGGTCGGTAACCACCGCTGCGCGAGCCAGGAGGAGATCAAGGGAGGCCGCGGGCGCGACCTTCTTGCGAGATTGAGTTGGCGCATATTCCCCTTGGTCCGAAAGGAGTGGCTCGGATTCAGTGCTGGGAGCTTGTCGCTGCTTCCAAAGCCAGGCAAGGAGCTTGACAAGCGCTGCACAGACATGAATGTAAGCACGGAGAAGGTTCAGACTCGCGGAACGCCCTACCTGGGAACAGAAGGGTCAAGTACACCGCTTTCGCGATGTGTATGGCTGCGAGCCAGTAGCTGACCTGCGCGTTGGTCAGCCAACAGAGCTGGGACGACGGTGAATGCCCTCACCACCCCAGCAGTCCAGTCAAACATCATCCACGCATACTGAATTTGGAAGACGACAGAGCCCTGCAATATCATGTCAAGAGCGGACCGGGGCTTGGTAGTCATGTCTGCGACACCTACCTGGATGAAAGTTCCAAAACCGTACGCAAGACCAAGGACGGTCATACTCCAGTCCACGGATCGCTTGCCATTCCTATCGTCGACTCGTCTCGGAAGCAATACGGCGAGCGGCGACACAATATCTACTGTGGTAACAACCCTCCTCAACCAGCCTGCGATTCCAGGACCCAAACTCTGGAGGCGCTGCTTCCTTCGAGCGCGGTGTTCCTGCATGTCTGTGGAAGACAACGACTCCGGCATTATCAACCACACCGCAAGCGATACCGCCGTGTCGATGATGGTGGTCACGTAGAACACAGGCAGTATCTGGTTGGTCTTGTCTATCACGTAGCCGGTGAGGATGGGTCCGACGCTCATCCCGATAAACAAGAGGCCCATAAGCTGCGAGAAGGCCCGTGACCTGTCCCTCATATCAGCCCCATGCCAATGTTTAAAGAAAGCAATGGTTCACCTCTGAGTTGGATCACAGCAATCGGAGATGTAGGCATGCATGATGATAGAGGCTACAGAGATCCCTGGAAGTATACGGTGAACATAGGCAGCTGGGCACATGAGTACATGAATCACACACCTCCTACCAGACCCTCGATGACGGGTCCCAGGGCAAACCACCAGTATGTCCCTGGCAGCCTTTCCCAGAAATGGGCGGTGGTCAGAAACACGAAGTCTGACAACATGAGACCCGCGACATTGAACCCTAGCACGCCAATACGGCCGTAGCAATCTGATAGCTGCATGTCGCCGTGCAGACATGGGACAGTCAGTATGAGATTGAAGCACCCCACGCACGACCCTACGTACAGCACCCCACCATGCAGCGGTGAGCGTGGACAGAAGGCCGGTCAACCCCGAGACGACTGCAATGAAAGCTGCAGCTGCAGCCTGTACGTCTGGCAACGTATGACAAGTGCCCGATCCGTCAGTTGCATGGCCGAGTGCGCGACATATTGTCATAGTATATATCTCAACGCGGGGAGCCACGGTTCCCGAAGTCGAGACGGCCGCCACCGCGACCAGTGTCAGTATCCTGCACAAATTGGCGTGACATTCGGCTGGGAAAGGTTAAGGAGTGCAGGTGACATACCACGCAGGGGATGGCTTTATCCACTCCTTCCTAGACGGAGTCTCTGCATGCTCGGTCTCTTCTGCAGTCGCATATGCAGTCGCGGCATGATTAGGCGTGGCTGCATGATGCGGGATGAGTACTATATTACACACGAATCCAGTGAGGACGACTGGTCACCTTCACTCGCGGCTTCTCCTGGGAGCAACGGCGCACTGACTGAGGACATGATAGTCAAGACCAGACACCGTATGGGCAAGGGAAACGTTCATTACTGCAAACGAAACCATCCTTTCAGGGCGCATCGCCGTTGCTTCTGAGCAGAACTGCATTTCGCAGGCGGACACACGATCACTGGCGCCAAGATGTGCACTCGAGGGTATCTAGCCAATCAGAATGGCCGATTAATTGAATCTAATCAGATACACCATCCTTTATCACATCTTATCAGATAGTCCGTGTCCGTGTAGCTTGCGAGCTTGGCCTCCGGCGCAATGCCGCCGGCCTGCAGTGTCCTCAGAGCAGCGACCGCGAAGGCACCAACAACAGTACTTGCAATCCAAGCCGTCATTATGGTCTGTTCTTCTCTTGGATTGACATACGATTTGGGCTCAAAAAATGCTTTGTGACCATGTACCTGATGCTCCCACTATCGCCACCCGGTAGTCCCATACCGTCGACATTCCGCAGGAGCTCAAGGCGGCCCTCCGCAAGTTCAGATTCGCCAGGCGGAATGCTGGTCACGCCGCGATGGTCGTCAAGATCAACAAACAGAAGCTGATCATGGAAGAGGTGGAGCAGTTCGATGACATTAGCATCGACGACCTCGCAGAGGGTGAGCAGATGCTGCGCCTCTATCCTCGGTCATCGTGCTAGATCGTTTGCCCTCACGACCTCCTTCGCCCACTGTATGTGACGCGGACCCCTCCATGCACGCCTCTAGAGCTTCCCGAGAATGCCCCGCGATACGTTTTGCTCTCGTACGAGCTCAATCACTCAGATGGACGCAAGAGCTTCCCTCTCGTGCTCATCAACTGGGCGCCGAGGTCAAGTGAAATGAGTCTCTTGACCCTACACGCCAGCGCGTTCGTGTCCTTCCAGACTACGGTGCGTATCCCACGTCCCTTCTCTTCTCGGGCTGACATTGCTCCTTCGCATAGGCTGATGTGAGCAAAGTGATTGAAGTACGAGAGGGAGCAGAGTCCTTTACGAAGGACCTGATTGACACGAAGCTCCTGCATGGTTGAGTCTTTGACTATCGAGATGCTTGTGATATACCTGGGGAAACAGTTCTGTTGAGTAGTCCATCGAGCGTTGTACGATATCCCTCGCATTCAAGTTGCATTGCCGTCGAAGCAGTAATCCCAAACCCATGTTCGTAGTTGTTATGATTCGGTGTACGAGTCCATGATCCCTGCAAGCACCCAACAATTGCCCACAACATAGACTAACCCCCTGGCCCACAACCCAAAGAAGACGTTCTGGCCCAAGAACTCGAGCTTGTAAGCCTCGCTCAGCCATAGCGCTTGCGTCCCAATCCAAACTGCACCATACGCAAGTGCGCGACGGCCTGACATCGAGAGCCGAGGTAGCAGTAGGGGGAGGAACAATGTATACCACAAGAAGTACTGATGGTTGTAACATCATGCATCAGGGCGAAGACTGCTATTGAATGTTTGACAGACTCACTTGCGATGTGCAGACCTTGTTGAACACCACGAACACGAAGGTCTGCACTGTCCATGTGAAGACTAGGTCTTCCTTCCGACGACCAAACAGCAGGCCAGTGCCAAGCGCGAGCACCATTTGCGGGATGAAGCTCGTCAGCGGAGATCGTAGGAGACGCTTCCAGCCCGAGGCCTCCAGCGACAGCTCGTCTTGCGCAGATGGATATGTGAGATACACCAGGTAGAAGTAGGGCGAGAAGTTGTGTCGGTGATCGAGCCGATGGAGATGGTACAGGTAAGACTCCTCAAGAAACGGCTGCCCCCAGCTGTCGGGGGCTTCGATGAGCACTTAAAGGGACAGTAGAAGCTGTGTGATACTCACATGGCGTACATTGCAACACCACACGCCAGGAAGGTCATTCCACTGATCAGCCCAAACCTGGCCGTACCTCTGTTCAAGATCGACCGCAAGTAACCGGTCAAGCCTCCCCCTGCCCCATGTTCCCTCCCTATTACTCCTAGACACGCGACGCCGTAAATGAACGGGTATATTTTCCAGTGTGTCGACAGTCCCAAGAGAACGGCGGAGAGATCCCAGTTGCCCTTGAGAGCATAGTACAACGTAGCGAGGACGAAAAGCGACAATACAGACTCCGAAGAGCCACGCGTGGATATGGTGAAGACGAGAGGATTCAGGAGATGTAGGGAGACTAGGAAAGTTGCTCGTCGCCGTAGTGCTTCTTCACGGTTCTTCGCGTCCGCTGCACCAGAGCTGGCATTCTCGGTCACATTCTTTTGTGGGATGCGCGATCCATCAGGGAGGACGATGGAGAGAAGCAGGTTGTGCATGAGCACTCCCGCAACTATATCCGCGGCCGCGAACAAGAACTTCCCAAAGGATGGGTGCACCCATTCGTTCGGAGCGAGTAGGACAGCGAGCAACGGAGTGTAGCGGTACGTTGCGCGCGTATATGGACTTGCGACATGCATGCGCATTCAGATTCATAACGTGTCCATGCAACATGGCTGCTCACCTTCCGAAGTTGAAGTACGCTGCTAATGGGCCCTCCGCACGATTGTCCGGGGACGGATGCAGCATGAAACGAGCAGCATCACTGAATACGCGGTAGTCGACGTCGGTGTATTTCACAATGGAGTGGGCATCATGCCACTCGCTGTAGATGATGAGCGCGATGCGTAAGATGGATGATGCTACTAGTATGCGGGAGAATGACGGCACATGTCGAAGGATATGGTCAGAGTATAGGGACATCGCGCATGACGCGACAAGCGCGTCGGGCGCGCAACACGAGACTCTCTTCCAATGGTATGTACCGACGTTCTCACATGGAGATTTATGCTACCCAGGGTCTGGCGCGGCCATGCGCAATTCCTTGACACTACAAGAGGCATAAAAGCAGCATACAATGCCTGAGACATGATCACGACACGCGAACGGCTGCTAGAATTCCGTAGAGGGTAAGGAAGGAAACATATAACATTCCACAACAGAAGAAAATAGCTAGGAAGTCAAGACTAGTCGCGAGACACATAGGTCTACGTCGTGATAATGACTACGAGTGATACTTTAGCCAAGGACTGCTAATGACGAGAAGGTGTCCCCCGATGGAAACCGTCGCTCAGATCTGTTGTGCCGTACGTCATGTTCAACACCAAACCATGGGTAGACATGATAACAATATGAAGACGCACGTATTGTGAGAGCCACCTGAAGCCCTCGCCATAGCCCTGCCGCTGCACAACTGAGCACATGAAGATCTCAATGGGGCGGATGTCGTTGAGAGGGACCTTGCCCTGTCACCAGAATGAGAAGAGTTAGAGGCCCGAGCTCGTGACAGAACGCTTCAACTAAGCACCTTGCCAGTGGTCTGATAGAGGCCTAGCTGATGCCGCAGCTCGTCCTCGCTCACCGCGCCGGGCGCGTCGATCTTGTTACCGAGGATAAGGAACGGAACCTTCGAAAGCTCTTCGATTGAGAGGAGGGCATCGAGCTCCGCCTTCGACTCAGAGAAACGCTCGAAGTCGGCACTGTCTACCAAGAAGATAATGCCATCGACCTCCGGGAAGTAGTCACGCCAGAGGCGACGCGCTGGTAGTCGTGTGAAGGCTCAGGGCGAATGGTCGTCGGACGAACAAATGGGCATGCGACGTACCCTGCTGGTGACCACCCAAGTCGTACGTTGTGAATTTCACGTTTCCAATGGCGAGCTCCTCGGAGGCTACGGCAGGGCTCAATGCGTGAAAAAGGTGCACGACGACGTCCGCACTCACTAGGGTGGAGTGTAGGTTGAAGCGTCGCGAGCCGATCATTCTTCAGCATATGCAGGAGAGTCTGTGAAGATTCCCTCTTAGTCAAGAAGCTACACAAACTGTGTGTTGTTGAGACGCACGGTCTTGCCAGCATTGTCGAGCCCAAGGAAGAGGATCTTGGCGTTCTTATGCAGCAGTCCTTCGGAAGGTTGATTAAATTCTGTGGTCTTTGGGAGAGGGTGGGTTGCGCAACGTACCAAGCTGAGCAAGGACGTCCCAGAACCAGTTGATAATGAACATGGTGTCGAACAGGAGGGGCGTAGGACGAGGGGAATGCGGTGAGAGGAAAGTGGCTGAACGAGGGTTCCTGACGCGTGCTCGTACAGTGACGTGGTCGTAGACGCCGTGTTCTCAGCGGCGCACTTGTGACTTTGTCGAGAGCAGTCCAGAAACACATGAGAACCATCATCTCTGTCCGCTCATCACGCTCAACAAAACGCGTTTGTCTAACGCGAACTGACGAACTCTCAGGGCGGGTGAGAACAACGATGGGGTGAGTCTAGGTATAGCCAGGCAGGAAGCAGGCCGATACGTTGGGCCTTCGTGAAGGGATACATCCTCTCGACACATCTGCACTCGAAATCGCAGAAAATTTCATACAAGGACAAATATCTCATTACTGCGCAGACTCGACGAGGAGGCTCCGTAATGTACAAGACACAAGGGAGGTACATAAAAGCATGTGGGGAGGTTCTGACACTCACTTCACCACGACATCAAAGATGGGTGGGTGAGCTCTTTGTCCTCCCCCTCCTACGGATGTACTCTCCGCAATACCGAATCGCCATGTCCTCTGTGTTGAGTGTCGAAGGGACAGGCACTGTCTAAAAGGTTGCGTGAGGTCTGCCGGGCATTGAGAGCTCCCTATAAACTTGCTATGTTTGCATGTATTTGGAGCTACCTAAGAGACGCCCGTGTCAGGGCCCTCCGCGTTAACCGTAACGTCAGCGCTTCAGCTCCAGCTGCTGCTTCAAGTTGTCTTTCCTCGACCTCCTGAAATGGTTGCATATATACGAAGCGTGTACATTGATTCCACTCCGTTGCACATGACCGTGACAGAGCATCTGGCCAGCTCTTGCCATGCACCGCATGTCCGACGGTATGGGATTCCGGACAAGTCGGATTGATTATAGGTTCATGCACCACAGTACTGAACTTAACGCTCGACTCAACATTTGTAGATCATCCCCTGCTCAAGCTATCTGCGAGTCCTGGGCTTAGCATGTCTGACGTCACTGGTTCCAGCGCCCTATGTATCCTCTGACACTGCCTCCAAGGGGTTCGTAGTCTGACACACGTCCGACCACCCTCGAGCGAGTGAAGGGGAACGACACCGTGATCAGTACCTCGGCCTCTGAAATGCCTGACATTTTCGGCCTACGCACGTCTTCTCGCTCACCAAGATGCTTGTCCGAATAGAGTCGGAATGCATTATGCCTCCGGATAACTGTGGGAGCTAGCCACCATGACAGCACAAAGCCTGCGGCAGCGATCCGACCAGCAGCGTCCACATGTCTCCTTCTGGCTCTTTGTGTTGTGTCCGGAAAAATCGCCACCGCTGATGTCAGTTGCCCAAGGATGCCAACTTAAGGTGCAAATGCGGTGAGTGGAACACGAGTTCGGCCCTGATATTCAGCTCATCGTAACTCCCTAGGCTTCAAAGCGTTCTGGTTTATTGTCAGCCAGGGCAGCATCAAAACCGATGCTGTGTTTACTGCCAGACCAGCGAGACCACAACACGGAGGCGGTCCATCCTGATGTACCGGACTTACTACAAAACGCCGTGTCGGTTGTTGATGGACCTCAGGAGCCCGGTCGCCCCTCAGCTAACGAACTTTGTGCTTGGTCGTCCCCTGGTGGTCATTCTCGTTCGGTCCTTCACCTTCCTTTTGATTCTTCGCTCACGGTACACTTCACGACACGAACGCCATGCGTTTCGCTAGCATCGTCCTCCTTCCCTTAGCCCTCGCCAGCTTTGTTGCTGCCGGCCCCGTCGCAGAGAAGCGCGCGTCGTTTACGCTCTCGAACGGCAAGGAAGCCCAGAAGCTCAATTCCAAGTTCGCGTCGCTGAGCGCGGACTCGAAGTGCTCAGGCGGCGAGGTGGCCTGCATCCATGGCGTCTTCGCGAAGTGCGACCATGGCATATTCGTGCAGACGCCGTGCGGTGGGGGCACCCAGTGCTTCGCGCTTCCCCTGGTTAACAGTCCTGGAACCAGCGTCACCTGCACAACCGAGGCTGACGCTGCTGCCCGTATTCAGCGCACTGGTGCCACGGGCGGTATCAAGGGACGTGACCTCGAGACGTGAGTGTAGTTTGCTTGTATTTCGGTAACTTTCTGCTGATCCAGTTTGTCAGCCGTGCGTCGTTCACGCTATCGAACGGCAAGGAGGCTCAGGCCTTGAACCGCAAGTTCAAGGGGTTGACCAAGAATTCTTCCTGCAAGTCCGACGAGAACGCGTGTGTTGACGGCGAGTTCGCCCAGTGCGCGAATGGCAAGTTTGTCCTCACGCCTTGCAACGTTGGCTTGAAGTGCTTCGCCCTTCCTTTGGTCCTCTCTCCTGGAACTAGGTAAAATATTTTCAGTCACATATCACCAGCATCCTCGGAGCCTCACAATGTTCATTGTAGCCTTGTCTGCGACACCCAGGCTGATGCTGAGGCCCGTATTCGCAGCACCGGTGCCGGTGGACTTTTCGGCCGGGAGTTCCATGAGTTCGACTCGTGAGTCCAGACTGCTTTCCCTTCTAGCTCACAATGGAACTCATGCATTTCTTCATGACAGTCGCTCTGTACATGCCCCTGCAGCATGCAAGGCCAAGAAGCGTGATGGCCTCTCTGAGCGCTCTGAAGATGCTCCCCTCGTCCGCCGCATCGCTCAAACCGACCTTGGCACGCTCGCTCAGGAGTGGCAGAACCTCTGCCTCAAGTCCGGCGGCGATGTCCACACCAACGATCCATGCGTCCAGCTCGCAGGGATCCGCGGCATCAATGTCCTCCTCGCGAACGCGGACCCGTGTGAGCAGCAAGCGGTCGCGGACGCCATGGTCGACTTCGCCAAGAGCAAGGGCATCAAGAACAAGTCTGCCCTGGTCGCATACGCGACAAAGTACGCGACGCACCCGCGCAACGCGCTCAACATCAACGGCGTCGTGCCCAGCACGCCGTTCTGCCAGCGTGCGCCCAAGAATGCGGAGCTCAGGGGCCTTTCGCACAGCCAGCTGGACGGTGTCGACCCCGGCTTATTTGGTGCACCGAACGTCGACATCTTCCCCTTCGGCCAGCGTGAGTTTTCACGAAATGATTGGTTCAATCGAAAGTACACTGATTCCCTTAACTTTTGCCTTCTAGCCGGCTCGTGCCCTTTCGGCAAGAAGCCCGACGTTAAGACGTGCAGCTGCCACTGAGAGTGGAGAAGACGACGCTATCATCTTTGTTGGTTACTGTGGGATCGCGTATCGGCTCTAGAGTCGCAGACTTTAAGAGTATCTGACCTCATTTGCAAAAAATATGTTGACCCGATCCTATCTAGTATTGATAAAATGTTCAGGTTGCGCAGTAGGGGGTTGAGTAGCTGTTCTCTTTCATACCGACGGCAGTGTTATAGTCCCTGGTGCCTAGTCCTACATGACGAATCATGCTGGCTCTCGGACTAGGGACTCTAATGTGAACGAAGAATTAGTAGAGCAAGATACAACAGCAGCCACTAGGCTGTACCAACAGACTACGCTACATGATCCAACCACTCGCACAAGGGAGACAATCCGTCAACTTCACGGTGCTTCTCATCAGCAGCATGAGCTACCGACACCGAGGTTCCAATGAACCCGATCTCGCCCCCTTCCCACTCAGAGAACTTGAACTCTCCACTTCCTGTGCACTCCAAGCCACCCATCTGAGATTCTGACTCCTCCGCTCCCATGCTCTCCACACCCACACCGTTCGCTTGGGACGCTCTGCGCTTCTCCAGCTCGCGCTCCAGGATTGTGCGCACGCGGTTGATAGCGAGTTGTTCGGCAGAAGTGGTTGCAGTCGACTTGAGGAGATCGCACTTGTGCGCGAGGATCGTGAGGGAAGGAGTCTCACGCGAGGGAGGAAGGGATGTCAAGGCGTTCATAATCATGTGTAGGTGCCTACACGGTAGCACAATAAGGACCAACACATGCACAATTAATGGGAAACACGTACTCCGCCACGACAGGCCCATTGCGCGAAATTGTGCTCGCATCCACAACAAACGCGATAGCCTTCGCACTAGGTAAGTGTTCTTGGAACTGGTCGCGAGTGCGAGGGTGTCCAGGCACGTCGATGACACGTATGGTTTGGTGACTTGACGCTAGGGCTACAAGAGCCGCGTTAGTCTGCATGGACGCATGAGTTGGCAAGGTCTGCCTATATGCCAGCTAAGCGTTGTAACCGGGAGTGAGCGCTGCTTGCGTCGATACGCCAGGCAAGGACTCACGGCAGTCAGAATCGTAGTCTTGCCCGCGTCGGAGCAACCTACGAGTATCACAGCATCTCCACGCTTTGTAGACTTCCTCCGCACAAGAACGACGGAGACTAAACCCGAATCAATGCCTGGTCATAATATGAGCAAGAAGTAGACAGACTGGCGACAAGGAACGCGGCAAGTAGCAGAGCGGCTACTAGTTGCAGCTGAGGGGTGAGAACGGGAGCGAGGGCGAGGGTGGGGGAGAGAGCTTCAGGCTCAGGTTGTCTGCCATCCATCGTTCAGTGTGTAGAGATATCGACCAGAGGAAAGGCTGTGGGCAGCGGGATAAACCAGACGTTAAGACGACGCCGTGCGGTGAGGTCTGGTGCCTCATGGCAATGGTAGATCGAGATCTGAAGCTTGTTTGTCGTTATTAGGATCGGAGGCCTTTGGTACACAGGAACAAACTACGCCGTAGCAAACGAACATGCGGCGGCGACACTTTCCGGCCCTGACACCACCGAGCAAATCAACCAAGATACGCATGAAGATACTTCTCGCATGGATTCACAACCCAGATCGTCACATCAAAGGTCTTCGCAATGTCATTAGGATGTACATAGTGCCTATCACCTGAATAGTCGTCTTAGCTTTTATGAGGGAATGCCCAATATCCTTCGATAGCTCAGTTGGAAGAGCGTGAGACTGTAACTGGAAAACTTGGGCATCTCAAGGTCACTGGTTCGATCCCGGTTCGAAGGATCTTTTTGCTCGATTATTCAATTCAAGCCATCTTCGGGGTTGATTTCCGGTTGAAACGCTCTATTGCTTGTACCCACTGTGCACGACGGGCATTGGCCAATGCCGCGGTCCCAAACAGGACCGGAGACAGGCTTGGAAATGTACTCCCGTCACGGTCACGTCCCAAAGCCTAGTTCCGGACCCGAGCCAGCCCGCGCTCTGATACCAGAAACAGGATATCGGCGCTCCCGACCATCCAAAAAAGGAGCAAACACGCTGATATCATATAGTTTGTCAGCACTAATATCCCTTTTGGGGGCTTAGCGCCGGTCAGCTGGGGTCCGGAGCTAGGCTTTGGGACCAGGATCGGGAAAGGCGTACAATTCTCGGTCCATTTCTTTGTCCCGATTTGGGTCCGGGGCATTGGCCAATGCCCGTCGTGTGTGGTCCCTAAGGTAAGTAGATTTTGCCACTCCGAGGAGTGGTCAGGTTCGCGATTGATTTCCATGCAAGCGCCTAGGTGGTACCAGGGCATCTTATCTAATCTAGCCGAGAAGACGATCACGAGCACGAATTTTCTTGGACGCGATCGTTGCATGCAGCTCGCCGCGCCAGTGTAGGGAATCTCTCTGCTTCCAGATCGTTTACTAGTCTCGAAGGCGACACTCACATCTTCAGCTCCCTTCATCTCTTCGTTTTTACTCTCACACATCCATGGGCGCAAAGAAAGAAACACGCTCCAGTCCTCCTCCAAGGAAACGGGCTCGTGTTGAGGCACCCCACTCCCCAAACTTCAAGCAGGGACCCCGTCTCTTCGCGCCCTTCCGCGCACTCGGCCTTATCACGAATAATGTTCCATTTGTGCTCCAAACACGCTCACATAAGGGCGCGACCGATGGACCTCGGATCCATCTGCTTACATGCTTAGGAAGGGCATGGGCGTTATGGGAAGGAGGGAAAATGGGCCTACTGTTTGTAGGTGAGTGCCCCCCATGTTCACTCATGAATACATACATATGCCACATGTGCGAGGGACACCGTTATATTTATACGAAGTCATACCACAGGTCCCGATGCTCCAGGGCCTATCGCTTCTATGGCTATGGACGGCAACGCTGTATGGGTCTCCTCGGGTCTGTACGTTATGAAATACATCCGCGGAAAAGAAGTGCGGCAATCATGCAGGATGTCATTATCTATCTATGCTCATGATGGCTGCAGGTTGCTCGCCTGACGAATCCCCTTGAGACCTCGTTAACACATATACTTGTCTTCGGCCCGCAACTTCTCGCCGTGACCGACGATGGTAATCGAATGCTAGTTTGGGACACAGAAAGCGAAGGTACATCCCAACTCCCGGACTTTTCGGCACCTTCTTCTGACTGTTCGTCCTGCAGAGCTCCAAACAACCATACAGTTTGAGCCTGGCTTCACCGCTATCATGATCCACCACCCAGCGACCTACCTGAACAAGGTTCTGGTTGCCAGCAGTGAAGGCAGCATGCAGCTATGGAACATCCGCACCCAGTAGGTCCCCCATATCTCGTTCCTCTATCGCCAATGATCGCTCAATATCGCTGGCAGAACACTGATTCATACATTCCCTGCCGCATGCCTCCTGACCTCTCCTTCAAAGACCACCTCAACCGCCATCACGGCGCTCGCTCGCTCACCAGCCATCGACGTCATCGGTATTGGCTTCTCTTCAGGAGAGATCTCCGTATACGATATCCGCGCGGACGAACGTCTCATGCGGATGGTCATGCAGGACGGCGGCATCCGCGCCATGTCCTTCCGGAGTGGTAGGTTACGCTTTCGCACCAGCAGACGACGTCCGTAATGATCTATTATCTGGCTCATAGACAGCCAACCCATCCTCGCAACGGCCTCATCGACTGGACACATCGCTCTGTGGGACCTCAACTCTGGCGGACGCCTCCTGCACATCGTTCGTGGCGCCCATGACGGGGCAGTTACCGCGCTTGAATGGGTGCCAGGACAGCCTGTACTCATTAGCTCTGGCGAGGACAACAGTGTCAAGGTGATATCTCTGTCTTGTTCCGCACCAGCTTGCAGCGCTGATATGTTGCATGCTGCGCAGCAATGGTTGTTCGACTCGCCAACCGAGGCGCCACGTCTGCTGAAGTTCCGCTCAGGGCACCATGCGCCGCCGCATCTTATCCGGTACTATGGCGAGGATGGCAAGCAGCTCTTGACAGCCTCACGAGACCGCAGTTTGAGATGCACGAGTGTCGTGAGAGACTCGAGGAGTTTCGAGCTTAGCCAAGGTAACGGCTTGGTCAAGCATACAGACCGCAGGGTTTCACAGGCTGACATGTCGTCCACAGGTTCATTGGCGAAGAAGGCTACTAACCTGTCTATCCCAATTGCCTCGCTCAAGTTCCCTGCTGTCACTACCCTGTCATACTCCGCGACTCGCGCCAAGGACTGGGACGATATCCTGACAGCTCACACCGACGAGGCAGTAGCACGAACGTGGACCATGAAGGATAAGCGAGTAGGGAAACACGTTTTTAACGTCGCTGCCGAGAAAAAGAAAGGCGGGACTGTTGGCTCCGTCAAGGTATGTACTCGGTCTTCAGTCGTGTCATCGTAACCACTAAGCGGGATTCCGTCAGGCTGTATGCGTAACAGCATGTGGCAACTTTGGCATCACCGCGTCCTCGACAGGGATCATCAACATGTACAACATGCAGTCCGGAATTCTGCGACGGACATTCGACATCGGGCCCTGTCCTGCGAACGTTCCCAGTCGGTTCCGTCCCGCGGCAGGCAAGAAGAAGGAGGAGCGGTGTGTTACCGGGCTTGCAAGTGATGCTCTCGATCGGACACTCGTGGCGAGCACGCTCGACGGCACAATCAATGTCAGTCGTTTTCCCACCTCCACGCAGTCACTCCTTGCCATCTGACTTCTTGGGTCTCGGATAGTTCTTTGACTTCCACACAGCAGCGCTGGAACACACACTTGTCCTGCCCTCCGCCGCCGTATCAATCACCCTGCACCGCGATAGTGGTCTGCTTGCAGTCATCTGCGACGACCTCGTCGTGCGCGTAGTGGATATTGAGACTCGGCGGGTGGTCCGGGAGTTTGGTGGCTTCCGCGGCCGCGTCCTCGACGTAACATTCTCGCCAGACTCAAGATGGCTCGTCACAACGTCACTTGATTCGATCATCCGCACGTTCGACATGCCGACCGGCCGTCTCATCGATGCCTTCCGGACGTCGAGCGTCGCCACCAGCATCTCGTTTTCGCCAACAAACGACTTCCTCGCGACGGCTCACGTGGATAGCGTCGGCGTATACCTGTGGTACGTCTATTATATACTCACGTATGCGCATACAGCGGGCTTACTCTTATCCAGGGCAAACCGCGCACAGTACTCCGAGGTCCCCTTCCAGAGCATCGTCGAGGAAGACGTCACAGACATCTCCCTGCCCTCTATGCAAGGATTGGCAGAAGACGAAGGTACGTTCGCCAATTCGTCCCGCTTCAATCGCTCTCGGACTCCTCTCACCCTTGTCATATCAGCCCTAGATGCTCTCTCTGCGCTCACAGTGGAAGACAAGCCTGCGGACGTTTTCACAACCCCGCCTCAGCTGGACGGGGAACTTGTTACGTTCACCCTCCTCCCGCGCTCCCGCTGGCAGACCCTCCTCAACCTCGAGGTCATCCAGCAGCGCAACAAGCCCAAGGAGCCGCCGAAACAGCCCGAGAAGGCTCCGTTCTTCTTGCCCACTCTGCCAGGGGTCGAGCAGCGGTTCGCGGTGGACCAGCAGAAGGCGCAGCAGGAGACGAAGAAGCCGACGAAGCGGCTGCAAAGGGCCGCGGGCGAGACGGAGAGCGTGTTCCACAAGAAGCTTGCGGAGGCGCATGAGAGTCACTCGTCTGATTGTATGTCTGACTCTAGATGCAGTCACAGGGAGAGAAGAACGCTGACCGACGCCTTGCAGACGAGGAATTCTTCAACTATGCGAAGGCCCTCTCGCCGGCAGCAATGGACCTCGAGCTGCGCTCTCTCGTATCTCTGGATTCGTTGCGGATGTTCATCGGCGCACTGACAAGCCGTCTGCTCTCTCATCGCGACTTTGAGGCAGTGCAGACCTTCATGAATGTCTTCCTCCGCATGCACGGCGACGTGCTCACGACGAATGAGGAGCTGCGCAACGAGCTCGAGACGCTTGCGGAAACACAGCGGAAGAAAAGCGAGAGGCTGTTGGAGCTGCTTGCGTCGTCGTTGGGCACTCTGGGTTTCGTACGGGATACGATGTAGTTTCTGATTTTCATCTATCCGGGCTTAGGTGGAGCTCGTCGTCGTCTCTTGATACAACTTCGGAACTCGAATGTTGTGATGAATCCATTTCGTATGTACTAAATGCACAGGACATCGCTGCGTCGGTACTTCCCTAAAGGACTGTAAGGAACGCACCATGGTGGAGAGCTAATTTGTGCACGTACTGAGCAATAGGTCCACAGAGGTGGGGACATAGAAACACGACGTGTGCTGATCGAGTCCACGCGACACCTCCAAGCGAATCCCATACCTATCGCACGCTTCGGAGAAGAGGTCGCCTATTCGACGCAACTCGTCGAAGTCGTCTGGCTCGACGTAAATGATGATTCCATCCGCTGGGAGGAGGAAACGGACGTTCTTCAGCGAGGGCAAACGGCGACTCATCACCGATTCCGTAAGAAGGTTAAAGGGCAAAGACGTGTGATCGTCCCTGACATTGATGGCGACTATGGTCGATGGGAGCTGAGTGCCTTCGGTGTCAATGAAATGCAAGAACCAAGTGCAGACAGTCCATTCTAGGAGACCAGTGAAGAGGCCGAGGTCGCGGACCATAGCTGAAGTTCCTGAAACCTGTTCCAATTGTCCAGCGTCGATGCGAAGGATGTCGGCAGGGGACAAGTGCCATAGATGAAGTGGACGTAAGACAGGCATATGCAAAGATGGCCCCAGATACACCCTATGGTCTTGGTCGCCTGGTGATGTCCAGCGATCCAGAAGCACGAAGACTCGGAGATTGGGGAACGTCATCGGCTCCGACGTAACGTTCAGGGTGTAAAGGGGAATGAGCACGAGAGCCTCTAAGCGCGAAGCCAGAGGAAACAGTACGGTCTGGAATAACTGAGTAGGGCCCTTGAGCTCCAGCCATCGTATGTTGGACTGCTTGCCCACGATACGCATAGCATCGAGGAACCGACGGGTGCGGAGAGGTACTTGCGCTGACATGAATGCAGTAGAGAATATGCGGACATTTGGACAGAAGGAGAAGATGTTGGACAGTGCGACCGTGTGTGGGGTGGTCCAACGATGAACACCCTCGAGGAATAGCTCCAGCCTCATCGTGAATCGACCGAGAGACTGCGGATATGAGGTCTGTCTGGTGATGGCTTGTAACGCTCTGGAGATCTGGACAGCATGTTAACCGCTCTTCATCTTCACCAGGAGATATCGAAAGAAGAATATTGTAGTGAGCGGGGTCCATGACTTGCAGACGAGACACGCGGAAAGCATCAGTTCCGTGGCCCTCGCTGTGCTTCTTATGGATGATATCTCCCCGCCGATCGGGAACATGGGCGATTAAAGTATGGCCATCGTCGCAGGTATAGGCACCGTGATTGTGGGTAGCATGATCAGATATCTTGAGCCACAACTCCGGGAGAAGCTGAGAGGCGGTCGGTACGCCAGAGGCCATCCTTTTGTGAGAAACCTAGAAGCCGGTACAGGCCACGATTCTGTATATCGGTTGCTATGCGCGAGTGAATAGAGACACGATCGCAAATTCACACCGAGGATTGTAGCAGAGCGACTCGGATGGTGGAAGACGAACAAGGAGCGTGAGAACGACACACGCTGGGCACAAGCGACAGTAGTGACCTTACGCGTTGTGCCAGCTCCCTCAGAGTACTTGCCAACATGGACCCTGCGACGCCGGCGAACGTAGCAAAAGGCGCAGCCATAACATGCGAGTTCGTTCTCCCATTCCTCGTGGTCGCGACATGAAGATTAACAAAAGCTTTCACGCCATACAATAGCCATAGTGTCGGGAACGTTCACTGCAGTCCATGCTCTGTACCGCGGGTCGAGTCACCCAACACCCCTCGCGTTGTCCGCAGCTGTCAATGGAGGAATAGCGGGAACACTCTTCTTCAGTACGTGGCACGATTTTCCTGCCAGCGCGCAGCCTGACGCGAGGATGTCGTCCATTCAGGCATACGTGAAGCTGCTATCCGTCCTCTACTCCGGCGTTCAGGACACTCCGCCCACACCACCCCGGACACGTCTTCACAACCCTCGTGGTCGCATTTGCGGATGCACGATGTTCCCGAGACTATCATCAGTAGCGCGTTGACGGGAGGTATCATCAACGCCTGGCGACGTACGTGCGTTGGATCCCTCTTTTCCGCTCCATCCCTGAACCTCCCGCCCGTCCAGGTGGTTCTGCTGGAATATGGGCCGATGCGCGCACCGCAGCTGTCATCTGTACCGTTCTACAATTTGGCTTCAACGAGCTGAGCGTGATGAGGGTCAAGTTTGTCTCTCGCCAAATGCAAGAGTCGCAGCCACGACTAGAGATAGTCCCGTCACCCTCAGACACCCCGGAGGAGCCACGAACGTCTCTCTTTGATCGTCTGATGGCTGTCATAGGCTTCAGGAAGCTGACGGACGAGGAATACATGAAGGCTTTGAAGAGACAGCGAGACGCAGCTTTGGAACGAATAGCTGTACTGGAGCACGAGCGGAGGGAAAAGGAGCGTAGCGAAGCCGACGGGGCGGCATAGCTATCGGCTTCCCTACATCCCCTCAAAACATTTGGCTACCAATGCAGTAGTCAGTAGGTCTACACACTAGTAATTCATCTCAATGTCGCTACACACATCTCCAATTCTACCAGCAACATCATATGTTCCCACAGAACGGTCTACAAATCGGAGAACTATAGACCAGAGGACCATAGCCCTCCACATACGCATCTTAGCTGCCAGTTCTTCTCCCAGGCCTGCCACCTACTCAGCGCACTCTCCATACCCATCTTCCGCCCCATAGCAACGTCCGACCGACCTCCGCACCGTACGCACACGCTCGCCGCCTTATTGCGCACGAGCGTGCTCTTCTTGACGACGTCCGTGTTTTTCTCCCTCAACGAGGCGCTCTGCGCGCCGGCGGAAGGCTCCGACAGTGCCAGGCGTGCAACGCCGTCCGTAAGCTCGGTCGGCTTGATGAAGAGGCGCGCGCGGTCGATCGCCTTGGAGGGTAGGATTTTGTTGACGATCTTGCGGATCTGGGGCTTGAGTGCGGGCACTGGGCAGCAAGATGCAAGGCTCCGCCGAAGATTTTGGGCTGCACACACAAATTAGGCTAGAGCGCATCTCATACGTCTGGGAAGGGGCGCCTCACCATCTAATCCCTTGGTTTCCTGCATAATCTCAGCAAGGAGAGGTCCCACAAGCTGAAGGTCCACTCCGATCCCCTCTGTGATGTCCAGAAGGACGTCCTTCGCAATGTGCGATTCCTCGCCCTTCGCAGGAAGTCTGGATATATGATCGTGGAAGCGCTTGACGTGCTCGACTGCGGCTTTGAGCCGAGTAAGAGCATATGGATGCACGAGGTGCAGAAATATTGGACTGTCCAACGATTTGCCTGGGGTGAAAGAAGTCAATCTCAACCCTCTCTATGAGAGTGATCAAACAGCATACCAGCAGTCGAAACGCCCTCCCTTGGCGTGGGCGTCAATGCGGTTGCCTCCGGTCGTTCTCCGACGAAGATGCACTCTTTGAAGAGCTTTTCGACAAACTCGATAATCCAACTAGTCATGCCTAGTAGCTGCCACACAGCATCTGACGATTATGTGCAATGTCAGTGGGTTGACTGTTGGCGAAGGGAGCACGAAGCGAACGGACCGAGATCGTAGGAGTCTCCTTCGCGACAACTATCAAACGCTCCGCAACATGCAGACAGGGAAGCAATCTCGTGTGCCGTTTGTCGTCGCGCTGCACACAATTCTTGTTCGGGACCCCTGTCCAAGCGTTGCGTACGAGCACTGATTGGAAACATCATGTCAGCTGGCGATACGGGAGATGGATCACAGTCGTTGCGCACCTGTAGACCTCCGTGGCAACTCCTAGGAGCTCGCCGACCCACATATCCATGAGGCCGTACGAGTCTGCCTCCATGGTTGTCAAGGCATGATACAGCGTGTTCACTGTGACCTCGGTGGGTAGCATGGGCATAGCAAGGGCGTGTACGACGTCCGACGGAGAATAGTGCGCGCGGATGGCTGCCACCAGGTGTCTCGAGAGATCGCCATATAGATGACCAGTCAGCACGGAAGACGAGCCACCGGATATTCGACGAGGCAAGGCTTGGATAGCGAAGTGCGACCCCAGGAGAGGGGAAGAGATGCAACAAACGAGAGCCTCGTTGGGCGAAAGCGCAACACTGACGGGCACTGTAAAACGCATGTATCACCTTCATGATGACGAAAATGACGAAGAATGCATTGACGCTTACCATCAACGGCTCCATGTTGCGCGTGCGAGAGGATGGGCACGCTTTCCCAGTCTTCATGTGTGCTCAAGTCTGGTCTGTTGGGGGGATCAGGAAATCGGAGGCGGGCGAGCACAATAAATAGCCAAAACTACTCACGGTTTGAGCATCTCGACTGAGCCAATGATCGTCTCCTGCGACTTCGACTTGCGGCGCGGAAGTAGTCCACCGGCGTCGAGGAAACCGGCGAGAAACCCGCCACGTGCGCTTGATGGGAGTAGGAAACAAGGCACTTTGGTTTGACTAGGACGTATTGTCTCTGATTTCAGTCCCTATTGCGTCCTATCAGCCTGAGCATACATCTGCGGGACAAAAAAAATTTTACCCAAAAATTAGCCGGTAGACCATTCACAAATGTATACGAGATGATTTCGGACTTCGGGATCGAAGTATCTGGATGAGCTCGCCTTCAGATATCTGGTACAAAAGCAACATCCATGACTCACAATCATCTGCATCCAAGAAAGTCGCAGCTAAATAGAGTGGGTGCTGAGGACCCTTCGGATCAGCCTTCGGAGCGATCGAGAGGGGCGGATTAGGGGCATGTGATGGCGGCGGACAGTAAAAGGTCAAATCGACTAAATGCGAACTTGGGTGATGAATTGGAGGCAGCGGACGGCTCAGAACCGCTATGCACATTGGAGACCGCTCAATGGCAAGACGCGTTGTGAGCCAATGTGGACACTTACGAGGAACACCAGGCCGGTACTCAATGCGCACTTCGCAAAGCGAGATAGTGGGTTCCTCTCCCCACAGTTCCCATTCTTGCACGAACGGCGCTTCCGAGGGCTGAGGTTGACCTAGGTCTACCGGGAGTCCCAGATCCATTGAGTTCTGAAACGCTTGTGTCGAGGTCTGGGAAGGTAGCAACGCCGATCGCATTGCGATCAAGATCGTGGGGTCTGCGACAATCAGCGAGGGCCAATAACTTGAGTAGGAAACGTTACATTGGTAGCACAGGCCAATAGCAGCCTTCACGCACACTCTGTCGCCTCCAATCTTGCCCACCGATTCGGGGTCCGTAGGTGGATGCATAGGGTCGATGGGCTGTAAAAGCGGGGCGCGAGTTGGAGGAGGGGTTTTTGTATATGGTGAGAGGCTGTAGACATGGAGAAGGTGCGCCTCTGTGACCAACAGTAAGAGAGGATTTGCATAAGGTGCGAGAGGCCCGAGTGGTGGAAGGCGACTGGATTTGCCTGTTTCCGACACCACCCACTGTGAAATACGTCAATTTAGGTCCCGGGTGTTCAAGCTAAAGTAAACACCCGCCTCCCGATGGTGACACGTCCAAGCAGCAGTCACGACTCCTCCTCCGACAGGATATGGCCAACATTCTCTCAGAGACCAGTTGTCAAGCTGGGCCTCTTTGCGCCAGACGCATCCCATGCCAGGGCAGCCATTTCCGGGAAAGTAGGCAAAGAGCCAGTCATCAGTAGGGCAGAGAGAGATGACCATTGCTGGCTCATAGTTATCCAAGGGGATGGGCGGAGAAGGCAAGGCAAATTGGCGTGAGGTCGGGAAGTGGCGCGCCAAGATGTATGCGCGCGATTCATGGGGAGTGAATATCACTGAGGATTTGCTCCATTGTACGGGCCTAGATGAAGAGTCATTCCGCGAAGTGAGCACGAATATAGGAGGTGCCGCACGACGATTCAACCTGATGGACATGCCTTCTCGTTCCCTCTAGCGAATGGATCAGGTCCCACCAGCCAAGATGCCAGTGGACACTCTCCTTTGCTTTCCCCTTTGCAGCTATGGACAGATTCCGTTCATGAATGGGGGGCATGGCCAGTAGACAAGCCCTCACGCCACTCTCCCAGATGCTGGCTACTTCAGCCACCGACGCGATGCGGAACGCGTACCAACAACTAGAAGGATACAGACAGGCCGAAAGCAGGCGGTGGCGGCTCTAGGACGTTCTGAGGTGCACAACGCCACTAATCAGTGTAAGACGCAGTAGATTGAGGGCGAGAACAGGATATGGCTTCGGACAAGACGCGTATCGTCGGGAAGCGCGTCGCGAGACGCGGCTCAGCGTCCATTTTGGACTTCATCCACCATGCTCCAAACTGCTAACATCGTCAGAGAGCTTGAGGGCGTGCAGACAGATGTCTTGCTTCAAGCATATGCGGACCGCACATTGGTTCTGGTGACGCAGCTGGGTAAAGTGGGGAGCTTAGTGAGTGCTACATGATGCAGCCTGCATAACTATTCTCATGGAGGCCCTCTCGTGTCGCCAGATCCAGGCAACGATACCTTCGACGATGCCTTTGCTGCCGCCCCCACCACCTGATCCAGAGAATCCCAATGTCATCCCTCTCCCGGTTCCACCACCATCCCTGCAGCTAATGCCTTTGCTGGGGAGCGCGCCATCCGATCGTGTGCAGACGTTGCATGCTCTCTACGCATCTCAGATCGCCACGCTCGTGTGGACGATGGAGGAGGCGAGCGTACTGGAAGCGGACAGACGGCCGGTGGTGGTTGGTATCGCATTGGCCAAAACCTCAGGTCCGCCGGAATCGTCTGAACTCGGTCCGCGCGATCGCGCGGTGTTCTATGGGGTCATGGACCTGGTGAGAGAGCTGCTAGCACGAAAATGAAGGAGTCGTTGTGAGTATCGAAGAGCTCCAGATGGTCTATCTGTTTCCAGCCCCGTCGTTGACCCCGATTGCCCCGATTGAAAGGTCTGAAGAAACCTATGTCACTGTACGCTATCAATATTATACATGCCGTATCCCATCAGAACTCTCGGCCCACCTCCTTGGAAGAGACGGTAAGGGATGTTAGCCTATAGCACTACGCGTTCATGTAGTACTTCTGCGACCATGACTCCATCCAAAGGTTCTGAGTGCATACCACGGCCTGTTGGACGACTCTCCGGACCGACTAATGTCTGCAGTGGTCGGCTCAGGCATTGCCGCTTCGACCCCAATACAACTTTCAACAGGGGATGCTGGCTGTATCGCGATGGAGGTGCTCCGCATGGACAACATTGTCATCGCCCGGGATATAGACGCAATTGCGTCGCCCAACTCGACCTTCACGCTTGTGATGAGCTTCTTCATCTGTGCATCGTCCGTTCTCTTTCGAGGCCTCCAGTCGGCATTGCGTATAACCCCGGCTATAAGAATAGTCGAGATGGCTATTGTGGCCCCTACGACTGCTCGCGTGACCGTGTCTGTATCGTTCAAGCACACCCAAGAGATCGCGATAGAGAACGTCAGCAGCCTGGGAGCAACATATAAGCCATACCGCGAAATCAGAGGAGAGAAGCAAACACCGCCTACCCCCAAAGGAAGAAGGCCGTCGGAATGCTGAGGAGAATTGCCAGCTGCTCCAGACCTTCTTTAGTGGACGCGCGGGGAGTAAGGTAAGCTTTCTGTGAATGTCGTCAGCAGTGCCATGTCGAAAAGAAGGTAAGCACTTACTATGTCTTCCGGATGGTCATGCATGCTTGGCCTATGCTGTCGAGCAAGGACTGTACATGCGACAATATTGCCGATGCTCAGCAATATTGACATGTAGCTGACAATTTGGCCTGTTGTCCTGTCGGCAGCGAATTTGCCTCCTTGGTCGACGCTTTGGATCGCGAGGAAGCCAACGTTGGCCGATAGGATCACCGTGGACTGGTCGGTTGGGTCAGATGTATCTATCAGAGACCCACAAGCAGACGTACGGGTGTGATGGAAGCAGTCCAGTCATCCTGTAGCTCTGGATTGAACTTGCGCCAGTTCGGATAATTGACCTTATTATCAAACCAGATCTTGTGAAGTCTGTCGAGGTAGATGTGCGGGGTGAAGAAGAACAAGCAGCTAGCGCCGCTGAACCAGTAAGAATGTTGACATTCGTTGACCTCTAGTCGAATGTTTCGATCAGAATCAAGTTGCACGAATGGTTCCCCGTGGTAGCGGACGAAGCGCTCTCTGGCTAGTCGATTGAGTGTTAATGCTCGGTCCCAAGTATGACAGAGTACATCATCAGACGTACACAATATGCTCTTCAGCAGACCTGCCGCATTTGTTCGTGATCAGGACTACAATGTAAAAACAGAAACACGGATCAATGGTCGCCATATGTTGGGGCCGTGCCTCTTCGTCGGCTATGTGGTGAGTTGCAATCAATATCAGCAAGCTAATCAAGACAATGACAGACACATACGAGTTACGTTGATATCTTTGATAAGCTGCAAAAATCGATGCAGATCATCGGCCGTGTAAGGGACGGTGGTGGTCTTCGCGGTTTCTTTATCTGGACAAGCAGCTCAGTCCGGGTCCATGTCCGTCAGACAGCACTTACTGAGGATACAATAACATAAGTCACTCTGTAACTCGTCCAAAAGTGGCCTAGAGAGTTTGCGACCATGAGGGAACATGTCCACGTGTTGCCTTGGATAAAGGTGAGTTCAAGATCCTATACACTGAGGTTGGCATAATTGCAAACATAAGCAACACGTTTGCAATAAAGAAATTGCCATGGCATACCTGTATCAGACACTGATGTATACCAGAATGCCGACTCTGCGGCTAACCCTAGAACAAGGCCATCAATAATCGCGAAGCCTCAAGCGCATCAAGGTTCGAGACTGACTGAGGTGCTCTCCTCCAAGGATCTGTATGTGTTGCTCGCCCTCAAAGAAGAATTCGTCCTGGATGTATTCCAGCCAGATTGCCTGTCTCGACTCCCTGTTGCAGAGGTAGTAGCAACCATGACACACTGGGAGGGGCGCTGTCGGGTCGAAGTAGATGTCTAGACCAATCTCAACATCATCTGACGTGACGCCATGATTACGAAGCTCCTCGAGAACAAGATGGAGAGTATCCTCGATATCTTTCAGGTGCTGTGAATCGTACATGTATACATTGGTGAAGCAATTCTGGGTATGGATTGTGAGACCGAGCGATAGAAAGGCGTGACCAAAACTCACCTTGTACTTGAAGTAAACGAAGCCCCCGGGGTGAACAAGCGGGGTCCATCCAAGACCGATCTGTGTTCCACTGGTGGAGCTGATAGTGAGAAATATACTCATTCCTGTATGAGGGCTCACTGACCGAAGAGGAAGGTCATTTTTCGGAGGGATGATCTTGTTGTGGCTCGCATTACTGATATAAGAATACGTGAGCGATGAGTTGTTGAAGAAGTAGTACTGTGTACACGTACATGTCTCCTCTCCGTTGATACCTGAGATTCGAGCAAAACAACACGGGCACAGCAGTGAGGCTGACTCTGCCTCGGCGGGGCCTTGGCGTCACGGCGTCAGGTTGGGTAAGGATGCGATCGACGTCAGGTTGGGTTAGGATGTGAACGTTAGTTGGGGGCGTGGTTGCGAGTTCCCTCCGGCTCCTCTGCCATCATGCGCGGCTCAGCTGTGAGGTTTTCTTGCGAGACGATGAAGATTGGTTTGGCGTAATCAAGGCCATTTGCGCGTGAAGGAGGACGCCAATGACCGCGAGCGACAATGGAAGAGACGGACACATTAGCTGTAGAATCAAGAGAATTTAGTCTCGTTGGAGGAGTAGAAGGCGGCGTTGGACCCCGGAGGGGCAGTTGTGTGGGCACAAGAAAATTGCCATTGGTGAAAGACGATTGGGCGTTGAAAATTGGTGCGCGAGAGAAAGGTATATGTTCCTCCGACTCGCTGGAGTGAATCGTAAGAGTAGGAGGAGGTTTATGTAGGCCGAGCATTGGAGCGGTTGAAGGGGAATGTCTTCGAGTGCTCCGCGCTCAAGCAGCCGAGAGGAATTTATGGGTCTATTTCTGTTGGGTCGTTGAACAGCAAAATGAGAAGCTGCATCGCCATACGAAGCCACCAGATTCTGGAAGTTCCTGACAGGGTCATGGGACGTCATGGGGAAAAGATGCCATTGGAGCGCATGAGTAGCGATGTGTACGCGCACACCTCGACTTTAACTTCAGGCCACAGCGTAGCAACGTCAAATCGATATGCTGCCGCAGCGCATAGTCCTACACTCATTCAGATGGCCAGCGCATCGCATATGAATGGCGAGTACCGTCGCCGCCGTTGTGTCCTGGATAAAATACCAGATACCATGCAGACAGGTCGCATCATATGAGGGGCCGCTCACCCGAGAACTCAAAGAGAGATCAAATCGAAGCAGAAGTCTGATGGAGCGCCGCTCATCGGAGGACTTCCCTAAGTGCCGAGTTGTGCGACGACGACGATGGTGTTCCACCTTGTACTTAGTTGCGCATGCAGGTTAAGCGCAACAGGCTTCCCATACTAGTGAGTAAATATGAGAGCGACACGGCATGAAAAACCGAGTGGACGCACCGACTGTGAAACATTTCGTTGTCAATTGGCCCCGACAACCACATGGGCGCTTCTGTGTCATGGCCTGTACTGATATCCAACTCTTGCGCGCCGAACCATACCCAAGTTGGGGTTGATTTTGTGGGTGCGGCGTGGAAAGCTGACTGTTGGATCGTCGCAGACCAGAAAGGAGGTGCAGCGTAAACCCAAGTGTATTCCCCATGTGTTGATATTCTGTACGTGACTATGTTGCATCAAGCGTATGACTTATCGACGCCAGCACTCACTTATATCCCCCACGTTGCCTCCAAATACTTTCAATCAAACCCTCGATTCCTTCCCGCCGGCCAACCTCCCTTGCACATAGACTCTCCTTACGTTCCTATCGTCCCCGCAGAACAAGAACTTCTCGAGCATGCCCGCCAGCTCCTCCTCCTCCGTCTTCGTCCTCGTCCGCCCATCGTCTCGCAGTCCCATTCCCAGCTCCTCAGCCGTGTCCATACCCCATATCGCGGGGTTGCCAGTCTCGCTCCGGACGCTCACGACCAATGCGTCGAAGGCCTTCCCGGGAGCGAGTGAGCCGATGCGCGCCTGCAAGTCGCACACCTCTGCGCCCCCGAGTGTCGCGAGGTAGAAGAGGGTCGCAATCGGCAGCTGGCGGTCCGTGAAGCGGGAATCTGGAGGAGTCGACTCCGTGTGCAGGGCGACGACCTTCGAGCACATGCTGGCGTGTTGGACCGCGGTGAGGATGGAGGGCGAGAAGCCGCCCGAGACGTCTGTCCCTAGGCCCACCTGAGGCGTATGGGTAAGCCAGGCGAACGTCCGGATAGAAGAGAGCACGACCGCACCTTCAAGCCACGGTCCAGCAGCATACCGATCCGCGCACACCCGCTACGCAGGTTGAAGTTGCTCGTCGGACAATGGCTGATGCCCGCACGCCTCGCCTGGATGATCGCTATCTCCTCCTCCTCCAGGTGCACCGCGTGCGCGAGCACAGTGTTGTGCCGCAACAGCCCATACGCATCATACACGCCCGCATACGTCGTCTCCCTCGCCTTCCCGTTCGCGACCTTCCCCCCAGCCTTCGTCGTAGCCGCATCGGGCAGCGGAGGCGGCGCAGGCAGAGACCCGGGCGGGAACAGCTGCTTCGTGAACACGATCTCGGCCGCGTTCTCCGAGATGTGCGTCTGGATCCTGAGCCCGGCGTCCTCGGCCGCGAGCTTCCCCAGCCCGTCCAGCAGCTCGCCCGTGCACGAGATCGCGAAGCGCGGTGTCAGGATCGGGCGCACGAGCGGCTCGGCCGCCGTCCCGGACCCGGTGGGTGGGGGCAGCGCCTGGATGTGCGCGATGAGCGCGCGCGTGGCGGCGAGGGACGCATCCGCCGATGGCTCGACGTAGTACTCGGGTGAGTTTCTGTCCATGTTGCATTTCTGGGGGGTGTTCCGGGTGTGCTGAGGAGGGAACAAGGGAGGGATGAGAGGGGGGCTCACCTACCCCGACGAAGGCGCGCTGTCCTGGAGAGATCTGCGGTGTCAGGCGAGGGCGCGTACTGTTGCGGCGAAGCGGATCAGGATGCGCACCGTAGCTGTGTATTACGTCTGCGAGTATCTTCGTGCCTTCCAGATGGAGGGTGCCGTAGTAGCAGCATGTCGTAGACTTTTCATTTCCGCGAGTCAATCTGAGTGATGTTCGGGAGCGCGGCGGGCGTACGTACCCCGTAGTCTAGTGTGCGCTTGATGACAGAGCTGTACGCTCGCTTCGCGAAGTCTGCGTCCGCGAAGCGGGCCTCCATGGGAAAGGTGACTTCCGCAAGCCAGTCTAGCAGCTCATGCTCTTGACCGCTGGAGCATAGCACGGTTCTGAGACCGTTCATGGGCTACGCGATAAGTAGAAGACGCACCTTCCAAGATTCGGGACCTGCGGCGCATGCTACGATATCACGTCAACCTGAACTGCTCGAGCGCAGGTGCTCTTCTAGGAACTCACGATGTGCGTGTCAACGAAGCCCGGAATCAAGAACTCGCCCAGCTTCAGCTCGACAAAGTCCACGTTCTCCGAGACCGCGTCGTGGCGCGCGAGCGCGTCCTGCAACTCGGAGGCCGCCACGTCATCCTCGATCCATTCGATGTCTCCAGTGTCTCGCGATACCGATAGCAGCGCGCGAGGGAGCGCACGGTACTCCGTCAGGGATGTCGGGGTGATGAGCGCGCCGTAGAAGATGGTAGACATGTCGCGTTCAGCGCAGGGTTGCTCGCGCAGCAGATATTGCGTCTATGACAGCCACGGAGGATGACGAGAGGGGCGACGGTAGATAAGTACCGGCCGCATGCATGATGGCGGCGCGACTGGCACGCCTCCACACCGTGCCGCGAGCAGGCCGCCTCTGGCGCCCCGAGTCCCGGCCCGTCAAAGGCAAGTGAGGCGCCCGTCGCCGACTCCAAAGCGCTTCCTTCTCCTCTATCCGCGTTAGGAAGGTATGTATGTTCGGTAATTAGAGTTGCTGCAGGCGCCTCCGGCGACCCTGAGGTCAAGCGTCCCTGAGTCTCGACCTCGCAGGTCTCGCTCAGGGTCGCTCCGGACGCGCTGTCGTTGCGAGATTCACGGCCTGCTTGGGCGGGGGTACGAGAGTTTTGTTGCACGAGACTCTGAGACGTGTTGGATCGTGGTTAAGATGAGCATGCATGACATATTATGTACCGCGCTACGTGAGAAGATGGTTGCATGCTGCTGGCCACATCACCGTTTGTGTGCCCGCCGAGTGTAAGCTACTTGATCCCCGCTGATATATGCAGATGCTACAGCATATTCACTATGACTAGATGTTGTGTAATTAGTCGACCCATTGATGCTGCTGAGGCCTTCTCCGCGCTTGTCGGAGCTGCATCGCTCGCTCGCCAAGAGCGCGATGCACCGGGGTCATGCTTCGCGTTGTCAGAGGGAACGTCCGACGATGCGGCGCAACGACGCCGCTTAACAAGGAGATAGGGCCTTCTAGTGGATTTGTTCGCAGTCCCTGGAGCCGCATTCACCGGGATTTGAACGACGATCAATCTGGTCATTTCATTCGTTACTATCTCAAGCATCCGGCGATATGATGTACGCACGCGCCTCAGAAAATCACGGTCAGGCCCACCATGACATCGAATGATGCACCGCATTCCGTGCTCTCCCACGCCCGTCTGAAGCTACGCGCGGGTCCGCCTACGGAAGACGCGAAGCCCGGAGTCGTCATACTTACGCATGGCACGAGCCCGGCCGTGGCAAAGCAGACTCCCATTGCGCGCGTTGACGCCGTGTGTTGACGAGTAAGAGTAGTATGGAGGCGAGCAGACGTGGGGCCATCAGTATGGAAGGCGATGGTGACGCGGCTGAGAAGGCCAATGAGTCGCGCTCGCACGTACAAAGGCACCGTTCGGGGCACGAGACGCGATGCTCCCCGCTGTGCGACGCGTCTTTGTCCTCGGGATGAGTCGCAATGGCACCTCTGGTACTGCGCCTGCCTCGCAAACGCGTCCTAGGGGCGGTTGACGCGTCGGGGAGGGGTCGGACGCGTGTGTGGCTGGTTGGGCCGCGTCCCACACTAGCACCGAGCACATGCCTACCAAGTGACGTGCAGGGCAAGCGCATCAGAGCGCGGGTCTTGCGCGTAATCCTCTCGCGAATGCCGGCGATCGATTGCATACTTGTGCGTTCCTGGCCGTGGAGCCTGCGAGCACGGGTGTTGCTTGCGAGGCACCGGTTACTTGATGCTCGCGTCGACGCCGGACACGTTGCGCGGAATGCCCGCCTCGATGCCCGATGCGGCTCAGCAATGAGGGATAGAAGCAGTCGCAAAAGGATACATTGTACTCGCGAGGAAACAAGCAGGACCTCCTGCCAAAGTGCGGAGAAAGGGAGGGAGAAGCACAAGACCCTTGGGCGCTGCAACCGATCGGCCGCCGGGCGCATTAGCGTTGTGTTCTACTGGGCCGCGCTCAAGGTAGTTTAGCAACTTGTAGCGACAACAGTCCCGGCTGCAGAGCAAGTGGAGTAATTGCCCGTTGGTGCCCAGAACACAGTACTCGTCGCACGAGGCCGCGCTGCATTAATGTGTTCGTGCAGTGATACGTGCAACATCACCATTTCCCTCAACGCCATGACGTGGGCGGCGCGACGGGCTGGACCATCCGCACCGCCCGTCAGCCTTCAGATCTGCATTGCATCTCGCGGGCTCGCCACGACTGGCCTCTGCATAGGTGCCATGCGGCCTCTGAGTACTAGCAGTACTGTGCATGGTCGAGTGCCCAGCGTGTGCAAGAGAAGAGGAAGGCAGCGGACAAAGTAAGGGGAAGGCCGGGCGGGAGCTGTACGCTGCGTATAGGGGCAGGAATGATGAGCATGGACTGGCGCCTTGGCGGGGTTCTTTCACCCTTCACATCGGATTGCCCACACGCGTATAAAATTCTTATATACCCAGCTTGTCTCCTTCGCCCTCCCCGCCTGCGCCAGGCACTGTACACGTCGACTGATACCCTCGACATCGCGAGGGACGTTGTCGTAGTCTTCGTCGTCGTTGCTTGCGCATTCCCGCCATCCACCAACCCGGTCACGCCCCTCTTCAGCTCGACGTCGTCATGCCATCTCTCCGCCGCACGCTCTCGTCTCCTTCTGTCCGCTCTTCCCCCTACCGGAACCCCTCCTCCAGCGCATTGGGCCACGCGACGCGTGCAGGCAACCCTCAGCCCCGTCGGTCCTCTGGCTCGGATACCAGTAACCGTCGCGTACTCGCCGACATCGACTGGTGGGTGGTCCAGGATGGCCAACGCGAATTCGTAGCGCCATCAGGGCAGGACGAAGATGCAAATGAGGTAGTTGCGGCGGAGAACGAGCAGGTTCGTCCTCTCGGTGGCGCGACCGTGGTTACGTCCGAGGACATCGTCGAGGCCCCTCCTGCCGCGGCGGCAGACGTCGCCATCGCCACTGGGGGCCATGAGAATGAAATTCTTTCAAGCCCTCTCTGGGACGTGTCCACGGATAGCTCATTTGGGTTCAGCACTCCTGAGGTATGTTGTATCAACCATCACACGCCACTTCCCGAGTAGTTGAACATTAGGCACAATCTTCCAGGTCATGTCGCCTCTCCCTCACTTCGCGTCGCTGTCCGTTGCCCCGCGGGCTCCGCTTCGCAGGCATGCCTCAGAGTCGTCGCAGTCTTCGCTCGACAGCAGCTTCGAGTCCGCACCGGGCTCCCCCTTCTTGCCGACTTACATGGACATCCTCCAACCCGCGGTTCCCGCTTATCCATCGGTCTTCGCGTCGAGCATTGGAGCTCGTCGGCCTGCCGGCCGGGTCCCGCCCTTGGCATCCAGGTCTGTCAGTTACTCGGCCGTCGAGTTCCAGCTGTCCAGCACGAGGTTCAGTGACAACCGCTTTGACGACATGGTCCCCACTCCCCCGCCTTTCTTCTCTACCACCATGAGCGACTGCGAGATGGACGACCTTTTCTACTGAGGTCGTCGCGCGTAGGCTGGCGGTTTGTCCTGCTGCGAGGGGAGAAAAGCGTCGATACAAGCGCCCGGCATCTTGTCCTTTCATGATCTCCTTGTCTCCTTTCCCTGAGCCATTGAATACCCACGGGCATCCGCACTCTATCACGTTGTCCTTCTTGTCACGACCCCGTTGGAATGGTGCAATGTCTCGCGGCACGTCGGCACCCCCGAGGTCGCAAGCAGGCCGATACGAGTCCTTCGACTACGACAGACTTCCCCCTTGGCGTCCCATCTTATCCCTCCCTCCATCACTCCATCTCATCTCTCCTCATCTACAATGCTCGCATAGGCGGGGCGTCACTCATGCATATCATCTCAGGACACTGTACTCTTGCGATCTTGCTTCATCACGCACTCATCCCGCCCGGCCCCGCTTCAATCCACTGTTTTGTCCGCATCGTCCCATTGCTCACGCCTTAGGTCCCATGACTGTTCTTGTTCACGACGCCCATGATGTGACGATCGCACGAACACGCGCGCACCCGGTTCTCGTGCCTCATTGCTCCCCAATCCCGTGTCTATATCACGCCCACCCACATTGCGAATACGTGAATGCAGCCTGCAGTTTGTTCTGCAGGCCGCCGCGTCCAACCTGTGCCTGAATTTCTCTCCCAACTGCCTCTGTCTCATCTCTGTAACGACTAGACACGCATCCCTCTACCCCTCTACCTCGTCTCGGTACCCGCTGTCTCAGTATTGTTGTTGTTGCTCTCCACTGTCACCACCTACCCCCTTCAAGCATACGGCTACCTATTTACCTAACTTGCGCTCTTGCTTGCAACGTTGTTGTTGTAGTCGGCTTGACTGCCGACATTTCTTCATTAACCGTCGTCTGACCACCCCATCCTTACCACATTGGCCCGCTTGACCGTGTTTGGCGCGTTTACGAATTACGAGACTCCCTTACGAACGCTCGAAAAGCCCTCTTGCCCCCGCGCACGCCGCATGGCGGCGGAGGGTTAGTCGCTTCGCTGCGTACGTTATACGTGCATGGCTGGCTGGTGATGTACATAGTACATACATACGATCACGGGCTCTCGCCGCGCGTGCGCGGAGGAGGGACTACGAATCGATGATGACGTTGTAGCGAAACGGCGTTCTGTTCGCTTTCACGCCGTGTCTGCCGCGCCCACGTAACAGACCGTAAGTAGGGTCGAAAGAGCGCAGTATCAATACAAGCGCACCGCGGGCGAAGAGTACCGCACAAGGTCAATTCCATTCCGGACACAAAGCTACGTACATCGCGACCGCCCGCCACCGACTACGCAGACCCACACACCGCGACCGTAAACCTCCCCCTACACACCACTGACAGCAGCCGGCAACAACCTCGGCCACCAGCCGCCACCAACCCCTCCCGACGCTGTGGTAAGGTGTGAGGCACACGCGGGAGTGCCCGGGCACGCGACCATCCGAGGCCGAACGTCGTCGCGAATAGTTCGGCCCCACGTGAATGATTCCATCGCCCGAGGCATGCTTCCACCCGCCGCATCGCATACTGCACGCACGCACGCCGTCTCGCCAATCCGACTCTCGACCGTCGGCGCTGAGCTCGGCATGCGCCCTTCCCTTGAGTCACCCTGGGGCAAAGGGGGATGCACGCTCATCGGTATATGCCCCCGACCATGGCCGGCCCGGTGACTTTGCTCCAAGGGGAGGGCGCGAGGCGCGAGTACCGCTGCTCGACGCGCGGCGCGTCGGGCCGCTGGGTCCGCACCGGCGGAGGGGGCGGCGGGAGGGCGTGCTGTATCGGCTTCGGCGGGGGAGGGTGGGCAGCCTTCGTGGCTGGGGGTGGGGGTGCCCCGCCGCCCGGCGCTGCCGCGCGGGCCTTCCACTTGTTGCGGATCGCGGACGAGCGTGACAGGAGCTGCGGGTGCGGACGGATCGCGAAACGGAGTCAGAAAAGCACGTCTCGCGAGAGCTGCGGTGATGACGACGCAGGGTCCGGAAAGGAAGGAGAGTGTACGTACGACATCCTTCTCGACGCCGTCGGCGATGCTCTTGATGATGTTGTCCACGACGGACTTGTGGTTCCCGTTCGGCTTGTCGTCGCGGAAGCGCATCATGCGCCAGTGCTCGAGCTCGGGGTCCCAGTGCACCTCGACGATGCGCTCGTCGAGCTGCTCGCTCGACATCTTCATCCTGCTTTCCAACGCGGGCAAGCAGTCAGCACCACAGGCAGGACGGCGAGCGGAACACAGAAGACAGGCAGGGACCAACCTCTCCCACTCGTCATCCTCGACGTGCATGACGTCGTAGAACTCGTATCGTGGCACGCCGCGGTCGTCGCCGCACCAGACGTGGAGCTCGAAGATCGGCTTCGTCTGGAAGTCGGGCGCGGCGGGCTTCCCGGGGGTCGGCGCGAAGCGGAGGACGAGCTTGAAGTCTATCGAGTTTTCCGACGGGGGCTTCCACTTCAGACTGCCGTCACACACGTATCAGCCAAAGTGCAGCCATCAGAAGGGAAGCGAAAGGAAGACGGAAGAGGGCGAGGGACGCGCGCGCGTACATGTTGGGATCCGTGCCGGGCGCGTACGGCGTGCTCACGCACGTGTAGATGAGGCCGTCGTTGCCGTGCTGCAGCTGCGGGATGTCGATGTTGAAGACGTCCTCCACGTGGTACGAGAACTTGACGTCCTTGACTTTGAACCTGTTCCGAGCGATCCACGGACGCACACCGTCAGCCCGGCGCAAACTGATCTCTGCAGTACACGACAACGCACTCGAACGGTTGCTGTAATGCCATATGCGGGTGGTCTCGCATCATCTTTCGGTACGGCTCCCACACCCATTTCTGCAGCCGCTGCACGAGTGAGCCGCATGTCAGTTGACCGCACGGACGTTACCGCATCGCGCCAAGGTGACGCACCCCGTATCGTTTGTCCAAGGGCCGTGACATGACGTTCTGGTTATCAACGACAAGACAATCGAACGCGAGATAACGCAACGTTTCCTGTGAAGGCATAGCCAAGCGGAAAGGCGTAGGCGCGCAGTCAGTGTAGTCCTACGCTGGCGAGGGCGAATTCACAAACTTGTTTGGTGCGGGGGTCGACATCGACAACGAGCTCCCCGTCTACGATCGTGTCGCGAAGCGGCTTGCGAGGGTCCTCGTGGTGGGGGAAGAAGAGGCCAGGGAGTTCACGATATGTATTGTGGCGGTCGATCTAACAGTCGTTACGGGACGCAGTGAGGAACGGAGAAGATAACGACGGTTCGCTACGGGACGCACCAGGTAGCACATCTGGTCGGAGGTGTTCATGTCTGTGTGGACGAGCAGGAGGACGCGGACGCCGTCGGACTTCTCGGCTACCCAGTAACTGCAGCATCGCACATCATTGTAACCTGCGCAAATGTGTACACCCAGACAGACACATACTCTTGAGCCTCCAGCTTATCTAGGTCCTTCGCCGCAAAGCTGACAGGCTGGCTACCAGGGAATCTTTGCGCCACAGTGGTTATTGGGAGGGTCGGACGGCAGATACGGAGGCGCCACATACCGTTCATTGTCCAGACGGCAGAGAAATGCGACGTGACGTTTGAGCCAGAGCTCCTGGTCGGTTCTGTGGGGGATTGGATTGCCAGGGAGGTCAGGTATTCGGACCATGCTGGAGTAGAGGGACGGAGGAGAACGAGAGATAGGAGCAGCAGCAGGCGAGCTGAGACCGCTTTAAGTTACTGTTATGTACTTACTGGCTGAGCGAGAGAATAACACGCCGCGCCTGTGACTGCGCACGTGAGCCGTCCCAGATAAGCATGAGACACGGTCACGCCATCGCGTTACGTTTTGACTCACAGGCTGTGCTCGCAGGCCCAGAATGGCACCCTGCGGTCTCGCTTCTCGGCCGCAGAATATCTGAGTCTTGGACACAGGCAGGGATCCTTGCCTCTCGATTATCGTCTTATCGCCGTTCGCGCCCTCGCTCGTCATCTGCTGCACTCATGCATGTCTTTTCTCTCTCGCGTGCTAGTATACAGAAGGGGATGGCGATGAATGAAAGAGAACATATACACAGCGCTGCAACGTAATAACACACTCCTCTTCCCGACCAGCATTCACAGTCTAGCGATCCTCCGCCCATTCCTGCAGCACGCACCGAGTCAGCATCCCCGTGCCGCTGCCATCCACTTGGAACAACAGCACTTACGTTTTCCTTCTTGATCTGGGCCTGAAAGGGGTAGGCAGCACGTTAGCAAAACGCCTCGAGGCACGAGCGACAGCGCCCATGCTAAAATGAGCGACGCGTACCTCCTCCTCGGGCGTGAAATCGTTGACGATGTTGAACAGCTTGCGGATCTCCTCAGGCGTCTTGCCCTTGATCATGTTCGCGACCGTCTTGCAGCCAACGTCGCTGCAGCATCGCGCCCCCACCCCATGTTAGCTAACTCATGTCCCCTCGAGACGCTACGGCAAGCACTAAGACGACCGAGTGGGACTCACAGGAGCGGCTTTATATCTAGGTAGTTCGCAGCGAGGATGATCTCAAAGAGCATCTCCTGATCGACGGTGATGAACTTCTGGTCCCACTCGCTGATGTCCGTCGTCCGCTTGCGGGTCTCGTCCTGGTTCTGCTCCGCGTCCGCTGCGGGCAGCGGCTCGCCCCGATGGTGCTCGCAGTATTCGAGAACCTAATGCATATGGGGCACACAGCAACGAGCAAAAAGAAGACCGACCGCAGTCATCAGTCAGCGCCTTTCGTCTGGAGAGGGGTCGCGCCACCGACACCGACAAGCGTAAGGCTCACCTTCTTCAAGACACTCGACGAGACGTTAGGCAAGGGAATCGGCTGATCGCTCTCTCCAACATCTGTAGGCCGAGCGCAAAAGCAAAGGAAGATTAGCAGGTGTACTGGGGCCAAGGACAGGGCGTGGCGTGCGCACCCTCGAGCATGTTCTTGATGAGGACGCTGCGCTCAGCGACCTCCTTGTCGACGACAAACTGCTCATTATCTGAGGTAACGAGAAGTACCATGGTGAGAGTGAAGACTGTAAGAAAGGAGAGGGACGAGCGATGGTAGGTTGATGAAGGTGGTGAGTGCGGAGACGACGCAAGAAGCGGCCTGCCCATCTCGGGTCTTTAGATAGCAGCAGGCGCTTACATAAGCCTTGCTACCGCCCTTCGGTGGCAGGGCCGCGCTTAGCCCGACAAGTACTGAGCCTTGTCCCGCCGTCCCTCTTTGTCTGTTGTCTCCTTCTGTTCTCATACTTGTCGCTACCGTCGCTCAATTAACGGGCCACAGCACTCATGTCTCTCCAGACACTGTGGAGGTGTGCGGACGTCCTCAGGAATCCGTTTAGGGCAGCTGGTGCGTAGGGCCGCATTCGAATATCCCGACCTAAAATCCTGTACCGCTGACGCTCCGCCTCTTCCCCGTCCTGTCCCTGGGACGCATAGGTCTGGGCTCTGTCCGCACGGCCACGAAGCGAGCAGGAGGAACCGTCTCGAACCACGGAGGCTCCCCGGGAAAGCGGCTGGGCGTAAAGAAGTTTTCTGGTGCGTGGGCCATTGCCATCGCCCCTGCCACTGCGTCTTGCTCGTCTGGGCGTGGACAAAGTGCATGCAGTGGTTATTGTTGAGGTATCCAGCCGCGCGGTAGCTCACATCGTGTCGTTGTGTATGCACTAGACGAATATGTCATCCCCGGAAACATCCTCGTCCGTCAACGCGGCACGGTCTTTCACCCCGGCCAGCATGTACGTGCCATCCCCTCTTGTTATCCTCACTCCCGCGTGTAGAAACGGTCGTGCCGATCGCGCTTTTTGTCGATCAATAGGTGAAAATGGGCCGCGACCACACGCTGTACGCGACGGTCCCTGGTTTCGTGCGCTTCTACAAGGTGCCCGGCACCCGCAAGGACCGCAAGTTCGTCGGGATCGTGCTCGAGAGGGGCGAGAAGCTCCCTCGCGACGAGACCAACCGCGGCCGGAGTCGGTACTTCGGCCTTGTCGACCTGAACGCACTAGACAAGGAGTCACCATCACAAGCGACAGCGACAGCACTATCATGACCTGCTCCAGATACGCATCTTGCACATGCTCTGCTCGCTCTATCGTTGTGGGGCATAATGTCATTGCGCAACATGTAACGTACACCACCTAATATTATAATCACATTGGCATAGGATGGACGATGAAGCACTGGCTGCTTTCTAGCTAGGTATACAGATATACATGGGAGAGATTGACCGAGGCCGGTGAGACATACAAAGCAGAGAGAAGAGCGACAGCTAGGCATACAGCGAGAACCATTGAGTCAGGAACAGGACGCACGCACCGCTCACCAGGCGGCACTCGGAAACTCGACGTGCGGCGTGTCAGGAGGGTCCAGGTCGACGGCATCGACGACCTCGCGGAGGTCAGTTAAGTCCGTGCTCGCCATGTCCTCCACGTTTTCGTAGTGCGGCAGGCAGAGCGACAAGCGCCGCAGCGGGTGCCCCGCGTCCCTGCGCTGCTTCGCGAACCGCCACCACTGGAGCGATGACCACGTCTTGTCGTCGACGAGCGTCACCGTCTCGAGCAGCGGGCAGACCAGCTTTCCCGTGATGTCGTCCCGGTGCGTGAGCGCAGACAGGATGACGCGGCAGAAGCCGCTGTCCGTGATGCTTTGCAGGCGGATGTGTAGCGTGCGGAGGAGGGGCATCCGCGAGAGGACCGATGTCCAAACGTCCTTCGAGAAGCCGACGTGCGGGTGGTAGTAGGACGTCTCTGCGATCGTGAACTCCTCGAGCAGGCTGAGGTCGAGCGTCTTCGCGATCGACTCCAAGAGCTGACCAGACACGGTGGGCATGTCGCCGATGTCGCTCCCGGTACCAATCGTGGCGATGACTTGGAACGGGTGCTTCGCCGTCGTGCCCTCGACGATGACGCCGCCGCTGCCGCTGCGATAGGCGATCTGGAGCTTGCGGATGTCGCGCAGAGGGTGGTTCTCGCTCAGCTCCTCCGGGACACCCCATGTGAAACGGAAGTCGCTCCGACGCTCGAGCCAGACGCTTATGCGTAGCTGGCAATTCGGTACGATGAGCCGGTCGAGAAGGTTGGTGACGACGGAAGCCGCGCAGCGGGCAATGTCGATTCGCTTCATATTGTCAAGCCTTATCTGCCGTCGGGCCTGGTCGTCCTCTTCGAGAGGCTGATTATGCACGAAGCGGGCCTTGATTGTCACAAGTACCTCGAGTACGGGGCATGCCTCCAACATGTCGAGGAGCTGGGCGAGTTCGAGGGTGATGAGGTCGCGCTTCCTACCTCGGATGTAAAGCTCCTTCAAGTTCCCGAAGGTAACGCTACCCATTTTCGGGTATGAATAGGAGAGCTTCATAACGGTGAGACGAGGCGTCTGCCCCCCGAAGATAGGAGGGAGTGCGAAGCACTTGCCGTCCGCGCGCACGCGATATAGATAGAATGTCTCGAGCTGTGGTGCAGAGGCATCAATGAAGCCACTGACTAGCGGTGATACGTTCCCGTCGTCGTCATGTAGAAGCGTCCACGGGATGTAGAGGTGGCGCATGCGACTCATCTGTAGTAGGACGCGGTCGACGACGTCCTTCGAGTTGTCCATGGTCGCTCGCGAGTCGATAACGAACGTCAAGGGAGCGTCCACAGAACGTTCGAGACATGTTAGGGCCGCCTCCGGGTATCGTGTGCTGATCTGTGTCCATATAGAGGGACATGCGAGAGCAATTGCTCGCCAGCGGTGACAGACGTGAGCGAGATAACTCCATGAACACGAGCCAAACGTCGAACCCAGCGGGTGATCGTGGTCATCGAGCAATTCAAGGAAGATGAGCGCCATGATATCTGGTGATAGCCTGTGGACAGGGCGGAGGGAGTTTCGGTACCGCTTCAGCAAGGCGACAGAGTAGTCAATACTATCAACCTGGTATCCGGGTCATTATCCGTATCTTTGACTGGACAACTTTCTATCCCACCTGTGCTGCGATATTGTTGGGATCCTCTACACTGCAGGTACGGAGCAGGGTTAGAGCGCTATAGCTACGTCCCCAGGTACCCGAATACACTCACTGAGGTCCATTCCACTCCGGCAGGTCCCACAGCGCGGGATTAAGCAGCTGCGAAAGGGTCAACCTCGTCGAACTGTTGCCTTGCCTTGGCTGGTCGAATTCATCGACAGCAGGTAGGAGCGGGACGACGACCGGGAGGGCAGAGACAGTCGCCATGAAATGCGACGTCGAGGGTGGACGTTGAGAGTCAACAAGCTCTCCGAAGTCTTGGGGGAATTGACGCCCTATATCACGGTTCTCGACCCCCGCCTAACATCATCCCACCCCGGACTGTGCGGACCTCGTTCCTCGCCAATGGAGTCACTGCGAGAGAACATTGCGACTCGCCCCGCCTGTATTTGGCAACTTCTGATACGCCTACCATGCCTTCAAGAACCGCCCCGGACACGTTGCATGTCCCGAAGCGCCGTCCAACACAGGAACACCTTGCCAATGCGGGGTATTAGGGTCCACGAACGCAGAAATGAAAACCGGTAGCGCAGTGATCTTCCCGAGACTAGGAAAGGTGGAGAGTAAAGCACAGCGAACAGAGACATCACATCGAGGTTGAGAGCAAAGATGCCATCGATACGTCCTGCGCGGCAGCCTCATCGCTCCGCGCGGGGGTAATCTCTCAGCCTTCTAATACAATCCATCGTGCCAGACCCCGTTCCCTACACCACTTGCCCCGCGAGCTCGCGATGGCCAACAGTGACGAAGTCTGTCCAACGTGGTAGTGGAAGTCCAAGAATAGCCGAAGCTATCGGTTCTAAGGCGAACATCTCACACGATGCTTCCCGTCGAGTTACGGTTGCCTTAGTCTACTGCTTGCCAGAGACCACCATCCCTTCGAACATAGGACTGCTCATAATGTCTACATCGGAGTTTTACTTGTCGATCACACCTCTCAAGTTGTCGGGTACGTCTTGCTTTGTCGGCTTCCGTGGGGTTGCAGGCTAGAATCATTCCACAGAAATCCCTTCCGAGGACGTAATCATCAAAGCCGGTCGCGAGGTTTTGAACGACACTGCGAATTGGAAACATGGAAAGAGCTTCCACAAGAACACTGTGAAGACGCTGTCCCGCAAGAAGGGTCCGAAGGACGGCGCAGCCTGGCATGCCCGGGTGAGCGAACACGACAAGGACGAAGTGACCTTCGAGGAGTTTTGGGACAAACTAGGGAAAGACAAAGCAAACAACGAGATGCAGTATGTTACCAGTCATTGCAATGGCTAGGAGGTATTGACCGATATCACGCGCCAAGATATATCCCTGAAATCGAGAAGGTCCAATTGATCAAACAGATCTCCCAAAACCAGTCCGTTTGGACGCTATTCTACAAATTCCCACCCCCAGTTTCGCCCCGTGTATTCACTGTCGTGCAAACGATTTGGTTCAGCGAGACGTCTCCGAGGACAGGGTAAGCAGATTTCTTACATGGGTTTATGCGAATCCCTTGATCTTACCTTTCTAACACTAGAATCGTCGTCTCTGTGCCTGTCGATGTCTCGGGGGACCCGGAGGCCGAAAAGTTGGAGGAGAAAGGCGTCAAGGGCCGTTACGCGAGTGTTGAACGCATCTTGGAGCTTGATAACGGCAAGGTCGAATGGCGCATGGCGACTTCCAGCACTCCAGGTGGGAACATCCCGGTATTCATCGCGGAATCCTCTATACCAGGCTCCATCGCGAACGTAAGTCCGGTCGTTGCTTTCCCTACCAGAGATTTCATTGACCGCGTACTTTCACAGGATGTGAAACACTTCCTAGGGTGGCTGAAGGGAGTACGTGGCTCGAAGAAGGCAGACGAATCGGCGACCGGCGACGTCGCCCCTGCTGCAACTGCAGAAGTCCATGCTGCCGCCGCTGAGGAATCTGCTGTGCCCAACGCAGCCGCCGCCGAAGCCTCTGCACCGGGAGCTGCTGCTGGGGTCGCGTAACAGACGATCACATGGCCAACGCTGATCCCTCGCTAAGGCCTCCCATCCTGGACAATGTCTAATCGAGGAATAAACGTTGTGTTCCCCATCTGTACAGTTCCCAATTACATGCTGCCGGACCTCGCTTCGTTGTACATTTGTCCCTCTTGTTCCGGTCCTCCCCATCGAGTTATCGTACATGCGTTTGTTACGGTTCCTCGGGTTCAATCATGCCAATTCCAAGTATCTTTCCACTATAGAAAATCGATGTGTCAATCCCAAGGCTGGGCACGTCCTGATAGAAGGGAACAAAGGAACACAAACCTTCCCAGCTGGTAACCGCCTCGTTCCACAACCTAACCTCATGCTGTCTCGTACCACCGAAGTGTTCCACAAAGTCATTCCCGAACACAGCCTCCTCGCGTGCGATGCTCTCTGGACGCATCATGCGCTCAGTGGCGGCCTCAAGGGAGGTTGGCAGCATCTGAACCTGTACAGATCGCTCGGATATTTCGGAGGGGAGTGTAGTGTAGTGAGTAATTTTGAGGTACCAAGCAGTCAATCTTCGTTCAAACACGAGGAGGGTTTCGAACGCACCTTCCCTGCCTTCTTGTCTTCGAGCGTCAACTGGCTGACAGGTGGCCCAGGGAGACGCAGCTTCTTCTCAATGCCACGCAGCCCCAGAGCGAAGATTGCGCTCAACGCAAAGTAGGGATTCATGTCCGCCCCAGGCACCCGGATCTCCATCCGAGTGGCCGCTGGTGGGACGGAAGGGGGCGAGATTATCCGAACAGACGCGGCGCGCGAGTCGTACCCGTAGGTGACCGCATTCGGCGCCCAGAACGCCTCGCCTCCAACGAGACGCTTGTATCCGTTGATCGTCGGCACGAGCTACAGACAGACAATGTGAATGTCGTCGGGTTCAGGTTCAGATGCACGACTAACCATAGGCATAACTGGACGGACGGGATGCGATGAGCTCTCGATATGGAGACATCAGGGGAACACACACCATCCGGAAGGCCATCCAGGATTCCGGCCAGGAACCATTCGCCTTCTTGACTAAGGAACTTCGTGTCGTCATATTGCGCATCAGTGCGTCCGTTCTTCAAATCAGCATCGGAGACGGCAAAAATACTCTTCCCATTGGCGTCGCGCAACGATACGTGAATATGCCTGAGTAACGTCAGCAAAAATCGAAGGAGTGCATGACTCAGATACATACCCGCTACAGCCCGGAAGCTGGTTTGACAAGGAACAATCAGCAATGCACGAGACCCAAGACATTGAAGCGTACATTGCCCCAGGGTTTGGCCATGAAGCTTGGTACCACTCCATGCTTGATACCGATACTCTTAGCAAGGAATTTGAATAGGATGGCATTATCAGCCATTCGCAGAGCGTCAGTATATGCCAGCGCGGTCTCGTAGACACCCGGCCCGGTCTCCGTGTCTATACCAAGGTGAGAAGTTGGCCAAGCTGAGACTTCACATACGCACGATGCCCTTCCAGCGGTACTTGGAACTTCAAGCTCTCATCGAAGATGTCGTTAAAGTATCCGGTGTTGAGCTGCGTGCGCAACAACGAATACCCATGCACTAGAGAGAGAGAGACTCATGAGATAGTCGTCGCCTTGGCATAGGAGGAATATATACTTCCGGACGTCAACGGCTGAAGGTCGGTGAACTTCTTCGCCGCCAAAGAATCGGGAGTTTCTGTGTAAATGAGTAACTAGATGAGGACGAATCCTTGTCGCTGTGAAAGTGCATACCTTTGAATTGGAAGTACTGCAGACATATAAGGAGCCGATAAGTAGAATAGGGGCGTTGTGTGGGCCACCAACCTCATATTCACAGCCGGCCATACACCGCCAGCCATTGTTGCGCGCGTTGACGACAATTTGTCGTAGCACGCCGCGGGGATCTGCGCAGATGGGCTCCCTTGTGTCCGGGTCCAAGAACGAGACGAGGAAGAATGGCACGTTGCCCTCCCAGGGTATCCGCCGATATGTCGCGAGATCTATGGACGCGATAAGGTCACGGTAACCATTCGCTCTATTGGAGATCAACAGCTCCTTGGGATATACGGTGTCGTGCATGTCCCATCCGCTACAGTTCGAAGGACTTCATGAGCACGCTATCAATGACGCAGTATGCAAGCACACTGACAAAATGACGCTGCAGAAGTTGAACCCTTCGGAACTCGCGGCGCTGAGAAACTTCTCCTTAGACTAGAGGAATGTGTCAGCTTATTGAATCATGATTGAACGCTATATGTAACCTACCATGTACTTTCCTCTCAGGACACCATCGACTAGGAGCCGACCTATTTCAATCGCGGTCCTAGTAGATCCAGGGAGATTAAGCAACATACCATCAATGCCTAAATATAATGAGCAGATTACAGGTTGCATGCAGGTTCTCTACTCACCCGCAACCTTCACTTTGATGTCGTCCTTGAGCAAAGCTTCCAGGTCAGATATCGAGTTCGGAGCACTCGATGTCGGCGTCACGCCGACGACTTTGTTCCCGGACATGGCGAGCGCCGCTGAATATCTGTAGTAGCTGAATATGTGGAGCTCTGTCTGGCGTATGTCGAATGAGCAACTAATCGAGTTGATGGACGTCCTGAAGCTTGAGCTGCGGGCTGAACCACAGACGCATACAGACGCCGGTATTGGAGCGGCCCTGACCAGATTGCGATGATCGCATCCGAGCGCCTCAACCTCGATCCACCAGTGGCCTTATCTCACAAAGTACAATCATCATGTCCTGGCAACTCCGGGAAACTGTCGCAGTCCCATCCGGGGTGTCTGCGGTATCGTTCGGAGCAGACGATACCGTGATCGCTGGTTCGGGTAGGTTGTAGCACGCAGTCGCTGGACCATACTGAGTGTTGGCATCTAGAGGACGGCTCTCTGAGATGGTACACACTTCCCTCGACCAAAGTCGTCAAGGCGATCAAAGCGCTTGGAGAAGAGATAGCGTCGATAGCATATCAACCCCCTAAGAAGTCAGAACAAGGCAGCATCTGGGTTGCAAGCGGTCGCCGAGTAAGCGTGGCTGAGGGTCCGATATCAGTTTCACTGACAGCCATCTAGGTACTATCTTTTCCTTCAGACACGTCGAAAATGATCAGCACAATACAAGATGCAGTCGTTGTGGTTGACATTGGCGAAGATGACGACGACATTCTCAACGAGGTATGGTTGAGCTATCCAGACATTCGGAGGATGCTGATGCCCCGCCGGGTAGCCAGCTCAGCATCAGTGAAAACGGAAAATACCTTGCATTCAGCTCAGATTCTGGTGCCGTCGGGATCATGGACCTTTCATCTAGATTAGTGACGCGCATGAAGAGCCGCCACACTACGGTGGGTACAAACAAGCAAGTTTCCGACAATATGCCTAGAATCAACGGAAGAATTATAGGTTTGTGGTTCCGTGAAATTCATACCAGATCGCCCTAGCGAGATTGTTAGTGGCGGGTTTGATTCCGCTATCTTGCACTTCGACATAGGGCAAGGTAGCATATTATCACAACGTGATATCAGTAAGTGCATGTTCGTCGTTCTCGTCTACTTGCCAGCACCGTTCCAATGGTGTGTTTCAGCCGCACCACCGCCCTCCGGGGGAATCTCGCTTTCGCCGCCATTCGTGCTCTCCTTGTCCGTCGGCCCATCTGGTCTGTTTGTTGTCAGTACGGCGGATGGCCGAGCATGGGTGGGTGGAGGTGGAGAAAAGCGCTCCGACCGCAAGAAGAAAAGACCACGAAGATGGGAAGGTCTCAAGGAAGACGATGGCCTCTGGTTGCAAGTAGCCGATGGTCCCATCGTTGGAGCGTGAGTCAAATCAAGATGACTTGAGCCACTATTGTACATTGACATGATTGGCCTAGTGCATTCACGCACGACGACCGCTTCCTTACGTGCTCACTTCTAGGATCACTCGCCGAGTACACTCTGTCCCGGGGCGCAGATGGGAAACTACGAGCGGAGCAGAGGTGGAGCGCATCCACGCAAAGCTTGGAGAAGGTGAACGCCATCGCCGGCAGCCAGTCCCGGGTAGCTGTAGCCGGGTTCGGGAAGGATGGCAAAGGAGTGATCGAGATATGGCATACCGTCCAGGACATGCAGTAGCATCATGCAATCAGACATGCCCACGAACCTTGACGTGCATATATCAGCCTGAAAATCTGACAGCATCTTCACGCTCTGAGCCAACGCCAGCTCAAGGAGGGCTGGCTTGGGAGGTTATTTACGTGTGATTCAATGATGTGCTCACTCGACTAAACTCGAAGGTGTAGGGCGGGGTAGTGCTCAGTCCCAGGATCATTCAAACTTGAAATACGCGCCAAGACTCAAGCTTCTTCATAAACATTCCGCAAGTCAAGTCTACTTAGAACTTTGACACGAGGGTAATCGGTATCTATCAGGCCCTCCTGCTCCCATCTGAGGACGTCATCAGCATCCCGCCCGTCGCCTGCCCACACGCTCAGCACCCAACAACGTCGAATGTTCATCCTCGTCCGAATCCTCGGAGCTTGATGGTTGGCGGTGATCATCCTCGCCCTCCGATTCCGGCTCTGAACTTGACCAGTCTTCCCTCGGGCGGATGGCAGTCCGACCCCACATCCGCTCTGGCCGTTCTTCCATCAGCTCGACGTCCAGAATCATGCCAAAGGGGGGAAGGTCCTCCTCTGACCGTCGGCGAGTTACGGTCCGCTGGCCAGGCTTAGGACGCAGCGTGAGCCGAACTCGGCCCCAGATAGGGTTCGCCTGGGAGGCCACCTCGTCCCTATGTGTCGGGAATGAGAAGGTTGCCTGGACGGCCGAGGTCTCTGCGATACGATTCCAGTTCTTGACATGGCACGAAACGGGGAGCCGGCATTGGGATGGTTTGTCCTGAGATAGAGGCTGGTGCGATGTGTCGAGGGTTGTGAGCTTGTCGGCAGGGGGGGAGAAGTCGGGCCAGACGTAAGACACTTCTGCCCGTAAATGCTTACGTCGGACAATATACGCTGTTTGACGTGAAGAAGTGGTGAAGCAGCAGGGGATGATGGAGATGCGGAACTGGATGGTCTTGCTTGCCAGACTGATGCCAAGCAATTCGGTCCCTGCGGCGACCGACGGCGACCCCTCTTGTCTGTGCTCGGAGGCCGGTTGCGGCTCCCTGGGCTTCGAGATATCGACCTTGTAGCCGAGCCCAGTGAGCATCATGAGAGACCAAGGAGCCAACTCAATGTCGGCCATAACGCTGCGAGGCTCGTACGGCCATCTGCACGCAACCGTGGCAACAGGTGAGGATTCCCCCAGCAACAACGCTGGACGATCCTGTGGGAGTCGGTGGGATATGTAGACGTCTTGGATGCAGACGTCCTCTCGGAGCGCCTCGAGCTGAGCCCGACCAAGCACCGCGAAACGCACGAAGCAAGATGTTTTGTGGGAAAGGCCAGGGATGACTTGGGCACCGACGACGTACTGCTGCGAGCGCGGGTCCTCACGGCGCAAAACAAGAGCCAATACCCTGTTCTTGCTGTCTAGACAACACAGGGGTGCCAGTAGAAGATGATGCTCGCGATGAGGTAGAGTGCCGACGGGGAGCGTAGGCAGCCTCGCGCGCGTGCCATAGCCGGTAATAGCGTACCGCGGAAGAGGGAGGTTGTTGAGGCCGAGGAGGCCTGCGAGTTTCGCATGAGAGATCGTGGTCACATCCATGTTCCTGCGGTTGGGATTATCGAAGGCTTCGGGAGATGACGCGAACAGATGTCCTTCGGATTCGGGGGAGGTAGATGAGATGGAGGCTCGCGACCAGTTGACGTGAGAGACTCTCGGGCCCCACACGAAGAGGGTCTGATCTGGGAGCTGCTTGAGGATTTCCTCCTGCAACCTGACGAACGCGTAGTTGCCCTCCCCGTAGATGGTCGGCATGTGGATACCGAAGATACCCAAAAGAGAGTATGCGCGGTCCTCGAGACGAGTGGTAACCCGACGAGCCGCCCACGACATCCTGCGCGCAACGCTTACACCAGTGAGCGGTGCTCGATGGTTGAGGACTTCGAGGTCGATACCAGTGACAGTGCTGATGATCTGGGCGAGGGTGTCCTTGGTGCCGAGAACTCGCCAATCCTTCGAAAGAAAGATGACGGTGCGAGGGGCGATGAGCTCCTGGAGCGTCCATCCGCGCCTGTGCCAGATGCTATTGCAGAACTGCTCGTGAACCTCGAAGGAGGTGTGAGGAGTCCCGACACAGGTCACATCAACGAGGTAGGCGTAGCAGACGGATGCCTGCTGATACCACGCATACATCGAGTTGATCGCTTCGGAGAGCTCTGCGCTGCTGGTCTTGTCGATGCAGCAGGTATCCACCCAGCCGTAGTCATATCCCTGCTCGCGAGCGAAGGCGCAGAAGTCTCTGACCTTCTGGGGAATGTGGGTAAAGATGTTGTAGTCGGGGTCGGTACTTTGGTGCGAAGTCGCCTGGGCCCTCGACAGAGCTTGATACGACAGCTCCCGATCGCCGTCCCAGACATGAGAGAGAATGGCATAGGGTATCTCCGTTGGGCGGTCTACCCAATGGAACAGCCCGGTCTTTGTGTCAATGAGTCGCATGGAGGGTGAATATCGAAGAGTAAGCGGAGGGTCAGTGACGCTTTATAGGAAATGTACACATACCTGAGTGGCTGCGGCACGGTGCTGTGAGATGCTGTGCTGGTGGCCATCCATTTCAGGCTGTGAGCGGGCTGTGTTTGGCTCCGAGGTATTGGTCTCGCAGCACGCCTGCACTTTCGTTCCTTCCGATAGACTTCGTAGCACAGTTCAAAGCACCAGATTGGAAATGGCGATGTGCATGCTGGGTCAAGGAACGGTATGTGACTCATCAATGATGGCACGATTGGGAACTGGACTTACCGCCTACTGCGTCCAAATGTAAGGAGCACTTGTGCCCCACATAACGCCTCAGCGCGATATGCCACAGAAGTCTGCCTGGCACGCCTGTGAATCGTCAAGATGACCTCTGGACATCAGCTCACGCATACGTAGTGGAATCACTGAGTATATGTACATGCCATGATATACTTTACATCTTGCGCTACCGTACAATCCGTGGTAATATACAGAATGTTGCTGGGCGTTCAGTCATCGTCACCATCCCTATCTTTGAACTCTCCGAATTCCCACTTGAAGCAATCCTACAATTGTATAGGTTAGCCCGGGCCATCAACAGCAGCCAGCGATCAGACTCACTAAACACTCGTCTTCCGCCTTCGCGACAGGAACCTCGTTATCGTCATCCCAACCCCCCTCAGGCTCCGCCTCAATGACATGCGTGATGACCTCCTTGATCACATGCTTCCGAATATCGACCCGCCAGCCGAGCTTACCCACTGTGTCATACACGATCGATCTGCCCAGGTGACACCTCGTCTCGAGGGCATATCCTGCCTGAGCGCAAGGCGAACCCGCACCCGTGCACACGCCTTGCGGGATGGGGTCGGCGTTGTGGTAGACGTGGGTGACGGGGGCGCGCCCGTAGGCTGGTGGTGACGGGGATGTACTGTTCTTCGTTGGAGGGGGGAATGGTAGGTGGAGACGTTGAGCTGCGAGACGCTCGCCAGGTGCCTCGAACGCTACGGCTGGGAGGCCGAAGGTTGCCCCCAGTAGGGACGCAAGTGACCCGCCGAGCGAATGTCCCACAAGCCATATATCTGCATTAGGGTACAGTGCGGTCAAGTTATTGACGAGACCCTATTATTGGACATGAGCGCAATAGCTCTTCGATCAGATCCTCTTAACGCACCACGCCGATATTGTAGAACAAGCTGTCTTGGACGAGCGCATCGGTTAGGCAAGTATTGTCACATCGCCAGTGCTTAGCATAGCAGTCGCACACTTGGTGGAATATCCAGGTGATGTCCACGCGCGCGCAGCAGCATGAGAAGAGCAGGTTGTCATTGAACTTGTCCTTCTTCGAAGAGGGGCCTTGGAGGGTCGTGCCTTTGATCGAAAGCACGACCGTGGCATTGTCTGGGGAAAGGAAGACGTGGCCGCGGAAGCCGTCCGCCTTATCTTCCCAGCCAAAGGGAAAGCTCTGCACCCACGACATAAGTCATATCAGTCTTCGCTCTATGGCTTTCGACACCGGGGTGGAGAAGGGCCGGACGGGAGAACGTACGTACCGTGTTCCATGCGGGATCGATATCGTACCAATTCGGTCGTCCCGGGAGCGCGTATGCGTTGCCTGTCATACGAGCAAGCTGTGAGAGGGTGTGCTTGTCCTCTACGTCTGGAGCGAGGACTTGGACCTCTTCCCACTCGACCGGTTCGCTCTCTTGGAATCGTGACGACCGGACGCGGGCATGCTGAAACGCAGCGGCGTTCCTAGGACGATGAACAGTAGTCGGCGTGGCCTGCAATAATATCACCGTACTCGAAGGGCGTTGACTGCTTCCAGTGGAGATCTCGAAAGCAACTTCGCTGAGTTCGCGGACGTCGCCATCCTCCAAACGAGGTGTATATTCGGTATGCAGTTCAAATGAGATAGGTGTGCGTGCTGTAGTCCCTTCTCTAGCATTAGTAGATGCGGTGTGAGAGATTGCGGAGAGTAATAGCGGCAGCAGAGAGGCTAGGATGCGCATCGCGCAACAGACAGAGACATGGAGGCGTCAAGTTTATGACGACCGCCAGTAAGTCGTTCTGACTGTTGTGGCGGAGGACAGGCCCGCACAAAGACTTTTCGGGACTTCCGGGCGGTGCTAACACCCGGTCAAGTCCCATATCGGGACATATCCTGAGGACTTATCGCCCAGAACCGTAAGCAGAAATCACGAACGTGGGGTGGCTGCGGCCCTCTCGGCGGGTGCAGTCGCCCTTGGTCTCATCTCCCTCCTCTCTCACCGGTCGATGCTCGCTCCCTCGACGCCGACGTCCTCAGCATCGACAGTGACCACAGCCAGCACCATTGCTAAGCCTACTTGCTACACGCAGTGACGAACGCCACGACTAATCACGACTTCACGACCACTCATGAATCAATACCCTGACCACTGGCTCGAGTCTCCTCCCCCGCCTTCCCGTTTCCGCCGCCCATGGTCGCCTGATCCGTACGACCCATTGCCGGCGTCCTCAAACCTGAATAGACACGACGAGAACCCGTATCAGTCCGTAGGGCAATGGGCAGTTGAACGGCGTCGTGAACCGTCTGATGTGTCTGTGGAGGCACTCGACCTCGCCGACTATGCAAGAACACTTAACCGCAACAACGCCAATCACCACTTCTCGCAACAACCACCATACAATCCGTACGATCCTTATCCTCCGTCCCCTCGATCGAACCGGCCATTAGCGAGGAATGATTCCCTCAGCCCACCATCCCTTACCTCCGCTGCCTCCGCTTCCAGCTCCCAGTCTTACCGTTCACCCCTGCGACGGCCGTTCTCGTTGCCACCGCCTTCCTCGTACCCAGGACATTCTCATGGCAGTCATCCATCTCAGCGGACAAGACACGAGCCACAGATAGCTAGCCCAAGCTCAGAGATCGACATCGCGCACTTCCCGTCCTTCACTCGGGGATGGTACGCCCCCGACAATGCCAGCCCCTTCTCTCCTCCTGGTTCCTCACAGGGCCACGGCCACGGCGGGGACGATCGCACGAAGCGGAACCCATTCGACCCAAGTTACACCCTCGACAGAGATCCGTTCTCGGACCCGTACAATCCATCTCCCCCGCCCTCCTACCCTTACGGCTCCTCGTTTGGCCCGCACTCGCGTTCCTCACGAGACCACAACCTAGTACCATGGAGCGCGGACCCTGATGAGCGCGCCGTCGACCCCGAGATCAAGGAGGAGCGCATGCGCATGTTAGAGCGGGAGTTTGGGAAGAACACAGCGAAGGATGCTCCGCCAGAGCGGACAGTCGGGAGCGTTGATCCGCAGGGGAGGCTGATTACTGAAGGTCCGAAGAAGAGGCTAGCGGTGCGCTGTCTGCAGGTCTTTCTCGCGCTGACTGCTGCAATAACCTCCATCTACTCCGGCCTGGTATGTTTATACACAAATGATGTTTTGCCCCCGACTAACGTCGGGATGCCCGCTTACCTGTAGATCATCAAACCTAACCCTGCCGCTCCGCCAGCAGGGAAGCTCCCGGCATACGTCCTCTACATCATGTCTTTCCTGACATTCATCGGTTGCTCTTTCTTCTTCCTCATCTACCCATGTTGCTGTGGCGCCCGCAAACCGAAGGATTCACCCTTCACTGGCGGTCCTGGCGGGATGATGGTACTCCCTGTCGGGGGCTTTCCCGGACAGAGGCCGAAGAAGAAGGGGAAGAAGGGCAAGGGGTCCCCAGAGAGCAACGTCCAAGTCAACTTGATCGTCGACCCGACGATGTTTGGACGCGACCCAGAACGCGCACAAGACGACGAGGAAGACGAGGAGGAGGACGGCTCTTCAGCGGTCCCTGGCTCGTACTCTGGCGCGTCGAGTGCAGCGCGGAGAAGGGGCCAGCCCAGGAGAAGAGGCATCTTTGCGGGACTGGCGATGGAGGAGCAGTGGAAGAGGGCGAGAAAGACACTCAAGTGGGGCGTTACCATCGATGCTCTTCTGATGCTCGTGTGGGGGATGGAGTTTGTGTTGATTCTGCTGGGGAAGCGATGTCCAGTGGGTGGCTATCTCGGATGGTGAGTCCTGCTTGTCCCTTCCGCGCGTCTATATAGCTGAGATGCCTCTCAGGTGCGATGCATACAACATCGGGACAGCTGCCGCGTGCTTGATGTGTCTCCTTTTCGGCATCAGCATATTCTTCGACGTGAAGGATCTCCATGCTAGTCGGGCATCTCCCCGCACACGGACATAGTCTTGGATATCGCTGATCATATGGTTCGCTGTTGTTGGTCTGGTTGGACAGTCGTTGTCTCTTCACTCGCATGGCAGGAGGAGACTGATGTATCATTCTCTATTGTGCTCTCGGTTGGTAGCTTGGCCGCATTCCATATACTCCGCAACATCCTGGACGCTCTTTACGACACGCTCATGACACTGACTTATTGCTATCTGGTAGCTCAGAGTATACTAATTCCTGTGTACCATCTCTTCTGAATATCGCATAAATGGTTCACATTGGACATATGGCATGACGTGCCTAGAGAAACTGCCATCACCACGTTGGTTCATCTCCGGATGCCGGCCCACTTCCATCGAGAGACAATGCCATCATCACCATGGCGCAATTCGTCCAAGGCTGTTGGACACCCGTGTCCTGCGATCTGCTGTGAATGCAGCACTAGTACTGTCCTCTGACCTCACCTCTGGAAACTCGGAAGTCTGCCGACTGAAGGCGTCGCCCGTCCATCTATTATGCCCGCCATAGCGTTCACCCTCGAGGAGGTCAAGCGCACAGTCGTGCTCACTACAGTCCACGACCTGCACGAGTCTCCCCACTTCCTCGCAACTGCAGTCGTGACCGCGGCGACCACGACGACCGAGGCCCTCCAAGTCATCGTCCTATCCCCGCTGTTCAACCCTCCCCCGGACGCCCCCCCTGCAACGACGGAGTCGGACTCGGCTCCCGCTCCCGCGAGACTTGAAGCACACGACGACTGGCACGCCCCGGGCATCTCGCGCACAGCGCACTTCGAGGACGTGCAGCGGCTGCTGACGTTCGTCTACGTCCAGGCGACCAAGATCGCGCAGGACCTGGACAGGGTACTGCTGGACGTCGACGTCTACCTGAAGGGCCCCGCAGACGCGTTCCCGGACGAGGCCGTACGCAGCGCGGAGCGCATATTCTCAGGTGTGTGTCTCTCGTTCCAGCGTACGGGTGCACACCCGTGTGGGGATCGTCGCGCTGAGACGGGGATCTGCCGCGCAGTCGCCCCGAACGGCATCCCCTTCCCTCCCCTCCCTGCGTCGGCGGCGGACCGCAAGTCGGAGATCATCGTCGTAGAGCCGGACGACCTCCCCTCGGGCCTGTCTGCGCCTGCTCCATCGAGTCCGCCGGACCCGTCGCTGCCGCCGCTGTACCCTGTCGTCGCGCTCGGGGGGACGTTCGACCACTTGCATGCGGGCCACAAGATCCTGCTGAGCATGGGGGCGTGGATCGCGAAGGAGAAGCTCATCGTCGGGATCACAGGTATGTCCGCTTTGGTTCTCCCAGAGGGTGAAGGAGACGAGATGGCGCATGACGCATGACATCCCCGTCCAGACGACTCGTTGCTGGGCAAGAAGCAGTGGAAGGAGGTCCTGGAGCCCTTGCCCGTCCGGACGGAGAGGACAAGAGCGTTCCTCGAGCACTTCAAGCCCGGGCTCGAGTACTTCATCACCCCGCTGAACGACGTGTACGGACCCACCGCGCACGACCCGAACGTGCAGGCCCTCGTCGTCAGCAAGGAGACGCTCTCCGGCGCGGAGTCCAGTAAGTCTCCCTTCGCCCAAGCAGCCACGGTCTACTGACGGCCGTGCCCAGTTGCGAAGAAGCGCGAGGAGATGTCTCTCCAGCCTCTCCGTCCCTTCGTTATCGACGTCATCTCCGCGACAGAGGCGATTGTGGACTCGGGGGACGCGGCAGTGCTCAGGGCGGCGAAGATGAGCAGCACCTACATTCGCGAGTGGATAGTGAAGAAGCAGCAGCACACCAGCGACGCTTCATGACTACAAAACGAAGTACGTGTAGAGGTAGGATGCGCGGTAGTGTACAACATGCTGTATTATACGGAAGCAATCGACAGATGCACACGTACGCTCTCGACGGACGGATGGCTGCTCCAATTTCGTTGCATTAGCTGGGCGCGACTGTAGTGTGTGGTATATACGCTACAGAGGCAGCATGAGGATCTGAGAGGGGAAGGAAAGTCTGTTACATACAACGAACGGCGAGAAGAGAACCCGTTGATGAGATAGCCGAGCAAGAAGAAAGGAAATCAGGGGATGCGTTAAGAGAGGCTGGTATGTCCTAGATGCAGAATAGGTATTAGATACGTGACGAACAGCGAGACTTTGGGGGGTCAGATGGGGATATATTCAGGTGGGGATATAGGGGCTGGTCGAGGAAGATGGACGCAAGCTACCGAAGAGAGTACGTAGTAAGGACTCGGGAGTCAAAATACAATTCAGGTCCGATGATGTCCACCCGTTCTGCGATGTGCGTGCCGGAGAAGGTATCAAAAAGGGATAGCAATGCGGGTGGAGGTCGGAGAGAGAGAGATGGAGAGATAGAGAGAGATGTACAACTAGAGCCCGAAGTTCGCAATGCATGCACATAAAGATAACCACCTCCGTCCGGCCGGCCGTCGATCCAGTCCACCACAGCAACAGCGGCCCCGACTTCCTCCTGCCTGTCTCGCGCCCGACATTCATGACAGCGTCTTCCCCAGCGCGTCGAGATCGATGAACCGCGTCACGCGCTTCATCGCCATCGTGTTCCTGTTGCCCGCGCCGCCAAAGACGTCCCCGTACTCGTCATCGCTGCCGTCTTCGCGCTCGCGGATCGCCTTCTGGACGTGCCTCTCGCAGAGCATGCGGCCCTCCAGCTCGTAGTACTCGACCAGGCGCTCCTTGCAGCCGCGGTACTCGCAGAGGAAGTGTTCGGGGTGGTACCGGTCCCCCGCGTGCGAGACGGCGCAGGGGCCCTCGATCGGCTGGCCGCAGCGGGCGGCGGCGCAGAGCGAGTTGTTCTCTTCGTGGTAGTGGTATGCGCAATACGGCTTCCCGTCGTATACGTAGAAGCTTCTATCCGGGAACGGTTTCTGAGGGGAGAAGGAAAGACTGGTTAGGGGAGACCGGAGCGCTATGGCATTGGCAGGACATACCTGGCAGGTGAAGCAGCTGAAGCATTCACGATGCCACTTCCCCTTAAGCTGGCCGTCTGACGACGACACAGCCTGCTTTTCGATAACTTTATTACAACGTCTGCACTGTAGACGACAGAAACCGGACGTCAGCATCTCGTCGTATCGCGCCGCGGCATGTCTCGATCCTCCCAGACGCGCCCGAGGACCAACGTGCCCGAGCCCCGCAACGACGAGGAAACGAGCACAAAGGAGACGCACCTTCGGCAGATACATATTCTTCCAGCACTTATCGCAAAGCACGTTCCCGCCCTCCATCTGGATCCACCTCCCGTCCTCGATCGCCTTCTCGCACCGCACGCACCTCCTCGTCCGCGGCCGCTTCGCCGTCGACGCGCTCCGCGCCTTCCCGTCCGCCTTGTCTAGCGTGAGTCTGTTCGAGGGTAGCGTGGGGCTCGTATGCGAGCGCGTCGGGAACTTGCCCGACTTGGACACGCTATCTCGCGGGCTGTCCGCAAAGATGCGGGAGGAGCTCGAGGACGTGGGGGATACGGGGCTCTCCTCGAAGAGGGTCTCCATGGCGCGGTCCAGGGCTCCTGTGGACTTGGAGACCGTCCGCTGGGTATAGGAGGAAGCGCCCGTGGATGATGAGAGGGTACGCTGTTGCATGGGGGACCGGGTGGCAGAGGAGGAAGACGAAGAAGACGAGTACCTGGACTCTGTCATAGACGGGAACCGGACCTTTAGGCCGCTCGCAGGGGGCGCTGACGTGGATTCTGCAGGCTTGGAGGGGGGAATGGGTTGTGGACTCGCTCGCAGCGGGATATTCATAGGCTCGTCCTCGTCGTCCGAATTAGCGTAGGCAAGCCCACCGTAACTGTCGTCTGAGCCTGTTGGTGACGACGGGGAAGGGTCCATGTCGGCCGCGCTCTTGTTGGTATCCACGGCTGGCAAGCTGTTCTTGAACTTGTCGAAGAACGGCAAGCGAGGGGTCGCGGGCGCCTCCTTAGCGGGCACCTCTGGGGGAGACAGCACTCGGTCCCGCAGGCTGGAGACGGAGATTGGGCTCGTGGGCGATGCAGCGATTCCCGCGGCCGGGGTGGTAGGAGTGACGTTGGGCGACATGCGAGACCCCGGCGAGAGCGGCTCGCCCGGCGGCCCGGCGAGGGTCGGCGACTTCTGCGAATACGGCGAGTGGGGCGACATCGACGCGGTCCCCGATCCGGGCGACAGCGGTGGCGTGTTCGCTGCTGCTTGCATGCCTGTCAGTATCCTGGCAACAGATGCGGCGACATGGCGGGAACATACCATATCGGGTCGCGGACGCGATATCCAGGAAACGAGGCGCGTTCGCCCGCCTCCCGTCCATGCCCTGGTTCGGCTGCATCGAAGGCCCGACCATCCCGTTCGCGTCCACCACCGGCGCAGGGCCCATGTGCGTCGTAAACATCGCAGCCCGAGCAGCCGCTGCAAACCCACGCCGACCAACGCCCGCCATCCCCGCCTCACCACCGCTCTTCGTATCAGGCTCCCCCGGAGCGGGCGTACCAACAGAACGCGGCGGCGCCATCAGCGGCGGTGTCTGAGCGGGCGGCGGGGGTCCCGCACCCACAAACGGCGGGCGCTGCGAGTCCGCTGAAGGCCTCCGCATCTGGTCCATCGACGGCCGCATTTGATCCATCGAGGGTCGTGCCCGTTCCATGGAAGGACGCATGCTCGCAGCAGACGGGGCGCGGATCCTCGCCGGATCATTCGCAGGCGTCCGTGAGCGCATGTCCGTCGAGTAAATGATGTCCGGGGTCTGGCTGGGCGGAGGCCGCATCCCGACGTTCGTGCCAGCCCGCTGCCGCACGTCCGGAGGGGGCACCGCGCCGGCCATGGGACCGCCCCGGGGATCCATCGAAATGCGCGGAGGGTTGGAGAGGGCCGGCTGGCGGGCACCGTCCAGCATCCCGGTCGGCCGCACGCTCGCGTTTGACGGCGCACGGGCACGGAAGGACGTCGCTCGGGGGGCGGGGACGTTGTGTGCGACCGCGACGGGGCTCGCCGCGAACGGATCCGGGGGGAGAGCAGATATCGAAGGAGCTGCACGCGGGCTGGGGACCATACGAGGCTCCGACGGACCAGGATTGGAGGGGAACGGTACCTTCTCCGTGCTGGGTCGCCCCTCGGACCTCGCGAGCGGACTTGGGACGCGTTCTGGCCTGCTGTCCCCGCTCCGCACGCTCAAGGACGAGGCTGATGACGGGGCACGGGCACGCCCCGTCATTTGTGGCGGCGGTCCCGGGCTCTTCCCGCGCGGGGCAGGACTATTCTGGCGTGCAGGACCAGGGGACAGAGAGGATGTGCGCGGTGGGCTCTGTACGTTGACGAGATTCTGGAGCTTCGTTGGAAGGAGTGCTGCCACGGAGCGGGGTGACTGGGGCGGCTTCAAGGCCGGAAGCTGAGGCACGGGAGGGACGGCGGCGCAGACATGGTCGCCGAGCTCTGATATGGGGACCGGGGCGTTGCAGCTCGAACACTTGACTGTCGGGAGGATCTGGGAGATGCGCTCTGAGCCTGGGGCGGGAGCGACTAGTTGTGCCATGAAACGAGTGTGACGGCTAGGGCAGCCAGAGCAGACGATGAAAGCTGGGAGAGGAGCAGGATGAAGGAGCGTCAAGCCCGACGACGGGGGGAGGAAGAGGACAGATTACGGGGGTCGAATTAGTCTAGAGTAGATTGTACCAGGAGACGAGAGAGGACATATGCCCAAGATCACAACACTCCAACAACCGCCGCTAACCTCCCAAGCGCGCGACAACCATTCCTGCCTCCACGTGCGCACCCCCCCGCCTCCCGCCCGCCCTCCATTCTCCCTCCGCATATCGGAAAGCCCAGACGCTTATTGTGGACGTGCCTCCGAGTCCCAGCAGCACGCGTATAGGCGCAGTGGCGCACAGACTAGCGGGAAATGGAAGAAAGGCAGAGCACTATGTACTAGTGCAGATAGAGCTGTACGACGACATTGGCCCACCATAGCCGAGGCTGTGGGAAGGCCTCCGAAGATCAGATTCCGCCGTGGCAGTCTCGCTCACGCACCTCCCCCAGCCAATCGCACAACGGGATCGGCCTTCTTCGAGGCGGGAGATTAATGCCAATTCCCTGCTGTATCGAGATCGCGGTGTCTATTGCCACCAGCCCATCTCCAGTCGGCACAACACTTCCCGCGCGCCTTCGCGCTGCTGCTCCCATCGCCACTCTCTCCTCTCTGCATCTCTGCACCGGTGCGTCGCCACCGCACGCATCTCGTCCATCTGACATCTGCCCAAGAGTGCGCCGCAGGCTCCGGAGGTCGTCGATGTCGAGGAGTCCTGCCCGCATGTGATCATCGCGGCTGGGTTTGCGCGCTTCCGCTTGCACCTCTCTATATACTTGCGGAACGTGCTTCCCATCAGCGCCCGAGATAGCTATCGAGTCCATTTGTGCCGCCAATCTGCGGGCTTCCACGCAAGCACGGAATGATCTGCATGCGGGGAGATGTGCGGACGAGGTTGTGTGATCTGCGTGCTTTTCACAGCGGCGTCACCGTCTGAGGAACGTCATCTGTGACTGACCGGCGAACGACTGATATCACGACGGCCCTGATAGCCCAGTGCGAAAGTCCCGCTGCTCACCGACACTCACGAGAGCATCAGAGCACGTCGTGCGGCCTGCACACTGCGTCATGATTATCACGGATGCATCAGCGACGTCTCGACCAGTCTGACGGATTCCCTGCTGTTCATCGTCGCCACCTGGCAGACGTCTCGACGCGCCGCCGCATATAAAGCACCGTTGATCATACGCACTATGGTTCTTTTTCCAATCCATCCTGCCACCTTTGGAGCCATGCCTTGCTGAAACGCGAGGCAGCGCCGCCATAAACCCGAAAAGCGTTTCTTCTGGCACGTCTCACAACGACCCAGCAACTTCTTGCTGATGTCGGCGTCCCATGGACGGATAGAGCCTGCGAAGACACGCAGACAATACCGCATTATGTGTGGAAACTTACAAGGAATGTACGGGAGGCGGGCGGGAAGCCGCTCAACATCTGGGCAGAGCGTGAGATGGCCAACAGAGTTCGGAGTTGGATGCGTCGACTCGGGCCGGCATAGGTAGACCCACGGATGGTTCGATGCGCGACAGAGCTCGAGGTGGGAAGATATGTTCCTCTTGAGACGCGACTGAGAGGTGTCGCTGAAACGCATCAGTTACGACATCATGTCGAGCACATGCCGTGGCGCTTGAGTTGTTAGAACTTGGTATGCACGTCGATATGTATATTGAGGTGTGAAAGCCGAGTGACACGACGTGCTAGTGAGCTCCGCACGAATGCAAGCAGGACAAGCTCACTCTGAAAACCCAACCATGGTCCAAACGCGACGGGTGATAGTATAGACATGATCCAGTGTCAGAACAGTGTGCATCGGTGACACGGGGGCTTGGACAGTCGCTTTTACAAGCTGCCGGTGGGGTAGATCTCGCTGTATGTGGTCAGCCAGCGTCTCAAGCATTGACAGTACAGTTGGACAGACCTTGACATCGACGACGTGTCCCGTGACCACGCCTTTGAAGCACGAACACGTGATAGTTACGAGATCGCCACGCGAAGTTGTTGATGGCACGATTGGCACCTGGCAGCGGCCTCCACGACATATAGACCTCCGATACTGCCCATCCGGCATTTCGTGTCGAGCTCAGTACTTGAGACTATAGTGAACGAACCCTCGCGACGTGCCATATCCCTCCAAAGGATCAACCGTCATTCGCCCCGCGTCGCTGGATCGAGAGGAGCTCAAACGAAAGCCAGCCGGTGTTGCCGTTTACTGATTTCGTTTGTCTTCCAGGAACGCCGGTCGGCCTGGACCCTGATGTCCTTGACCCTGCGAGTGTGGAAGCCCCAGGGGGGGCCGGGCACGGCCAAAATGACCTGATCGGCTCCTCGCTGGGCTGGACGATCCCATCGGCGAAGCATCCGCGGCGAGGTGCCCGGCGTTGAGCTTGTGGGCGCAAGCACGTTCAGCGATAGAGATTCAGCCTTTGCCCAAAAGGGGGCATGCCACCCCCATCCTGTGCGGAGCGCGATGCCGCGGGGCCCTCGGAGCCCGGGCCTGCGTGCGCTGCCTTCTGCTACGGGGGTTGCTAACCACAGCCACGTCTCCTGCGGGCGGCGAGCGTGTCGGCCGCATGGAGGGGGGAGGATCCGTAGCGTCGATACCGGTCCTTGTATGCTGCTTAGCGACACTGTTCGTGACTGCTCCTCCGTTCTTCCGTACTGCGGCGCTCCTTCAGCGTCCAGCCAGGAAGGCACCCTGTCATGTATATTGAGAGCAAGCAGTAAGCGCGACTGCAACGGAAGCTGAGACCCTCCTTCGAACCTAATCGCCGCCGAGGGCCCCACATGTAGGGCTGTCTTCACTCAGTGGTAGCCGATCCCCCTGGGTCCCGCAGGCCATGGTGCAGTGTCCGTCGCAGCCCTCCATGTCGTCCGCTTCAGCTGTGCCCACCACCCTATCGGATACTTTTGGAACAAAGGGGCTCTGGGGTGTGAGGCACGGTCTCGCAAGATGCACTCAGCAGATTGCCACCGCTGTGTCACCGGAAAATAAGCTCTTGCCGCCGCTCCAACGCATCCATTCAAGCTTCGACCCGCTCGCCCGAGGTTGGAACAAGGCCCGGAATGCGGTCTCCTCAGCGGCCACCTGGGGTTGAAAAAAAAAATGCTGTGTTCCTCCGGAAGTACGGGCCACTGTTCAGTCGAGCAAGCGCGGCTGTGCGGTCCCCGCCGATGCTCGTGAGCCAAGCCAAGCCGCATATAGTAG
>NW_006766884.1:1361850-1542593 GCF_000275845.1 Dichomitus squalens LYAD-421 SS1
CAGAGATTCCAGGACAACTCTCGGCCGGTCCAACCTCTGCCCCAGCCTCCGCATCGCATGACTCGACTGGATCCAAAGGGTTGTAGGTGGAGATGTTGGCGACCCAAGGCCCAAGGTTGTTCCCAGTAGACATCGCCGGCGTGGCGAGCGGCTCGGCTGAGGATACAGCATCAGGAGGATACTCAGAGGGGTCGGCAGAACAGGCGGCCAATGATGCTTGTGGGCGCAAGCACGTTCAGCGATAGAGATTCAGCCTTTGCCCAAAAGGGGGCATGCCACCCCCATCCTGTGCGGAGCGCGATGCCGCGGGGCCCTCGGAGCCCGGGCCTGCGTGCGCTGCCTTCTGCTACGGGGGTTGCTAACCACAGCCACGTCTCCTGCGGGCGGCGAGCGTGTCGGCCGCATGGAGGGGGGAGGATCCGTAGCGTCGATACCGGTCCTTGTATGCTGCTTAGCGACACTGTTCGTGACTGCTCCTCCGTTCTTCCGTACTGCGGCGCTCCTTCAGCGTCCAGCCAGGAAGGCACCCTGTCATGTATATTGAGAGCAAGCAGTAAGCGCGACTGCAACGGAAGCTGAGACCCTCCTTCGAACCTAATCGCCGCCGAGGGCCCCACATGTAGGGCTGTCTTCACTCAGTGGTAGCCGATCCCCCTGGGTCCCGCAGGCCATGGTGCAGTGTCCGTCGCAGCCCTCCATGTCGTCCGCTTCAGCTGTGCCCACCACCCTATCGGATACTTTTGGAACAAAGGGGCTCTGGGGTGTGAGGCACGGTCTCGCAAGATGCACTCAGCAGATTGCCACCGCTGTGTCACCGGAAAATAAGCTCTTGCCGCCGCTCCAACGCATCCATTCAAGCTTCGACCCGCTCGCCCGAGGTTGGAACAAGGCCCGGAATGCGGTCTCCTCAGCGGCCACCTGGGGTTGAAAAAAAAAATGCTGTGTTCCTCCGGAAGTACGGGCCACTGTTCAGTCGAGCAAGCGCGGCTGTGCGGTCCCCGCCGATGCTCGTGAGCCAAGCCAAGCCGCATATAGTAGGCGGCCCAAAGAGCTTCCGTTCGTGCGGGCAGGAAGTTGTGACGTTGTGACGATGGCGGAGAGAGTGCGTCTACCTTTCGGACAGGGTTTCCGACAGACCTTCCATCCGTCCGATCGTCCGACGAGTGGACGGCAGGAGACCGCCATGAGATCGGACTGGCGAGCGACGTCGCAGCGGTGAAAGTGCTGCAAAGAAACATTGACATTATGCGAATGTGACTGCCAAAACAGCAAGACGACAGCTATGAGCGATAGGACGTTGAGCAAAGAAGTAGACGCTCCGTAGAATACGTACGGCGGGTGGCGGATAATGTAAGTGGGGCGCGTGCGGGTGGAGGAGGTGACCGAAGAGCTACTAGTCATAAGCGGCGGCGACGGAAAACCGACAGCTGCAAGGGACAGATACCAAAGATAGCGGCCACAGAGACGTCCGAGAAAACAACAATGATGTCATACACTACCTGCTTTACGTCTACGACCGCCGCTCTCTGCCAGCTGCCCCCCGTGAGCTTCCCTGTCTTCTTATACATGCGATTCATCCTCCCCACTGCCTCTTGTCGCCTGCTCGTGAGGTATGTCGGCGACTGACGGTACGCAGTCCCGGACCGCCCACCTATAGACTGTGGTCCGGACCAGGGAAGTAACGCGCACCGTGCACAGCGTGCGCCGCGTCCTGCGAAGGAGGCTGGCCCGCCGCCATGCCCACACCGTCGCCCATCCGCTGCGGCTGCTGGAAGCCGGCCACCTGCGTGCCCAGCTGCGGCGTGAACCGCGAGAAGAAGTTCTCCCATTGACCTGCGCGTCCGACACGTCAGTCAGCACGCCTCATGGCTGCACGCAGAGCACGCAGAACGAGGGCACGTACCCCAATCGAACATCGCCCCGGGTATGCCCTCGAGGAAGCCCACGTCGGCCATTGCCTGCTGCTCGAGGACGTTCATGCTCTGCGATTGGTCGAGCACGTTCATCACCTGCACGTTCTCCGGCGCGGACATCGGGTTGTTCAGCGCCGGGTTCATGTTTGGAAAGCTGCCGCCGATCTGGGGAAAGTTGACCATCTGCGCTGATGACCCCCCTTGTTGCGTCACGTCTTGCTGCATCGGCTGCTGTTGCGATTGTTGGAGCGGCTGGCCGGCACCGCCGCTTGTACCTGCAGAGTCCACGATCATCCGAATGGGGATAGGGACGATCCCAGTAGGCGGCGGCGGCATCCAAGAAGTGGATGACCGGCGGTGGTGCAAGGGAGCGGGATGGGGTGAAGTGAGGGAAGCAGACGAGTCCGAAGCGTCATTGGCTTTGCTCAAGCGTGAAGCAGACGACACCGCGCTGGGCGCCTCACCTTCGTCACGTTTACCAGCCTCTCCCGCGACGATCGTCCCCTCGGGCAGCTTGTCCAGGTCCTTTTCGTTGAGCTCGCCTCGCACGACGAACACCCCGCCACCGGGTCGCGTCTCGTCCTTCTCGAAATCCAGCTTTGAATGCAACGGCTGGCCCTTGACGCCCCCGGTCGGGTTGAGCACGGGCGCGTCCGAGGTGGGCGGCGGAGCCTGTGTAGCCTCGTACAGAAGCGAGATGATCTCTGCGGTCTGCGGTGAATGTTAGCATAGTTCCAGGCACCGTCTGCAACGCGTGTCAACCGGCCTTTCGTCGAGCTGACATATGGTCAGGAGAGAGGGACGCCTCCCACTTGCGGACGCAGTCCCGGAGCTTCTTCAGCTTCATCTGCGCGTCGGGATCCCGCCTTCGCGCGTAGGTGTGGTACTGCAGCAACGGCGCACCGCACAAGTCAAGATCCTGCAGTCATCACACGCAGAAGGGCGCCAAAAACGCACCTGGACGAGCGCACACGACGTCGCGCAGTACGCGACCAGTAACCACACGTCGTACATGTCCTCGTGCGCGTCCAGCCAGTCGATCGCCTCGCCCGACATCTTCACCAGCGCCGTCCACTTCTCGACCGTAAGCGAGAACTTGAGGTGGGCCGGACACGCGTACGATATCCGCATGAACACGCGCCAGAAGATCATGTTCACGCACGTATAGAGCAAGAACAGCAGACCTAACCCCGCACGACAACGACAAGAAGTCAGCACTAGTGCTCCCGTCGTCCACAACAGCGCTCCCACAGCCCGAAGCCACGGGTCCCGACCCCTCGGCCGGCTCCCTCACTCCCGCGCGCAAACGGCAAGGCGCGGGAGGCCCGACGGCACAGGAGATCGGGCGGCTGGCGCCGAGCACAGAACGCTTTTCTAAGGGCAACTCACCGGCATTATTGGGTGTCTCTGGCCCGCGGAACTGCAGGTCCGCCGGGAGGTTGCTCTTCCACGTCTCAATGTCCCCCAGGAGCGCATGGAGCTCCTCGTCGTTGGTCTGAGTGAGCCCGGCAGGCCTGTGCCGGCCGAGAATGGTGATCGTCAGCCGTGATTTCTCGCTGGGGCGGCACCGGGGCCTGGGCCTGGGCCCGCGGCATGGGTGAACGAAGGGGCAAGGGGCTCACGTATAAATGGTCTTCTGCACGCGCCCGAGGATGACACTCAGCCGGACGAGCTCGTCCAAGTACAGGTCGTTTGGGTCGCCCGAAGACGGCAGACGCGCGTCGCAGTCTCGGATGTCAATCATGTACGGATGCCCAAAGGTCAGGCTTATCCTGAACGCGAGGTGAGTGTCAGCATTGTTTTGGCTGTGCGGCTGCGGCTGTGCTTCTGCGGGGTTGCAGGAAGGGGGAGGGGGCCGACACGGGGATCAAACACATACCACCTGTCACAAATGACACAGACACCCCACAGACGTCTGCGCATCTCAATGTTCTGTTTGACGGACTCGGCTCGATGCAAGCCCAAGTCTTGCGCCTGAAAGTACAGTGGACACAGATCGCTATGTAAGCAAAACCGCCCCCGACAGACTAATAAACAGCCCACCATACGGATCGCGCACCCGAGACGGACCCACAACGCCGACAGCGCGTGAGGTACGTACTGCGAGTGGCAGTCGCCCACCATCGAGAGGATGAGCAGGGACTGCATGTTCACGATCGACGCCGTGGACAGCACGTCTTCAGCCTTGACCAGGCTGTTGACGGTGTAGCGTATGGAATCGAACACCTTCTGCGGCACATCCCGCCGCGTAGCCGCAACGAGACAAATCGAGTACAGCAATATCGGAGCCGGGGGGTTGTTCGCGATGAACTCTTCCCGGGTGACGACAGGAAGCATCGGGGCAACATCGGCAAAGTACGAGTTAACCAGCCGCTCGATCACGTCTCGCTCTATGCGCAAGTCGATCGGCTTCGGCAACGCCAATTGCAGCTCGCCCTGTTCGGGCTCGTGCACGCGGATTATGCCGTCGCCATCCGCACTCAGGTCCCATGAGTGGTGGTAGCGCAAGTCGTATGCTTCGTAAGTCCGTGAAGAGACCAGCGGATGAGAATGCAGTAGGTGGAGAGTCGAGGTAGGGCCTGGAGCGCATCAGTACACAGCCGTAGAGCACCTGAAGGTAGCTACTCACCATACACCCTGATATCGCCGCTTCCACTAGCCTTCGAATGCTCCGCCTGAGGAGAAGACGTGCTCCGTTCTGCCGCATCTTTCTCCTTCTCTGCGACCGCGGCGGCGGCAGCAGCTTCCTCCTCCAACTTCTTCTTCTTGAACCGAGTCTCGGTGATGGGAAGGAAGAAAGTGCATTCGAAGGAGTACTGTTTACAGTGCTGGCATACCGGTGGATCAGCGTCCGGCAGGACGTCGCATCTATGAAGATTATACCCAAGTCAGCCAGTCCGAGGTCGGAGAGCGATGGGTGGGGTTGTTGAATGGACGGGGAGAAAGACACCCATGGGGTAAATAAAGCTGGCAGCGCTGGAACAACAGATATGAAGGTACAGACCTGATTTTCCTGGACCGGCAGCTGTCGCAGGCGCGCTGGGTCTTGGTGCGCTTCTTGCCATCGACAAGAGACGCGCCGGAGCCCGAGCCCACGCGTTGAATGTCAGTGCCGGAATCTGCACCCTCTTCGTCAGACATTCTGCTGCTTGCACCGTCATGCGCATACTTCCTTTTCCGTTTACCTGTTGCAGGCGAGGGCGCGACCGACGCGCTCTGGCTGCTCTCTGGGTGCGCGCCTGCTTGGGGCTGGTACATCATCATCCCTGCCGGGTACTGGGGGTAAGAGGGGTATGGGTGATGGCCGTACGACGGGTGGTGGACGGGACCGGCATATTGGTACTGAGCAGGATGTGTTGACATGGTCGGAGTAACATTAGCACTTTGGCCACCAGCCGGAGAGGCGGTAGAGGCTCCGGTCTGGTGGAAGGGGGAGGGAGAGGACGGGTAGGGGCTGCCGTTCATGGGGTACGGAGGGTTCATGGCAGCAGCGGAAAAGGGGGGAGCGGGGGCGGTGGGCGGAGGAGGATGGCCGGAATAAGGCTGGAGGGGGGCGGCGAAGCGAGCGGAGGACTGCAGAGGCTGATCGCGTATGTTTGAGATGCGCGAACCTTTAGGGAAGGGGGGGACGTAAGAGGAAGGGGGTGAGCGTTTGGGGAGGGGATCTGATTAGAAACAAGGGTGACATACTGCGGGAGTCGGACGCCGGGGGAGGCGAGTGGGAAGCAGGCGAGGGGAGCGAAGGGGCAGGGCGAGGGCCGTGTTGGGAGGCGGACGACGGCGGGGGCTTGGGCTTTCGCTGCTTCCGGGACGAAGAGTCGCCCTTCGGCGCGGACGGGGCCTTGCGCGAGGACGAGGGGGCAACTGAGGCCGCCGAAGACGGGACGGGCACCGCTCGGGAACCGTTGGCATCCATTCTTGTGTGTTCGCCAGGCTGTCTGTGACTGATTAATATTACTCAACAAACATGCACACCTGGCTTACGAACCGACTGCTTATGTTCGCTGCATGCGCTTCCAGACGCCGACTCTCGGAGACGCGTGTGCGTTGGCGTTTGCGCGCGGCGGGACTCACGCGACGACGACGGCGGGGCGCACGGCGGGCACGCGGGGCTTCCTGGGCTCGCAGACGGTCACAGCGGGAGAGACAGAGGGAGGCTCGACGCGCATTCGCCCGCGACGCCCTGCCCGTAACAAACAATGCCGGGCCCTGCCGCTTTCGCACTCCGCCGCTCTCACCAACCCAGCGCTGGGGCCTGTCACACAAACTGGGCTGCCCATCAGCGCCTCAGCCCTCGCCAGATCGGTCCGGGAGATGTCATCACTCGTCCATACTTGGCGTATTCACTGCACATGTCCACCCCTCGCGCTGATGCCCTCCTGCCCCCCTTTCTGCGCTTCGTGCTCCCTCTTGCTTCTTGCTGCCCCCAGGAAGTGTCACGCATACGCCGTGGAAATCTATCCGGGCACTCCGGAGGGCGAGAGGAGGCCCGGAGGTGAGTGTGGGACAGCGAAGGAAGGGACACCGTCAATGAGTGAATGGCAGCGAGGACGCCCGGTGCGATCAGTGGTTGCGTCACTCCGCGTGGACGTCGCCCGTCCCGCTCTTCCGTCCTTGTGCCTCGATCTTCCGCGCCCCTTCTGGTAACGCGCTTGGCTGCCTCCTTCAGGCTCCGTCGCCCACTCGATACCAGCCGCCGACGGCCTATTGCTCTATCAGCCAGCCACATACATATCTTCATCTTCCTTCTCTTGTCCCCTGATTCACGCACGTCCCCAAACGCACCCCAATCTTCCCACTCACCCGGCCATCGCACATAACGAACGGCGCGTCCTCCCGCTTGCAGCATGACGACATCCACCGAACAGGCGAACCTTGTCCTATCTACGTACCTTCTTCCGACCATTTTACATACTCGGTACCTCAGCATGCCCCTGTTCTTCCGCGGCCCTCTCCCCCTTGCTTCCAGCTTCCACGAAGTCCGAATGCGCATCGCGGGGGGCCTGTCCCCGCCGTCCTCGGTGTCAGCAACGGTACCCCAGATCTCCTCCTTGCGCTCACACCCTCGTTCTGCGATCGTGAGAGTCCTGTGATCGTGCCTGGGCATAAATTGATATCCCTTCACACTCTTAAGTCCTCGTCGTCCCGTCGTGCCAGGCGCATTCCTGCATACAGTCAACATCGTTAGAAACCATAGCTGTCTTGACCGGTAATCGCACCTACAAATACCATTATTACGGGGACATATCATGACTGTACATTTCCTCGACCTTGCTCTCCCCTCTAACATGTCTTCTTTGCGTTTCCTAATTCGACACATGTTCTTTCGCCTTGTGCCCTGGCTATCGCCCACCGGGCGCACAAGTCAAATAGTGCTCCCGGACCTTATGTCCGAAAATCCCCTCAGTCCATGCTGTTGTTCGATTCCGAATTCGACGCTACACATGTACCCATCAGCCCACCGGCTCCCGAGAAGCAGATTATGTACTCCCTGGCTCGCGCCCCAATTCGCATCGCCACATCACCAACCGTATAATTTATGCACTAGAATTCAACTCGAACCTGGATGGCCCCAACTCGGTACTTGTCCGACATGCGACAGAATACAACGCACGCGCAAACGCGCCCAGGATGCCCGCAACCAGCGTACGTAGGCGTAGACCCCGAAACCCAACTATGTATCATCGGCCTCCGCAGAGCAGCAAATATAATCACAGTCCAGCCCGACGCCGCGTCTCCGCTCGCCGCCATCAGCATATGCATCTCACTCGCCCTTGCCTCTCCCAGGCCCGTGCTCGACGTCCCCCGGCCAGCCGTCGTGCTCGTGCAACAGGCCGGGGTTCACTTCGCGCTTGTCCTCGGTCGCGACGGCGCGCGCGTCGAGCCACGAGTACCCCGTCGGCCGACAGAGCATGTACACCAAGTTCTTGCGCCAGCTCCCGTGGGAGAACGGATTCGGGGGTGCCGGCCCTTCTGGCAGGAGCGTCTTGTGGGCTTGGTTGCGGATCTACACGGGCGCGCGTGCGTAAAGAGGGCGAAGTTTTCAGGAAGGTCAGCGGGTGTCTTGGAACGGGAGATGAAACGAGCCCCGGCCCGCGCCACGCTCGCGCAGGGATTGATGGAGAAGGAAGTGATAGCGACAGACGTCGGTGTCAGTGGGTGGCGCGAGCGTGGGTAAATCGGTCGTCGGACACAGCACGTACCTGCTCGATCGTCGTGACGTTCAGCAGCAGCAGCTACACGATCGGACGCGAGTCAGCGCTCACAGGGCCTTGATGTCACCACATGTACACTTACCCGGAGGTGGTATGAGAGCAGCGCCATGACAGGCCAGATGACCAGTATCGCCAAGCTGAACGCTATTGCACTACCGATGCCCTGGGACGTGGCGATCGCATGTCGGAAGCCGAGGTGGAACTTATGCGCGACCAGATACAAGTGCAGAGCAGTCGTAGTGATCACGAGAACCAAAGTCATCACCTGCAAAAGTGGAGTGCCCGTGAGATTGTTGCTCCAAACGACAAAAGGCGAGGCGAAGAAGACACCGCATCGTGCCTGGCACGAAAACACCATTACGAGAGCGCCACGGTCAAACTTACTCCCGAAAACAGAAACGTGAAGAAGACGGTATAGTTCCGCCTCCCAACACAGTTGTTCACCCATTGACAATGATGATCGCATCCGTCCACACAGTTGTCGCACTAGGTATGTTCATGGAACCCAACGAAGGACGATACATCAGCCTCAGATGCGAGCTTCCACCAGGCAAGTATAGTGCGCACCATCTTACAGTGACTTGAGCGTGGCGGGCGATAAGTCATGCACGTGGGACAATACTTCGTCCGGACACTGTTGAAACCCACAAGTATGTTACCATGTTGTAAAGCCAGACAGACATAGCACACGACAAACTCACATCCCTGCCCGCACCTTGAGATCGCGCGGGAGTGGCTGGCGAAGGCTACCGTCCGAGGACGACGATGCCGGATACGGTGGTTCTGGATCCAGATTCCTCGGGAGGATTCCAGGATCTCGGAATGCCTACAAGCGAACATCCAGCACAGGATGAGTTACCGGCGGATAGACCATGCGTGGAGCACAGCCACAGCAAGGCCGACTGTTCGTCAAAAAGGCACACTCACCGTCGCGAACATGCTCGAGATGGTCAGCAAGCACATGTACGCACCCACCGCCGCGACCGCAGGACTCTCGTTATTCCACCACCACACGCACGTTGTCCCAAAGTACACGCCCGCGATGGTGAGGACCAGCGTCAGCGCCCCGATGAACGCCCACGGCGAGTCTCCTCCCGTCAGAATCCGGCCACCGAGAAGGAACCGATTCCTCGAAGGGTGGAGTTGATACCTCCGCATGGGTTTCCCCGTCTTCTCATCCAAAATCGGCGTCTCGCACAGTGGTGGGTCCATGTGTGGAGGAGAGGGGATAAACGAAGCGTGGTTGATCGACGTAGTGGATCCCTGCAGAGGAGACAGGCTGTGTTTTCGATGTCCGGGCGAGGTGGGGGAGCCCTCGACGCCAGCTCCGTTCGCGCCCAACTCGAATGTTATGGGCGAGACCTGAGTAGACCCTGTCTGGAAGTGATTGAACGCGCTGCTTGGACCAGGGTTGTTGTTAGGCGTCGTCGGTGACCGGTCGAAGCTGAACGGTCGCTTGAACAACTTCTCGAAGCTGCCACGCATGCGAGCTCCCGCGCTGAGGTTGGAGTCGCTGCGGCCGTACGGATTCGTTTGAGTGACGATGGTCGGGCGAGTCGCTCCGTTCGGTTTGGGGGCACCACTGATCGGAAGAAGGGGCTCACGACTGAATTTGTTGGACGAGAGGGACGGTGCTATTGTCGGAGCTTTTGCATCTTCTATCGAATGGTCGGCGCTGCCCGACCCTTCCGAGGTCCTGTCGCGATGTTGAGAGCCTCCAAGCTGAGATAGACGCACCGCGTCGACGGTCGAGCCGCCTATGGACGCTAACGAGCCCACCGTGGAGGGACGAGGGAGAGGTGGTGTGACTGACAGAGGGACATGGTTTGGGCGCGAGGGGTGGAAGAAGGAAGCTGATGGCAATATGCCGCCGACGTGCGTGGTACCGTGCGTGGTCCCTGTGGTCGGACGCGGCTGAATTATTGGCATTGAGGCAGAGGGTACGAAGGGCAACTCGCTCGCGACATGGCTCATGTTGGTCTGCGCACGAGGCCGCGATGAGACAACGGAGCCTGTGCGGTCGTGGGCCGTCCATCTTGTTGGCGAAGTAGCTGTAGGTGAGTTGCCCGACGGTGTCGCAGACGCGGATACGCCGGTGTTGATGCCAGGAAGTCGCGGCGCATTGTTGGAAGGAGAGAACGGAAGCTGAGCAACAGTCCTGTGCGATGTTGGCGACGATAACGAATGTGATGTTGCCATAGCTAGGCAGAATCAAGGAGAATATACAGGATTATAAGAACGAGACGGTAGTACTGGGGTGACCGAGGGTGTCTATTGGCTAGGACTCGACGAGAGGGATGTTGCTGGGCACCTACGTGCAGCGAAGGATAAAAGGTGTGGCCTGCAGTCCAGCCGTGGATATATTAGAGCAAAAAGGCGTAGAGGACACTGAGGACCGAGCTCTCCCGCAGAGGGAACGAGAGGAAGTACACAACCCTGCACAGGCGAAGCCACCGTCGGCTTCCCTCAATCGGGCATCACTCCGGCTCGCTCCGGTTCATCTCCAGTTCGTCTTGGTTCGCTCCCCGCGGCCGTCCCATCTATCGCCTTCAATGCATTATGTCGTAACGGTAAATGCCCGCTACATGCTTATACCACGACGGACATGCGCAATCGACACACGCAAGCTGGCCGCGAATATACATGCACAGTCCACATTATGAAATACATTCGAAAACATCGACAGTCCAATCAGCTACCTAACCAGAGCAACCGCTTCACACCGTACTCCATCTTCGCGTACACGCTCGTCATCCTTTGCGCCTCAGCCAGGCTACATTCGCGACAACCGTAAGCGTACATCCACATGCACAGCAACCATATCACACACCTCACAACGTCGCCTTCCGAAATGAAGTCTCGATGTTCGTTCCCTATGTCATGGCACGCCTGTCGGATGGCCTCCACGATCATGTCCACCGCTTCCTTGCAATTCTTTGCATTGGATAGCTCATCCTGAGATTGAATGAAGCTTCCGTTTTCCCTCCGCGAACGTGCGGGGTCTACGGGCAACGCCTTGAAAGCAGCGAAGATCGTCTCCTGTCCCGCGACGGGAGCAGCCGCGTCCGATAAAATCCGAGAGAGTGGCAGCGTGCTCTTGCGCGGTGCTGTTAAGGACAGCCTGGGTGAGGTTGCTGTGGTCGGAGAGGTGGGGGGTGTCGAAAGGTCAAGGCTGTTGCGAATAGAATAACTGGTTACACGAGTGTCCTGGGCTTGTGTATTATGCCAGGACACAACGAAGCCTGCGTTCTGTAGCGGGTCTCGACTGGCCTCCTCCAACGGCGATAGGATGTAAGCGCCTAGGAGGGTTATGGGTATGAGCAGGTCGGTACGCGTGCATAACCTTACTAACCTTTGGTGATTCCTGCAATATCCCCAAGAGGGACACGGGTATACATTTTGACTTTCTCAAGGGTATAGTCATAACTCTGCGGTGCGCACTTCAGCGTCCATATCCGGCTCGGTGATGAACGTCGCTCACAATAATATATAGAGCCTTCGCACTCTGTAGTGGCGGATTAACAGAACGCCCGTGGGGTAGGACTATAGAGACTCACCAGAAGCATTACTTTCTCCTCAAACTTGTCTCCCACCTTCGTGTTTAACTCTTCCGGAGCGAACAATGTCCATCCGGAAAGGAGCCGCTCCCCTTCTGGCAGCACGCGAGAGACGCATGTTGCGATGGCATCCGCGCGGATCTTCGTGATGCGAATAAGGTCCCGGGGATCCGTCGACTGGAGCTTCAGAAGGAACTCCGCAAAAACGGAGGTAGTCCGATTTCCCAACATAAAGTCGATGACGGCTTGGCTGAACCAGTCCGCAAAAGTTGACGTGTACATCCTGCGAGGAGGTCAGCCACCAGGGTACGGCGTGCGGCCTGCGCGATACAATACGAACCGCGATAGTGAGTTGACCCCATCATTGAGGAGTCCAGCGAGGTCGCGCTTTCCTGTCCTGCATGCAACGTGAGTGGCGCCGCAGTTAAAGTGACAACGAAACGCACGACTACCTTGTGAAATCACCCTGGTGGCAGTTCTCAAAGTGAGCAGCACAGCAGGTGGGAGAAGAGCACCAATCCTAACCTTGAGCGCCGACGTGCCAGCGCTGTGACTCTGTAAGTTGACGTGAACACGCGTTGATGCAGATCCACGCACTATGCACGACTGATGGCATCGCCGTTGTTCGCCCAAACTAGAAATTGAATCTGTCAGAAGGGATGAGATTCAATAGCCACAGGAAACGCACCATCGTTGAATACGGTGTCCATCTCGGTTCGCCGTTCTTCCTGGTTCAGCAGCGCAACAGCACCAAGCTGCCTGTTTAGCACATGGCGTGCGAAGGCCGACTGTCGGCAGGGTGGGGCTGATCAGCGGCATGCGCACGGCGTTGGTTTGGACAGGGTCTAACACACCTCAACGACGTTGGTGCGGTCCAGCGAGTCTATACAGTTCACTCGGAATACACCCTTCTGTTGGGACATGATGTGATTGTTCGATATCCAAAAGTAGCTGGAGCGTCCGTGAGTACGCCTACGTTCATCATGTATACGATCATTCACATACCCTTGACTCTCGAAGACGCGCTCCACGGTTTCGATGAGGTTTGAGATTTTCTCGTACCTTCGTGCGGTCTGGTTAGGAGAGTTGGTATGAGCAAGAGTCATGGGAGCACTCACTTCATGCCTTTCGTCTCCGCATGGAAATCGTAAGCGTAGTACCTATTCCAGTGTCAACGCAATGCAAAGCATAGCGATGTAGTAGCGCACCTTATATCATCCGTGTCAAGCTCCTTCACATAGTCCCCGTAGGCGTTTGTCACTTGCGCTTCCTTGCCATGCTGTTCCGCGAGGTTGATGATGGTCTAAGCCATTCCATGAATATGATAACTCTACAGAACTGTCCTTGAGCGACGTACCAAAGGTCCGTAGTCCGTAACCACCTTATTCAAATGCTGCTGGATGGCATGCAAGTTCTGATCATGGGTCCGCTCAGGGCTTAGTTGCGGAGCAGGCTTCAAAGCCATGCCCTGTTGATTCCAATACAAAGGAACTGGGAGGCCTCATGAGCTAACACACCAGGGCTGCAGCAGACACTTACTCGAGCCTCGGACTTGAACGTGACTGAATACATTCGAGATGCCTTCACGCTGAGACATCAACCGTTATCAGTAAGGACAATGATCAGGAGACTAGCAGATTAGAACAAGTCGAATGATACCTCAACACGCATCACGGTCTCCGTTTCAACGAAGTTAGCTACATTGGCGTCGTCGTCGATGCCTCGACGTTGGTATCGAAGTCCAGCCCGGTCCCTCGAACGTCGTGAGATGACGTTATACTCAACGACAACGCTGTCGCCTTCTTCGGATGCGACAGGCTCTCGCAGGATACGGAAGGTCGACACCTGGAAGAACCCCTGCATGATGGGTAAGACGAATGGGTGTAGCTGTCGCGCACAAATGTCATTACTCTGGCCGTTTCAACGGACTGAAACCACGTGAATTCTCACCCCTGCGTCGATCAGAGGCTTCGAAAGCCATTCGTTCCACCAGAATCGACGGTCGACTCTACGCCACAGGGGCAAAGCAGCAGCTGGTTCCACGAGCACGTCCACCTTGTCGTCGGTAGGACTTTGACGCCTTGTCTCCTCCAAGATGTGGAGGGTCTGTTTCAACACGTCCTGGGCTTGCGCTCTTGCTAGCAGTTCATGCTTGTGTTGCAGCGATCGTGTTATGTCTGTCCACAAGAGATGGTGAGTTACATCGCGCATGCAGGCCAAAAGATTATCACCGAACGTATACGCGAAGTACATGCCACCTCGCGTATATTCGCGGACACATTCACGAACAATCTTGTCTTCGAGCTCTGAGTGCTTCTCCGCGGTTGTCTGAGGGGGCGGAGCAGCTGATGAGACAATCGACTCAATGACCTCCTCGGGGTCCTTCGTCTCGTCCCGGACGAGGGTCTCAAGCTCGTCAGGGTCCAGCCCAGCACCATCGGGCTGTTCAACCAGGGCGTGATCAATTGTGAAAGCTTGCCTCGAATTTCGCTTTGATATTCTGGTCCAGAAGGACAAACGCTCAGCGAGCGTCTTGACGACAGTGTCCGTATTCGTGATCGACTGTATAGACGAAGGAGTTGATGCTGTGGAGGAAGAGGGGGAAGGCGGGCTCCTGTCCTCGGGGAGATCAAACCCTTGACCAGGCCGCGGCGATACAACCTTCACCTCATGCTGATCGGCGAATTTGACGTGGAGTGATCTCTTTCCCTCAGCGTCCGCATCCTCCGTACCAGCCGCAGCGACATCTTCTCCCGGTTCAGCCGCAGCTTCCTTTCTTGCGAGCGCTGTCGGCAGCAAAGATGTTCGGCGGTCGTTCTGGTTGCGAGACGCAAGAGCAAGGAGAACGGTACGCGCGCGGTCTTCCACCAGCGGTATTGCAGTAACTCCCTTCACACTGTAGACAGTGTGTCGCGGGTCAAGGACTAGAAAAAATGTGAGTTCAACGACAGTTTCAACAAGAGGATGCAGTACTTACAGGGACCGACCACATTCCTCGAAGAAATAACCAGGAGGTAAGATGCTGCGAGTATATTTCAACAAGACGCGCGTTGAATCTAACAGGGTCTAGTTACCTGAGTATAGCTCCAAAAATCCAATGATGCCATATACCACTGCGCTCTCTTCCCAAGCAGCCTCTACAGTCCCCCCAATGACTGTCTCGACCTTCCCCCCTTTTCCCCACCCGACCTTTACTTCCTCCTCAGCTAAGTCCTGCGACTGCCCCGATTGGCGAGGGCGCAGCAGCAAACCTTCCTCTGTGGCGACCACAGATATATACTCGTACGGACATGGATGAGGTACGGGGGGTAGGGTATCCTTGGGCCGCAAGCCTGTGTGATGCACTGGAGGATTTGTCGTCGCTGGGCTGGCTCCTACTGCTGGGACTACACTGGAGGCGAGAGGATTGGCCCTGAACGTCTTGGAGAAGAGGCGCTTCATGATCGCCGACCCAGCAGCGGAGGAGCAGAGGGCATATGTACGAGCAACAGCAGACGAGGAGAGCAACCTGGAGCAGGAGTGGAACCTGTCTCAACCTACAGAAGCTCAGAATAATGTCAGATCGCCACGAGATCTTGCGACCGAGGAACAACACCCGGTCCGGCCATTTGGTCCGGAACTGATGATGGCGCTTCTATGGTGCACACGAACATGTTCGGATTCATTCGGGTCCAGAAGGGCTAGTGCAACAGAACTACAGTACATGCTAACAAACAATTCACGCCTGCCCTTCGCTTTGTGGTGCATCGGAAGAGGTGCGTCCGGCCACACGCAGATCATATCCATAACCGGTACCCGGAGCGCCCGGAACGTCTCCTGGGCCCTCGTAGTGCAGCTTCGACACATCGTAGTTGCCTATGGATAGCGAATCAGTCGAATGCGACTCTGGTGACAATTCAGAGACATACCGATGAATTGCCAGCCGTCCTGCTTCACGTGGTACAGGTTGACGGTGTTGCCAGAGAACGCATCTCGGTGGCCAGCAGCGTAAATGCTTCGCCGGCCGAGCTCTTGAGCCTCCGCGTCGGTCAAATCCCACCGATAGCCCTGATCGAGTACACCGTACGCAAACGTACTACCGGATCCGACAGAGAAGAGGTCGCCCTTTAGGCGTGATCCGTCGGAGTCGACGTAAAAGATAGCAGGACCCTGCAAGCGACAGTTAGCTCTGATCGCTCCGCTGCAATCTCGATTCATCTCGGGGATTCGCACCGTCTTGTCCCAACCGCAGATCATTGTACCCTGCACGGAGTTAGTCTATCTGCCCGGCACACTACAAACGAGAGGCCACGTACCATACTGAGGCCCATTCCCTTGTAGCTGTACACTAGGTTGCTGAGGTACTTGCTCGCGGCCGCAACAGAAATACGCTCGCGGTTGCGGAGTTCGTGCAGCCGGCACTGGATACCAAGATATGTTTCCCAGTATTGACAGTCGGCTGCAGCAAAATGAATGGAGGTAAGGATGGGAGTGACCTCGAGACATACCTGCGCCACCGGCCATCGTTCCAAGCAGGTATGGATTGATCTCGATAACCTTCTTCACGGTGCCGGAAGCTGAGAATGGTGAAAAATCGAACGGCATACAGCATGAGGTCCGACCCACCAACGTAGCTTCCCGCGGTTGCCCTCGAATCGACCGCGACTATGACACCACCCTGGAACCGGAACGCAAGCGTAGTCGTACCGTGCTTGATCTTGATGCGGCACGAAGGGTCAGCATGGTCATCTGTGTGCATGCGAAGGAAGGATGTGGGCTTTCATGTGGGGCAGACGAGTCAGATGCCAGAAGTTGAGCAAGGTACTATGAGAGTGCATACGTCTGGGACGGACGGGAGCTTGAACATAGGCACACCGGACGCTAAGTTACCAAAGCCGCTCGCGGAGCCCCACATCACGTCGGAGACATCTCCGTCCTCGCCAAACAGTTCCTTGGCCTTCCGGATGTCGGCCTCTGGGGACGTTGAAGAATAACGGGTGAGGAAGGAGTTCATGGTAGTCGGATGCGTACGCGTATGCGGCCCAGGCGCTCAGGGCGACGTACACCTTTCGCCTCCATCACGTGGAGGCAAGACGCGACGCGCGTCACTTGTAAACGCCTGTGCCGGGGCATCGGGCACTTTTCTTTGCTACGAGTCTTTTGTAATCCGCTGGGGCTTTTAGCGATGCAACAGTATCGAGCAAGGTACTTAAAGAAATGATCAGTCAAGGCCCGCAAGTAAGACACGCAACATTCGACCATGAAAGCCATAGGCGCCCTCGCATAAAGGTAAGAGGCTGGACTGAAAGACAACCCGCGTTCTACTCAGGCATTTAGCGCTTGATGGAAGTGAGGATGAAGTCAGTCCTGTAAGGTGATTGGGGCCTGAGGATAGGCTACTTGCAAGCCTCTGCTGGCGCTCGCAAGGGGTGTTCTAGGCTTGATCCGCCGACGCATGTACGCAGCGAGTCCTCAAACTGTCGAGCCTCGATGTCGGCGGACGTGCGAGAACAGATATTACTGGCACCTAGATCCATGCGGCACCTGTTCCAGAAGGCGGATATAAAGTCGAATGGTGATATCAGGAACGGCCATCCGGTACCCGATACGTTACAGCCGCAGCCAGCGGCACGAATAACTGAAATAGTCCAGAAGACATTCTACAGAGCACAGCAAGTTCTACGAGAGCTACTGGTCTACGCAGTATCTATGACAACAAAGCAAGATAGAACCAGCAATGGATAGCACGGGGGAACAATCCCAGAAAGAGAGCAACGAAGGACAGCACCATAGGTTGGCCAGGAACAGCCTGACAATACTGCCACAAACGGAGGCAGGGTTATGAGAAGTCCATGTGGGGCGCCGACCTTTGGCTCGACGCTCGCACGGCTAAGAAGACAGTAATAGATTCGCGCCATCCCGAATGTCAAGCTGTACGGCATTGACTTGGCGTCTCGTGTGGGGGCTCGGCGAACCTCACGGCGACTTCTTCACCGCCCAAGCAAACGCCCACCGGCTCTGCACGCGAACGCGCTGCTCTCGCAACTCTGCAGCTGCCTCACGTTGCATCATCTCTACACTCTCCGGCAAGTAGCCTTCACTGTAACAGTGTGACAATCAGTGGCTGGCGGCGTTTGAGCGGGCGTAAAGGAGTGTCGAGACCGCCATACCTCAGGAGGAGCGGCCCCATGCCCGAAATGAATCGCAAACAGTCCTCGCGGAGCATCTCTGCAAGCACTCGCTCTCGTTGGTCCGCTGCGCAACCAATGAGAATAGAAACGGCGAGTTGAAGAAAAGAGGATTACCGTATCGCCAAGGTCCGATCGGGATGAAGATTTTGTGCCACCCTACGTCGGTGAAAGAGTCGATGGTCCTGAGCCAGGTGGGACACATGAGGGGGCAATCGATGTTGCCACCCCTATTTTTCATGGCGTTGTATGTTGCAAAAAATATACGGGTGATCCACGAGAACCCGGGAGTTCCTTGCTCAGCATAGGCCAACGGTTGTTGGTACTGGTCGTAGAGCTGAAGATCCCCATCCCCGACTATGACTACACCTCCGGGGCGCAGCGCCTGGGCAAATTCTTCGAGGAGTTGAGGGTAATCCCGTATCTAGAGGAAGATGAGTTCAAGCAAGCAATCACACATAGGATGTGCAGATATACAACTAACGCCGGAAGATATAGACCGCGCATGTATAACATCAAATGACTCCCGATAGTGACTAAAACCGAGATTGGCCTGCAGGCGTGTAGTTAGCGGATGTTGTCTACAATCAATGGCTGTACTCACGTCATCTATCTCGAACCTAGACAAGCGCGCAGATTAATAAGAAGGTATGCGAATCGAGTACGGACCCAGCGTACCGACAATTCGGCGGGAGATCCCTGCGGAGTGACAATCGGTGATGTGCTTCAATGCTCAGAGAGAGAGAGATGATGACGCACCCATCAACTCTTGGGGGGGCTAGATCCACTCCTACAACCGTGCAGTGAGGAAACTGTTGAGCCATCTCGATAGCCCTTCAGATGGAAAGGTCAGAACGTGTCCGCTGGTCATGCATCCCTCGCCTTACCAGCTACCACTTCCAGTGCCCACGTCCAGAATCGCAGGCGTCTTCCCTGGACGTGGGGCTAGGGCCCGTCTGACTAGATTCGGTGCTGGATAAAGACCGCCGAGAGCTAGCGTGATTATCTGGTGCTGTAGATCGAGCCTTCGATGCTCTTCGTTGTCCTGAAAAGGTAGTGTTCGGCTCTCTACCGTGCATGTTCCAGATCACACGTCCGAAGAGACTCTTACAGCAGGTAAGAAATACGTCTACTTCGGAGTCAGTTGTCGATCGGAGCGGGACAATGCAGATGCGTACGTCATTCTGGTTATTCAAAGTACGACCGTATGCTTGCCTGAGCTGTGGGATGTAACGTCGTCCATGAGTATCACAACCGCGATACGTTGTAGGCCACAGGACCCACCATGAGCCGCCCGTCGACGGACGAGGAGAACGAGTACAACGACGGCGCCGGGCTTATGCTCCGTCTGTCGGAGCTCGAATCCGTGTGGTCATCCTGACTCGAAGGCATATGGTTGTCAGAAACGAAAGCAATAGAAGGTCAGCAGATGCGAAGTACCGAGATGCTAGCCAACGGCGACTCTGAGGAGGAGGCGTATATATGTGCCCGTGCTGCATTGGCTGACGCCCGCACGATTGGTCGTCCTGCGCTGTCAGACCCTGCTATTGGAGTAATGAATGAGCTGCTTAGATAATGTCATGGATCAACCGAGGACAGGGTCTGCTGGGAGAAGGGTGCTCACAACTCATGGGAGCCAGATTGAGTTCGGATGCATGCAGTCGGCTCCAGAGATCTTCGAAGACTCTGGCTCAGTTAAGGTAGAGATAAGGCCCGAGGACGAGAAAAAAGGTACGCCACCCGAGTCCGAGGAATTTCGCGCCTTCGCAAGTCGTGGCCTGTTACGGCGGTTCTGTAGGCACGAGTCAGAGGAAATTCTGGGGAAGGACGCGGCCGCTGGGCTTCCTTGGCCTATGACAAAATGCGCAGCCCCGTTTCATCTATGATAGAGCATGTCGCTATCAGCAAGGTCTAGTGGACTATCTGAGATGGTTCTCTGCGCCAACGACCTGCGCCCCGCCAATGTCGTCTCCGCTTTCGACTTTAGCATCCCATGCTGTGATCGTGGCTGATGTAATATTCGATCGACCCTTCATCCGCGGCAACTTCCGCCCAACGCGTCCGCGCCTCCGCCACCCATGAGAGCTTAACGCGTCTTGACTTCTAACCATCATGTCAGGCATCTGCAGAGCACGTCTTGCCGAGGAGCGTAAGCAGTGGCGCAAGGACCATCCATTTGTACGCGTCAATCTGCACGATTTGCGAGTAGACCCACTCAGATCCGTCCAGGGCTTCTACGCTAAACCCACCAAGGCTCCCGATGGCTCTATGAATCTACTGGAGTGGGAGGTCGGCATTCCTGGAAAGGCCGGGGTACGTATGGCTACAAACGTTACTGTGACCTTGGCGTGGGTTGCTCAACACATGGATCACAGACACCATGGGAAGGTGGTGTCTACAAGCTTGTGATGATATTCCCCGAAGGTACTCGTCACCTCGAGCTTGTCCGTGTGGACCCATGAGAGTTGAATACGTTTTTAGACTATCCTTCAAAACCTCCCAAATGTATGTCGGCATCTTGCGCCCCGTGGAGCCAGTTGTTCATTTTCCGTAGGCAAATTCACTCCACCCTTGTTCCACCCGAACGTGTACCCCTCGGGCACCGTATGTCTGTCTATTCTGGACGAAGAGAAGTCTTGGAAGCCGGCGATTACGATCAAACAGGTCCGAAGAACCTTATGCGAATGTATACATTTGGCTTACACGTTTGCAGGTGCTTCTCGGTATCCAGGAACTTTTGAACGATCCCAACGTGAACGATCCCGCGCAGAGCGATGCTTACACGATGTTCAAGTGCGTATCGACTTCTATCTCTCTCGCGTGTTTTCGCTCTAACATCTGCCGTGAGCTAGGAACGACAAGGCGGCATACGAGTACGTGAACCGTTCCCCCGTATCGCTCGGAAGCTTACATCGTCGGCAGACGTCGTGTCAAGCAACAAGCGCGAGACCATATTCCGAAGTAAACAGGTATCCCTCTGGCTGTCATCTCGCGTTGTATTATTGTTTTCGTGTTATTCTTACACTATATGATATCATGCTTTGCACGCGAAGTGTCCCTGGGACGTACGTTTCCTTTCTGCACGAAACCATGTGGTACATTACATGAGCGTTCGTGATGCTGACAGCAAAGGACTCGGAAGAACGATAAACCGGAAGGCGGGGAAAGGGCAGACCTGTCAGACCATGAGCCTCTCGACCTTGAGCTTGATGGTGTTGATCTGGCTAGAAAGTTCCTTGTTCTCGTTCGTGGTGACGCTGGCAGCAATGACGGGCCGGGTTACACCACAGGCACGGCCAAGTGCAGCCTTGGACTCGACGAAGATGTACGGCACGTTCTGTCACAAAGTTTCCTGTATGAGCGCTTATTGCAGGGTCTCCAGGACGGGGCCTTACCTTCTCCTCACAGAGCAGAGGGAGGTGGAGAAGAATCTCCAATGGCTCGGTGTCCGCGGTAAGAATGATGAGCTCAGCGATACCACGATTGAGAGTCTTGGTGGCTACACGACGGGGATAGAACGTCAGATGGACGTGTCCCTAGCACAGAACAAGAATCGAGCATGGCGCACCTTCGTTCGCTCCCTTCTTCAGCTGCTTGAACTGCGAGGCGCGCTCTACAAGGTCGAGGATCTAATGATAGATCGACCCTTGAGTTCGGACACAATCTGGACAAAATCTGGAGAAACACACTTCGTTGTTGAGCTCAGGGTCTGCGAGGGGCCATGCCTTCGCCTTCGAGTCCGTGTCGGCCATGGTGTCGAGTGTTTTGAGATAGCGACCTCACGTGTGGATGATCCTTGGTCGGTTTGTCGTCAGGCGATGTCTCTCGTGAGCAGCGCGGATGGCGGGAAACAACGTGCAGACGCAGCTGAAACAGAGGCTGCTCGACAAAACTTCCGCCACAGACGCGCTTGCCCCCCGCCCGATTAGGCAGCTCCGACATTCCGCCCCGATGTGCCGAGCTGCCGCCCTGTCTTCGAACTACGACTAACATTTACTGAACACGTCGTGCTCCACTTGTTTTTTGCGACCTTTATCCGAGCCGTCTTCGCTCTACTTCGCTGTGATATTCATGTCGTCGATGCCGATATCTTTGTCGACGCTGCAGCCCGAAACGCGCTTCATCCACGGTTCTACTCAGGCGGAACCTTGGTAAGGGGCTAAAAGCTTGCTCTGACACATCCACAGGCGGATTGGTTGTGCTTTTTGCGGAACTATATGAAGGGCACGATGCCTCCAGTCGATGGCATCAAGCACTGAGGCCTCCAGACTCTGTTCTGAACATCTTGTACTGTCTCAATGTTGCACTCACTTCTGGCCGCAAGTTTTGCTATTACAATTGCCACCTTGGGTACTCTGTCACTCCGCATGTTGTCTTGAGACTGCCTAATGGGCTTGTGAATTATCAGGATCTGCACAGGTGGCCACCTCCTACTGCGATGCTACCAGCGGCATCTGCTTCCAGGGATACACGGTTAGACCTTGTGTGACAGTTTCGTGAAGACTTGACATTATGTAGCAACACGCAGGATACCACCATGGACATGACCATTGGAGTCATACTTCCACCCCTGACCCCTCCATCGGACGAATACATCGTGCAAATGGTCGTTCCCGCAAGCTATGGCTGGTCCGGTGTCAGCATGGGCGGACAAATGTCCAACAGTTTGCTTTTCCCCTTCTGGCCTAATGGCCAAGAAATCGTCCTGGGAGCGCGCTGGACGGAGTGTGTTATTCATCTTGAGTGAGATTGCCGGACACTGATGTATTTCCCTCCCTCAGCGACTATGTCTTACCCTTGGCATACGAGGGCCCTCAGATCACCCTTCTTCCTGCTTCAACAGTAAACAGCACCCACGTTAACGCTATTTTCCGTTGCCAGGTCGGTCGCTCAGCCTATTTCATAGCAGCTGTCTCATTCGTCCTATCAGAACTGCACTGTGTGGGAGGGAGGATCTCTCGGCTCCGGCGACCTCAATGGCACTGCCGTCTTAGCCTATGTTGCTTCCACCACTACTGGCGTGGACGACCCATCGGATGTGAACTCCAGCTTCTCCGAGCACAACTACTTCAATTTCTTCGGCTTGGACCTTAGCGCGGCGCACTCCTCTTCGTACTCTCAGTACATCAGTGGTGGGGTGGGAACGACGACTGCGCCTTCCGGCCCCTCCTCGACTCCGGCTACGCCGTCTAGCACCAGTAGCGCACCCGCTGCTACTCAGTCTGAGGTTGGTCCTTTGTTTCTTCCTCTAGTCGACCGCGACTGATTTGAGTTCGCCTATGTCAGTACGGACAGGTATCCGTTTCCAGTAAATCAGTGACGTAGGCTTTGCTAACCATACTCCATTATAGTGTGGCGGGAATGGCTGGACTGGTCCCACCGTCTGCGCGACGGGGCTGACATGCGTCGTGGTCTCACCTCCTTACTACAGTCAGTGCCAGGCGGCGAAGTAGGAAACCGCTACTCTGAGAGCCCACTGCAAGTACTGTCGATTAAATACGAATAGTGTGGCTAGTGTATATGAATATGACCCTTGCATATCGTCTCCCACCCGGTTGGGATGGTACTTAGAGGATGATGAGGGCTTTATGGCCCGATTATGCGATCACGTGCGTAAGATCGTGATCGGAACGGTGGAGCGCGGTCTCGGCGCGTCGCCAGCCTCCCCGTCATCCACAGTGCACTCTGCGACGAACATATATAGCATACAAAGAAACGATCAGACTTGCCAAAGATTTCTATTCCACAATATTCCCACATTCCTGCCTCCTCAGACTCTAGCCAACATGGCAGAGCACGGCCCTCCGATGGTGATCGACGTTCACACGCCCGTCTCATCCTTTGCTATAATTTACTCAGGTGTGTGTTCATGGCAGAGGAGCGGTTTTGTTCCTGAACTCCTCTCTAGATGCCGAAGACAGCTTGCAAACGATCTTTACGAAGCTCACGCAGAAGGCATTCACGGAACTCCATGGCAAACCTGTCCGCGCAGGTTACGTCAAGTACGAATGGAACAATTCGTTTTACAACCTGGATGATGGTGCGACTGAATTAAAACGGCCGCCGCATTGGTGTAGTTGCTGACTGCGAGACAGACACCGACTTCTCGGTGTTCGCGTGGAGACTGAAGTCATCTTCACTAGGACACGATAGCTCCCTCGTCATGTTCTTGCGCGATCCAGAGGCACCGCTGCCCCCGTCGACTGAATACAGAAACGCGTCATTCTACATGTTCCGTCCCAGGCCTATATCTTCCCCTCCGCTCGGACATGACGGAGTATCTGTACGGAGTGGGAAGTCGCGCAGGTCTGGCACGAAGGAGCACAAGCCCGAGGATGACGGCGTGCCGAACTTCAAGAAAGAGTTCGAGCAGTTCCACAGCGAGAACGGCGTCCGAACTATTGTCGGAAGCATTGGCCCTGTGAACAACGGTGAGTGCCGACCATATGCCGTCGCACTGCCCGTCTTCCTGCTGCGGCTACTGACGAGCTCTGTGCCTGGCTGTTCCGTGGTCGTTTTCTGGGCTTCTCGCGCAGTCCGGATGCTGCTCAAGAGTGGCTATCGCTACGTGTACATTTCTCGCAAGTTCGCGATCAAGCATGAGTTCATTCCACGCGACGCCGCGCCGGGACACTATGGATACAGCGGGCTTGTCAAGTACGTGTCCATCAGCGGTTGGCTATTGAGCTCATGCTGACTCCAACCTGATATCTGGCAGCCTTGGGAAATGGCCCATCACCGTTGGCCGAACGCGGTCCACTCACAGCGTGTACCTTTCCGAGGAGACGCATTTCGACGTGATACTAGGGCGCTCGTTCGTGGAACACAGGCAGATTAAATTTGATCCTGTCGACCCCACGGATGTCGTGTGCCAAGACACAGGCGAGAAGATTGACTGTGAAATAGTCATCCTCAGGGACGGGAGGGGTCAGATCGTACTGGTTTCCTGAACGTCATCCTTTCGTGGCGACGTCCCAGAGCACCCTCGAGTTCAAGTTCTCTGCTGTCGGAGTCGGTCTGTGATTATATCTGTATTTGACAAGAGGACGGTTGGATGATGGATCCCAGTACTGCATGTATTTACTGCCTTATCTATTCGTATTGCTGTTGCTACCCCAGTCTTAGACTAAGATCGTCCGCATGTCCGCGTGAGAGGAGGACTTCGCCTAGAATGGATCTTGAGCCGGAAATGCTGGCGTAACCCGGGCTACTAGTAGCCGGGTCAGTGACGGACCGCATCTTGAAGTTGAGCGCCGGAAAGATGATAAGCGCACATCCCACGTGGGCTGCCTGGGCAAGGCGGCAGGCCTCCAACAACACGGAACACCACCACAACGCTCTCTGCTCGTCGGTCACGATGTCCGTCCTGGCTCATCTGCTGCGCCCAGCAGCAGGTGCCCGCAGGGCGTACTCTGTATTCTCCAAGCCTGGGGGCGGTGGATACTTCAATTCGTCCAGGTCTCCCAAAGTTGCACCTCCATCCAGCAAGGCCAAGGTCGACTCATCGTCCTCTACTAATGCTGATACGACCTCGCCCTCGACGAAGGAGGACACCCCGTCGATGACCGCCGGATCTTCACCCAGCGGAGAGACAATGCACGCACCATCCTCATACACCTACACGACCAGCTCTTCGTTCTCCCCCGTGCACCCCCGTATCAGCTCTCAGGACCTCAAACTGCACGAATTCTTTTCGCTCCACCGACCATTGCTGACGATCTCGCAACCTCCGTCATCGCTCTTCGAGTCCTATTCTTCGGTCTTCCCGATGCACCCCACCAATCCGCCGCCCGAGACGGCCAATTTTAGTAGTATGGAAGGGGAGAGCATGGAGGCCTCCCCAGAAGCCGATGCTGACGCCGCACGGCAACTCGCACGAGCGATGGTCGTGAATCGGATTGGAGCTTCCATTGCCTGGGAAGAGGCTCTCAAGCGGCTAGGCCTCGATGTGACATCTGGACGGGCGGAGGAGGTCAGTCTGGCAGAGGCGGAGTTTGAGATGTACATGGATAGCACCAAGAGGAAGCGGCGAAAGAAGATGAAGAAGCATAAGTAAGTGGGCAAAACCGCTATGGTCCGTCTTTGGATGATTGTCCACTGATCATCTTCCACGTAGGCTCAAGAAGCGGAGACGCGTATGTTTCTAGTGACCTGTGGAGCGGTAGTCGATTGCTAACCTAGTCTTCTTTCAGCTGAACCGCTCTCAGCGAGTGAAGATTGGCCGTTGACCGTAGAGAACGCAGCATGTCTCATGTCCCTGTTGGACTCTCCCGAGCATCTCGAGCTGTACTTCTGCATAGAGCCTATAATCTACTGCTGATTCTTCTCACCAGATGTCGTCGCTCATTATGCGATTGAGTGGGGATTGTGGTCGTTCTCGTAAAGCCCTGCGTCGAGTCATCACCCGCCAATTCCCCAGCGGTCAGAAGCCTGTCAAGTCGGTAAGTGCCGCCATGGCCTCAACTCAAATCTTGTTCTATTGTGGCACGTATTTGGCCAGTAGGTCTCCTGCAACAATTTTATGTCAGACTCTTAGCCATGCTGTACATCGCCAGAGGGCGAATATACCCATTTGAACGCAGAACCATCGGTCTTTCTGGTGGCGGATAACAGTCCTAGGACCGTGATCCTCTTCACCACAAATGTCTCGATGTCATTGTCCACCTGCCGAAGCGGTCGTGAAACACCGCGGGCGTTGCGTTCTGAAAGTTTCCTATCTGGGATACCTCTGTCCTAGAGCCGATTTCATCTCACCATCGGACGGACAGCGGTTTGTCATATCGCATGGTGCATCCCACTCGCGGCTCTTTTCCAGAGTTTATCCACTTTCAGACATAGCAAACGATGCCATGAACGCCACGCCGCTGAGCTCATTGTCCACCATTTTGGTGGCTCGATTGTGGGCATGTAATCGTGCTACGGTACTTTGGCAGACGTCACAGCCACACGTCGAGTACAGCCCTATAAGACAGACGGCGTGCCTTCTTCGTCGTCGAGCTCATCATGACTTTTTGTTCACCGGGGTAGGGGACTTCCATTCCGCAAACAAGGTTCGTCCCACAATGCTGGTGTCTTGACGGTGCTGATCATATAAGCTTCTCCATCAAGTGTTCGTCATGTCCGGCGGTCTCTTTACGGCAAAACACTGGCCTCGGATGGACGATGCGGCCAACCGAGGACCTGTTGCCGCACACGAGTTACGTGGCCGACAGCAGTATAGGGCTGCGCACACTGCAGCGACGTCGGATACGTTCCAGCAAATGTCTATCATCAAGGACCAGTTCAAAGTCTGACTTGGATCTGCTCTGACTTTCCTTTTAAGGTTCCGCAGGATGAGCTGGGGTGCCGCGGGAGCCGAAGCAAAGCTGGAGCCAATGCCAGTCTGGCCGTGTCCCTCCCTTGGAAGCTTCCTGCGGGGTGCATGCGCGCACAAATCTTGGGCTGTTCACGCTAGATGCACCTGATGAATTCAATCGTCGGCTGTCGGCGCCACAAATGCTATGACATGACCTTCCCCCCGCATGACTCGGTGCCGTTTGCGGAGGCCCCATCTCACCCGTTTTGGGAACCGCAAGAGAGGGCGAGGGCGAATGACAGAAAGGCAAGGGCAGATGCCCGAGCTCCCCCGGTCCCTTCCGCCCGTTTGCCATAGGTATGTGGTTGCGCTTCCCCGGTCCGCAGTATAAAGTCCCCCTACCCGTCCCTCTTCTGCTCCCCTCCCTCACTTGGCCCTCTCCCTCCAGGAAATACCACTTTCGCAGTAAATCGGATGTCCTCGTACCATACGACGACGTCGCGACCGATCCCTACGGGCAGAAGAAGGTCGCCCTCCCCAGGTAGTAGCGCACACTCCGGGTCCTCGCAAGGCGACTCGGACTTCAGTCAAGGACATCGTTGGCGACATCACACTCCAGCGAGAAGCTCTAGCGGACACAGTTCAGACCTCATCTTCTCTATGGATCCTGAGCGCCGATCCAATTCAGGGTCGCCCTGCCTCGGTGTAGCAGGGCCGCCGTTCCTGTATGACGTGCCCCCTTCCTGGAATGGGCGCCCCCCCGACACGGGCACGATGTCTGTCTGTCCAAGATGCCGGCGGCAGTTTTACGATGACTACAATTCCCCGCAAAGTCGTGGCGTTGCATGCCAGTCCAGGAACGCCTTATGTCCTTCCTGTCGGGAGCTCGAGTCTCGGCAGGATGAGTGGCGCCGACGCAATGAAGAGTTCTATGCATCGACCCCCGAGCGGCCTGTCAGGACGTCGATTCAGCGTCCTAGCATGTACGAGTCTCAACATCAAGTGCCTACTCCTACGAGCGGTATACGGCCCACTGGCACACGGAGTACGCTCTATTTTCCCCTCCAGGTTGCGAGCTGCTCATATCGCGTAGATTCCTCGGCGGCACACGCGACCAATACAACTCATTTCATCGGACGTCCGTTCCCATCCTATGTGGCAGCCCCGCCACCTTATTCAGCACCCCCTCCATATACCCGAAGCGTCTCTCATCTGCAACAGCCCACACCGCCTTGGACTGACGTGTCAGCGCATGGGCCAACTACTTTCGTGGCTGGATCCTATCGCCCCAGATACCAGCTCCCTCAGCTGATCACTCAACTCGAGCACCGTGTCGCACCTCCTCCCTCCATCTCTCCTGGTACTGCTGATCCTTTTCCAATGTCTCCCACGAGTCCGCCATCCCGCGAGCGGCGCCAGTCTTGAAGGGCATTCTGGCTTTGCCCGGTCGTTGTTCTTCCCATCGGTCCGATGTCCCGAGACGACCTCATCGCATGTCTGTCCTCTTGTGGTATGCACTTCCTATGCTCTACCTGTAACCATATAGCATGCTCCACCAAACTATTTGATATGACTAGTTTGTATACCTGGATGCCGAGTAGTTAGAGTACAGTATAGAAGAGACATGATAGCCGCACACGTCGCCCGGATAGATCACATAGTCGTATATGGCCTCATATCCCGGACCCATACCCCGTACTCATACCCATCATGTATAGCTTAACGACCGTACTTATAGACTCCGTCGCAGTCATGTTTCCCGCGCGACCTCTATCGTGCACCCCTTGTCACGTAAAGGCTTTGCAACGCGATCGAATTCTTCTTCGTTGATAACGGCGTTCCAATCCCCATACAGCACAACAGTCTTGAGGGCCGGGAAAGCCGGCTGACTCCAGGCCAGGAAATGGCGCTCGAGATGGGCCCAGTACTCGCCGCTACCCACACGGTAAAACGAGTTCGGGTGCCCGTGCATTCCGACGATCCGGAGCGACTCCTGTGGACGGTTGATAGGTGCGACGTGGGTGAAGTGAACGTAGAAGTTGAGCTTCTCGAGCCCCGTGCAGCCCGCGAAGATGTAGTCCAGGAAGTCCAACACGTAGAACTTCAGGCTCAACCCGAGCTCGATCGTGCGCACTTGCCCACCGTACGCGGCCCATAGCGGCCAGAACAGCTCCGGGCCAGGGACGTGATCGAAGAGGACGTTCTCGAGGGAGGGGAGTTGCCATCGGCAGAGCTTGAGGACGAAGAATGCGTTCACGCGCCGGAAACGCAATGTGGTAAGGTGTGGGAGGTGGACGGGAGGGGTGTTCAGGTAGTTCGGCCAGATCTCGCCGCCAATGGAGAGATATGTGAGATTAGGAGCAACACCAAGGACGTGTGCCAAAGAGTTGATACCGCCGCTGCGCGCAGCTTCGTTCGAATGCCACCAGTCCAATCGTTTCAAAGAGGGAAGCGAGGGACAATCTGTTGCAAAGTCGTAGGCGACTGGGGAGGGCGTGTCTGCGATCCGCACGAGGACTTCGAGGGATGTGCACAGCTTGATTACGCTGAGTGCATTGAGGGCGAGTGGGGAGGAGGTTACCGTGCTTGAGTACGGGAGTTGCGCTCGCTTGACGAGGTTTGCGCAGGGCGGGATTATGAACCCGTCTCCCCAATCTTCGCCATAGCGGAGCATGCGGTAGAGCGAGGGGTACGTACGAGGAATGAAGATATCCTCGTATAGAAGAGGTGTCGCCCATCTTCTCCACCGCTTGCATACGAAGACAAGGGCGCGTTTGGTGTAACGGCTCTCGGCCGTTCCGATGTTCACGTTGATAGCCTCGAATGGACTATAGTCGGTTGCGTACAACGCATGCGTCCATGTATCTAATGTCGCCCAGCGGAATATTTGGAGCCATAGCTCTATAGGAAGAGTAGGTGAAGGCATCAACAGGTGCTCTCGTCGACACAACGAGATCGCCGGAAGGGTACAACGTCCGAAACAAACGGAAAACAAGTAGCCGTTATATCCGGTCACCCCGGTGAACCCGGTCCGACGCCACATTCCGAGATCGACCTCGGCCAGGAGTCTTCGCTGGTCTACTGCTACTGCGCATGTATCGGGGCCCGACAATAGTCGTAAGGCACATTCGTGATTTTCGTACGATAGCAGAGGCTACGGAGGTACGGAGCGCACGCTTTCTACAAGGCGACGGAATCATGTTGCCAAACGTGTACTCCTCCTCTCCTCCGGCTGTCCTCTTCCCAGAGAGACCCCACATGCCAAACTTCCTTGTAACCTAACTGAATCAGAAGGTCCCTGACGCCATTCTCTTCCAGGAGTGCCCCGAAGAACACGAGACTTTGTGGCCACTCGTGCCGCCAAGGATACGTGGCATCCGCTGCCACGCCTGGTCTCGAGCGAGGCAGTGGCGATGGGGGGAAGTTCGGATTGACATGGTGTGGGAAGTGTGTTTCCAGATACTTGACAGGATCCTCATAAAACACGTCCGTCTGATCTTTGTACCCAACCGCATCCTGACCCCTGTCATGCGCTAGTGAGGTACGTCATCTGTTCGCGAACCAGAACGGACTTACTGCAGTGGCGGCTCGCAGCCAAGTGCCCAGAGCGACCCGTCTCCGTCTCGGGCGAGATCCGACCGATGAAGGTAGGCTTGCCAGGGTGTCGAATGACAAGGCATGAGGAAACCAATGGATAAGGATTGCTCGACGGGACGGCTGCGGAGGTAATGCATGACGTCTATCTGCGGGTGTCCGTGGAATAGCATCACGTAGGCTAGCAGCGGTAGAGACAACAAGAGAACGAGGTGAGAAGGCCGGAAGGAGAAACCACGCGTTTGGCGCGCCTTACTGCCACCGGAGTCGTCAACCAGCGCTTTCGCGGCGAGGATGTGCATGAGAGGGAGCAAAGGATGGATGAAACGCCACTCTTTGTGTCCTGCCAGCGAGTACACGGAGAGTGTCCATACTACTAGGCCCAGGACGGCGCGTAAGGGGGGCGTGCTTGTGGGACCCATAGCAGAATACGCGCCCTTCCCTACCCAGTATATAGAAGTGAAGCACAGCAGAGGCAGCGCCTGGGTGAGGTAGTAGTGCCAAGGGCTCGTGCCGTAGAAGAGCGACACGGGAGAGGCGTTTGTAAGGAGGAAGTTGAGTGGAGTGAAGGTGAGTTTCCCATAGTACTTGGTGTCCAGTATGACTGCTGCCGACAGGACAGCACCGCTGGGAGTCATTGTGAGATGAGACACAGCATCGTATAAGGCAACGCTTACCCTGTCAGGATAGCATTGGTCAACACAAATAGTATGTCATGAGTCTGCTTCCGGAGTCTCCAGAGGAGCCAAGTGAACATATATATCCAGATGATTGCATTGGTGGGTCGTATCGCGCATGCTACCGCAGCGTACAGTAACGCAGTACGTAGCTCGTTCCTACAGGTTGTCAATCATGCCTGCGGGTGTCTGTGCAAGGAAGTCCTCACCTCCATGAGGAATGATGTGAGTTCCACGGAAAGTGGCTCAGCGCAATCGTAGTCAAAGAAGTCTCTGCGGAGTTTGATATGGAGCGGGAAAGCGACAGCCCATGGAAGAACGACAGCAAGGAGAGGTAAAACTACCTCAAAGATGTCAGCGCTTGTCTCAAACAAGTGCGCTATAAACTCACAGCTGCATCGGTGTATCTCTCACCAACGACCTTTCTGGTGAGACGAATCAGCCATATGTCAGTGCCTGCGGCTACTAGACCGTGCAGTAACTTGGGCCCCCATACCTGTGGCAAACCATTAGTATACCACGGCATACGGTGACAGTCCTAGCACCTGCCTACCAGAGCATTGGTATGATCAAGTCTCAGAGTTTTCAGCGCCCAGTAGACTGGCACATTCCATCCAGGGTAAACGATGCTCCGGATGGGGCTTTCCGCGCACCACTCCCAAGTGAGTTGCCCGTACCCAAACACCGCATGGTGAGCTACCTCCAGAGACTGGAAGAACTCGTCCGGTTGGAAGAAGGTCCTTGTCCCAAGTGCTATTACTATCCGAACTGCGAGGGCTAGGAGCGGCCGGTTGACCATGTGGGAGAACGAGATTGCAAGCCTAGACCTTCACGACAGCGCACAGATGGTGCTACTATGAGCGTCTGCCGAACTTACTCTAAGAGCTTGTCACCGTCACAGCAAATGTCACGATGTCTTGTGCGCGGGGCGAAAGCTTCACGGTAGGTGCATAAGGGATAAAAGACCTGAGCCCGATATACATATACGCCTTGAGATCACATAAATACTAGCGATACATCGGCGGAATAGATCTGAGATATACAGGGTGACTTTCATTACTTCAACCACGTTCGGCGCGGAACCTAGACATTTTTCTCTCCTTCGCGGGAGTCGTCCCTGAAGAGTGTGGTCCGGTAGGCATGGATTCGCGCACTTGAGTAGCAACGACTGGTCTACGCTCGAGCACCGAAGCGCTAACTGGGGCCGTGATCGTCGGTGTAGAAGGTGAGGACACGCTGGGTGAAGATGATGGGCCGGTACTACTTGGGGTTCCAACTAACGTCGACGAGGGACTGTTGAAGGAAGGAGACTCAATGATCATGGAGTGAAAGGCGGCGCCATGGCTTGGACTGGGGAAAGATGGAGATGCAACCACACCGGGAGCGGGGAAGGACGGCGAATCCAAGACTATTCCGGGCATCTGCACGGGACGCTTCTCGTGTGCCCTTTGCGAGGGCCCTACGAACCGTGAGGTCTTGGTAGGGATAGGTATGGGCGTGCCGCCGACTGAGAGCGGTTTCGGAGAAGATCTCTCCGCGTTAGTGAGCGGAGTCGCGAGGTTCGACCCTGGCGGGGAGGGCGTCCCTCGAGTGAACGAAGGAACGGACAAAGACATTTTGAGTTGCGAGACTCTCGACGTCTTGACCGGAGTAGTAGCAGATGCATCAGCGGAGGAGGGACTGGACGACGTAGTAGGGATCGCTGCTTCCGGTACAGGATCGGTTGCAGAGATGTTTGAGGGCAAATTAGGTCCGACGTTCACGACGTCACCTTTCTTCAACATCTCCAGCATCTCCTTAGCTTCCGGCTCTATCTCCTCGTCGCTCTCGCCTTCCTCGCCACCTACAAGGTTCCCGTTTTCCAGCTTGCCTAATCGTACGGCCGCTTTCAGCTCAGATGATCGGGAAGCTGGGACCACAGAGCCACCGAGAGACTGGGAAGGTAAAGACGAGAAAGCAGTGGATGACTTGAAACGCGACACGGATGGTTTCGGTGGCACACTGGCAAGCGTTGCCTCAAGCGGGACATCCTAGATGGTCGAGTCAGTGTTGCCACATTAATCACGCAGGACGTTCAGCGTGGGGCGACTTACTGGTTGATCCCACTCATGTTCTCCTTCGGGATGTTCATGGTTGCGCATAGCAGCCAGAGCATCAGCACCAACGGTAGCCCGCTTCTCGTAGTATGCGAGGGCGATCTCACGCTGATGTTGCGCGAAATCGTAGCCGTCGACGTCCCACTCCACCGGCTCGTTGTCTTGAAGAACGCCGTAATCGCTATCATCCGACTCGTCGTGAGACGGCGACACTGGTTCCTCCGTATCAGAATGATCCAAGGTCTCCACCTCCTCCCCTTCGTCAGAATCCGCGGTGACAGCAGAGTCGGGTTCAGACTCGTCATCGGAATCCGCCTGCCTTGGTGGAGGGGGAGATTTCGGACCAGGCTTGAGTCCAGGCATGCGTTCCACAACATTCATCCTCATAGGACCCTTGTTCATCTGATCCTTATTGACAGGGGAACTCTTGTTCGGGGTCTGAAGGGTGGCAGGCGTGACGTCTCCCCAGTCGAACGGAGGAGGCATAGGAACGCTATTTGCAGGCTGATATTCATGGTCCGGAGGAAGGTCGGCGAACGAAACACTCTTCCTCGGCTTGAGCCTCTGGCGTTCCTCTCTAGCCTGTTTTTCGGCCTCCTCTTCCGCGCGTCTCTCCTGGTCCTCGCGCTCACGGGCCACAACGAGATTCTTGAGCAGTGCCTTCCCCATCTTCTTCTGCATCTCTCTGGCCTTCTTCAGTGCCTCCATCTCTGCTTTCGCCGCCTGTTTGCGCTTCTCGAGATCGACCTTAAAGCGCTCTCGCTCTGCTTCCTCGTACTTTTCTGTTTGAATGCGTTCCTCTTCCTCCAGCAGATCGAGAATGCGGTCACGTTCCGCGCGTCTTCTTGCCTTCTCCTGAGGGGAAAGAGCCCACAGAGGAATCACGTCAGGATCCTGGGAAGCCGGGATGGCTGCTATAGCGGTTGATCTTTCGTTCGCAGGTACGGGCTCGACGATGTCAATGATGGGGAGGCCTTCTTCATTGACCAGCTGCGAGATAGACCGAGGTTCGACGCGGTTCAGACGTGAAATCGTGGGGACATACCTCACCCTTCTCGTTCCGCTGCGTCGAGTCGGGGATCGCATCCTCACCCAGAAGCTCACCGAGCCTGTCCGATATCCTTCGGACCTGGCTCGGGTTCAGCGTTCCCTCCCCGCCTGTCTCTGCGCCAGGCGTAAGCGAGTTTAGGAGCGCCTGGAGGGCTTTCAGGGCGCATAGCGAGCCGTCAGATGTGTCAGTTATGGGTGAGCGCTCGGAGAGTGATGTGCCGGAATACTGTACCTTCGGCGCGGCTCTCGCTCAGGTTTTTCGCAGATCCAGCTGCGGATGAGCTTGCCATTTGAAATGCGTTAGGCTAATGACTGAGAACCGTCTCGTGTCGTTTTGGGGTGCGGGGTGAGGTTGTAAAGCGGAGACGGCACAGGACAAGAGCCGCAAGGCTTAAGCTCGCCCCAAACTCGAGGTCCTTCGGCATTTGCCGCCTCTATGCAGAATTTGCTCTAGGCGCTCGTATGTCCTTCTCGTTTCATCCGCACTTCATCCTCTCAAGATCTTATCCGGATTAGCTGCGTTCTGGGCACCATGGTTGTACTCAATACTCAAGCCAGCACTTCTGAGGTTAAGCACAAGAAGAATCGTCGCAAGATGACGAAGAAGCCCGCGCGGACCGCTCCAGCTGAGGGCGGGGAGGATCAGGAGATGGACGAGGTTTCGCCTGCCAATGGAGAGGAGCCTGCTGAGGAGACTCAACATGAGAGCAACTGGATTGACCAAGACGACGAAGTCATGATTGACACAGACCCTTCTGCCCTTCCACAAGCCGACGCCCCCGCCTTCCCTCCTCTTCCGGCATCTGCCCAGCGTTCCGCCCTCAAGTCGGAGATCCGCAGGATACCCATACCACCACACCGCATGACGCCGCTGAAAAAGGACTGGGTGAACATATTCTCACCGTTGACGGAGATGCTACAACTGCAAGTGCGGATGAACGTGCAGCGGAAATGTGTGGAGATTCGAGTAAGTGTACTGGTTCTGCAACCTCGAGGCTGATCTAACAGAAGGTGTTTGAAGACGTCGAAGCATACAAAAGACATTGGCGCAATTCAAAAGGGTGCTGACTTCGTGAAGGCGTATGCGTTAGGTTTCGACGTTAACGTAAGCCCGGCGACCTGCCAAAATGTGCCCGGGGGACTGTGCTGACAGGACCTCCTGTAGGACGCTATCGCCCTGTTGCGTTTGGATGACTTATACCTTGATTCCTTTGAGATCAAGGATGTTAAGACTCTCCACGGTGATCACTTATCTCGTGCTATCGGTAAGTATTCCTACTTGGCGAATTGGCGAGATTGACTTATCGTTCACTCCAACGAAAGGTCGCATCGCTGGTCAGGATGGGAAGACCAAATTCACCATCGAGAACGCTAGCCGCACTCGCATTGTTCTTGCCGATACGTACGTGACTTCTCTTCCTTGCGTTGAGACCTTCGCTGATGGGTCTGGAGTAGCAAAATTCATATCCTGGGCTCGTTCCAGAACATCAAAATTGCCCGAGACGCCATCGTCTCTCTCATCTTGGGTTCGCCTCCCGGGAAGGTATATGCCGGCCTCCGGACGGTCAGTGCACGGATGCGCCAGAGGGCGCTCTGATTGTGTCGGTAGATACGGTGGACGACTGGTGTACGCTCTTATTAGAGGTGTAACATATACACGGTATCTTTCATGACTATTTGACTCCCACACTGAATTCCTGGCATTCGTAATTAACCCCTTGGTGGAGCTCTTGTACGTAACCATCGGAAGTACAGCATAACAGATAGGATTAACAGGTGAGGACATGAGTAAATTACGGCGAGGTATCTTGATCTCGATGATGCCTTGGTAGTCTACGAAGATGCTATCAGAATGGAGTTCAAGTCGACGTGCGGGGAGAGAACGGCTTCAGTCGGATTGTAGACTACGGATGATTGACAGATCTGCGGAGCCTTTAGGATAAGAATTGAGAGCTAGCATTCAGCAAGCATACAGATCGAATTAGTGTGTTAGATACGGGATTACGAGGATAAAGTATGCTCTACTGATGGCGATATCAGGGTAATCTCAATGCTGAATTGGAGTAGTTAGGGCAGCCTCTGGGTACGGCATGGCCTGCGCAGGAACGCCTAGCGATGTTTCGGCATCCGGGTGAAGGTCCCAATCCTCTTCTTCCCCCGGATATTGGATGTCGTGTCTGTCGCGATGCACATGAGTGATGGAGACTTAATGAAGACTGGCAGATGCTCAACATACTCCGAGATGCAATGCTCTAGTACATCGCGCAGGGGCATGGCATCGCCCCGACAGCGGACGCAGCCCCAGATCTTGTAGACATCGCTGAAATATGCCTTCATGTAGTCTCGCTCACGATCCTGGGCATAATCTCTGTCGCGGTCATTGAGAAGCGTGATCTTCACGTCCTTGCCTCTGTGGTCAGACAGGTGGGCAACCTATGAGCCAGCGCATATAGTTAGCACGGCCGTGGACTTGAACTCATATGGAAATTGCGGACGACGCACTGCAACCCTCCACGGCATGACATAGACGCGACCGTCCCGGCTGCACTCCCCGCACGCAAATCTGGGCGAGTAAATATCGATGTCGAAGGCCTCCGTCTTCTTGGGGTCGCGCCCGTACGCACGCACGACCTTCTCCGCGGCAGCTCTCGCCTCCTCGTCGTAGGAGACTTTGTCTCCAGTGTAGTTCCACGGGAATTCCTTTAGAACGATGTTGTACGCATTCGCCCGGTCGTCGGCGTCCGTCTTTCGGTCCACCTTGATCGCAGGTCCCGTCTTGAGGCATCGGTGGGCTTGCACGCGGGGATAGTCGAGTAGGCAAGCGCAGTGTCCGCACCTGAACCAGGTTGTGGCAAGGGAAAGAGCGATCAGGATTTGCTCTTGCTCTTTGTACTTCTCGTCCTTTGCAGCCTCGGTAGTCTCCGCCGACGAGCCTTCGTTGTTCACAAACTCCTCTTTGACACGTTTGATCACCCTCTCCGCCTCCACAGGACGCGCTGCAACAGGGATCATTTCGTACAAACGTCGCCGCATGTCTAGCTGCCATTGTCGAACAAATTTATCCAGCGCCGGGTTGAGCGTTTCGGGTGGCAAGGCGGCCTTCCCAAAGAACACTCCACGCTCACGGTTCATGATGATGTCCTTGAACGGCGTGTACCACGAAAAGTCTGCAACCGAGGGCAGATTCTCCCAGAGAGGGTACTGCGAGAGGTAGTCCGACACAGCGTCCCGGATGAGTTCCAGGCGATTGATGTACTCCTCTGCGTGCTTGCGCATGAGGCGATCGGCGCGAGCTGATTCCGCAAAGGCAACCATGGATTCTTTGATGTTGTTCCAGACTGAACAAAGGGGTTAGCTGACAGGTGCAAGGAGTAACATCACGCATGACGTACTGCGATCGGTGAGTTCCTTTGGCTGTTTTACGGATGGATGGTCCAAGAAGTGATCAAACATCTCGGGCGTCATGGCCTGAAGGTCCAAGGCATAGCCTAAGGCACACAGCCGCGCGAATATCCTGGTGAGCAGATATTATATGAGTGTTCCAGCGCACATCTCGCATTGACTCACTGGTGCTGGCGTCGTAAGCGCAGCTGAAGCTTATCTATATAGCGGTCGTGTTTCGCTTCATCCTGCCAATCTTCCAGCATCTCAGCACTCTGGACAAGGTTGGTTTCTTCAATACAAGGCGTATGGTCATAGTGGCTGCAACGCACCTTTTCCTGGTCAATGACGAGCTGTATGCGCTGCTCCTCGAGCGCCTTAAGCTTCTCTTCATCTCCTTCGCATTCTGCGATGCGTTCGAGAAGCTCGTCGAACTTGAACTTCGGGAACAATAGCCCTGGGGATAACATGAGACAATTGGTAACATTGATGACACCTGGATACAAACTATTGTTGATTTGTTCCGCTGGGAGCATCGCTCCGGGTTTGAGCCAACTAGGTGGTCCGATAGTCCGGAAGATGTCAACGAGCTCGATGAAACTAAGGATCATCAGTGATTGAGCGACTCAGAGCAAAGATATATGCGCACTTGTCTTTGAGACACGACTTGCAACATCGCAGTCGGCATGCCCACATCACAGTCATAACACGCGCTTTCACGCAAAACTAAAGGCAGAAGAATGAGCAATGATCCACCGAGTGGACGGCCCTCTCCGTTGTGCAGAATGACACACGCCGCCGACATCGTTCCCAAATGACAAAGCAGTGGGCCTTCTCGTCTAGCGACTGACAGCATTGCTCGCCGAGACAGACTGCACCACGGAGCTGAGACATAGAGGACGTACATGGCAGTGCGGGTCAAATAGAAGGTTGGTGTAGGAGGGCTCTGTTAAGTCAGGTGGACACTCAGGAAGGCCGGGAACGGATGCAAGCGACTCCCTCCATATCGTAATTGAAGAACGACTCAAGAGCAGCCTCCGGAATGCCTTGGTGGTCCGCGCCAGGCGCAGCAAGTCATACGGATGCAAGTGAGAGAACACCTGGAATATAGAAAGTGTAGGCATTGAAGACGCTGTAGCACGTTGTAATGACGACTAGACGCACCTCGTAGAGAATGTCTAGCGGCATGTCCGGTAGTTTGCTGAGAGACTTCCTCCTTCCTCTCGATGTAGTGTCCTGCCGTGCGACTTGATTTGAGACTTTCGAAGCATTCTTGCGACGCCGTTTGGGCGGCGGTTCGGGGATGCGGTCAACGTTCGAGTCTTCTTCAGTGACGTCAGCGTCGTCCTGCACAGTCAAAGTACTCTTCTTCTCCAGAAGACGGGAAGAGCGACGGAGCGGTCCGGCCGCGGAGCCTGGTGACATGGTTTGAGTTCAATGTGTAGCACAGCGGCGAACTGATGAGGTGTTGAGGGTCAGGGCAATTGTTGCCAGGGTGTGGTACGGGAGAAAGGATGGCGTTGGCTCTAAAAGCGGTGGTCGCGGGGACAAAGCCGCAGCGTCTGATGTACCGGGACGCCCGACGCGATCACATGTAATGCGTTCCGCCACCTCCACCTCAGGGTGGGAGCTCAAAGGGTACCAACATTCCACAAACTCATAGATAAAGGACAAGCAAAAGAACTGATTGCCACACCAAGGAGCGATCTGCGGGTGTAACAGAACGTTCATGATTGTTTCGAATTCGAGTCCCATCCTTTACGTTTGCCGGCTAAGTGCCCCTGCGAACCTATGTACAGACCCTGCTGATACAAACGAGAAGCGCCTTGATCCAACGGCAAGAATAGAGCAGTACTTATACATCGATAAATAGCCATAACTTAGCAGTCTAAGTGATAAGCAGAAGGCTCGGCTCCTCAAGCTAGCTCTTGCCTCCCGATGATCCTCACCTCTTGGACGGCGACCCTTTGGATTTCGAAGGAGAGGCACTCGCATGTCTTGATGCAGGAGTGCTCGTGATGACGACCTCGACTTGGCTATTAATCCTCGCCATCCTCCGCGGGGTCGGCGAGTCCGGCTCGTCCACTTTGGCCCGGGTCCTTCGCTTCTTGGACGGCCCAGCCACCGCCTCCTCCTCCGCCTCGTCTTCCGTATGCCTGTCCAGCTGCGAGTAGTCGACCTCCTCTTCTTCCGACTCAACGAGCCAGTCGTCGCGCTTGCGCTTCTGTCCGGCCTTTTTCTCTGCCTGCACTTTCTTCGGTGTCTTGCCCTTCTTGCCCTTGGGCTCGTCGCCTTGCTCATAGATGTGGCATACCTCTACAGGCGTGCCTGCCTGCAGCAGAACGTCGATCCACACCTGCACCATGGTTATAAGTTCAAGTTCTGGCAAGATGGAGGATCGACCATACCTTCTGGTTCTCCTGCAGCGTATCGCCTGGCCCTTTCACTTCGACAAACTTAGCATATCCCTCGACCTCATTCCAGATGATCAGGTCAGGAACACCCCCCGTCCGAGCCGCGTAGTCCTCGCACATCAGTCGGCATATTGCAACCAAAACGTTGGTATGCAGACACTGCATGTACAGAGCGCATTAGCCCATCGCCATCAAGACCATGACTCAGAGATTTCCACACACCCGCACGATCCCGAGCAGATCCTCCTTCTGAAATAAATCCCACCGCACACCGACGCACATGACGTCCTTGTTCGCATCGTACGTCTTCTCGAGTATCTCGGGCGCTTTCCCGAGCTGGAGTTCCTTGAGACGTGCTTCAACAAGCTCCTGTCGTGAGTAGTAGAACGTGTCTTCGGCGAGGTCCAGGGGGGCCGCTTGGTACCGCGTTTCGAACGCGCCGGGGATGGGGGCGAAAATGATCTCCCAGAAGAGCAGCCCAAAGAGCGTTGTCACAATTCGGCCTTCGCAGTGGAACCTATCACGAACGAGGCCAGATTGGCATGGCACAATCGCGCAGATACATCGAAACATGCGTACCCTTTGCACCCATGGCTTTCGTAGTGCTGCAGCGCAAGGATCTCCACCTCAACCTCTTCGTCGTCCCGGCCTTTCCAGATTGTTTTGCCGCCCTTCTCCGGTTTCTGTGTTGAAGAGGTTATATTTCTGCATGTTTGTAGTTCATGAAGAGCGCACCAACCTCTTCCCTAGGCTTCCTAGGACTAGGTTGCCGACGATTGCTCCAAGATAGGCCCAGGTTCTGCTCGGGGTTCTCGGAGCCTCTGACCCGGCCTACTGAGTCGAGCCTCAGGCTACTCGCACGGTGACGGATGCGTACACCCTCAACATGGACGTCGATCGCAGCCTGTAGACGAGCTTCGCACTCGTGGCACTCTTCAAGCGGAACCTTGAGCTTCTTCTCGAGACGCGTCAACCGCCTCTCGAGCATCGGCCGGTACACTAATTTGCGCCCATTTTGATTCAGCAACCGCTCGATCTCTACCGAGGGAAAAGATGGGAGCGTCAGCTCACCTACGTGCGTGTCCTCGTCCTTCAGCCCAGCGATGACGACCTCCAGCGCCTCCTCGAGACAGCCTTCTTCGTCCTTCAAGTGCGTCATGAGCACAAGCGCACGTCGCTCGTACCACCGACCACGCCTTGCGCGCCGCCAGCGTTTCTGCGCTAGAAGCGTCTCGAGGACCTTGAGCTCCTCCTCGTACTCCCTCAAGATACCAAGGGCAGCAGCACCCTTGCATACGACGCGCGTGAGGATATGACCTACGTGCGACCGTCAGTTCATCCTGCTACCAGCGGTCAGAGAGAGACGTACCACAGTCAAAGCGCTCCAACCCCTTCCTGCGCGGATTCCTCTCGCCCTTCGTCTGCACGAGGTCGACCCACTTCGGGTACACGCGCTCAAGGATCTCCTTCACCTTGCGCGCATTGCGGACTCGCTCCGTCTCTTCCTCCCCAGCGTCCGGCTCACTCTTGACTACCACAGGCGACTCCGGGATCGCCCCGCCTGCCCGCCGTCCAGGCGTAATAGGCGTCCTAAACCGGTTTCCACCCAGAGGCACTGGCGTCCGACTCGACGTCGACCGATCCTGCCCCCCGTTCGCCGGCGTTGCGCGGCCAAAACCGGTACCCTCGAGCAGCGCGTCGACCTCGGCTTCTATCGCGAGCGCCTCCTCGTATGCGAGGAGGTCCTCGCGCGCGGGCCAAATGTCGCGCGTGCGCATAAACTCGTACGCCGCGTACTCGCGCTTCTTCGCGCGCGCGAGGAGGGCGGGGGTGAGGAGTTCGCCCGTGTACTGGGTGCTCCGGAAGTACACGAGGTTGGCGCGGCGGAAGAGCGCGACGACGTCGGAGTTGAGACGGATGCATTTCTCTGGTCATGGGAACGTCTTGAGCAACAGCGGCATAGTTGCGAGGCGATGTTACGTACTGAGCTTGTTCGTGACGATATAGCGTACTCGCTCCAGCTGGGTTTGCCGATTGTATGGGAGCGTGGACTGTTGTAGGGACTTCTGCGTCTGCTTTATGGCGAACGGCAGTTTTGTCTGCAGCATCGACTCCTTGCCCTTCTTCGACCTTGTAAACTGGAGAGTGCTTTGGGTGGCTGACCCGCGCAGGATGGCGTCAATGAGTGTGTCACGCTGGAGGCAACCGTAGACGACGTGAGTCAGGTCAGTACGTAAAGACTCGGACTGGGCTGTGCCTCACCTTCTTGGCGCCTTTGGGCTTGAGCTTGAGCTGCTGAGTCAGAGTTTCAAGCTCGGGGGTGGTGAGGCAATCGAGCAGCTCGAAGATATCTGCCTGCTCCTCGTCGTCCGCGAATACACTGTAGTCTGCGGTCCTGATGGAGTCCTGGGACGAGGGCGTGGACGATGTTGGTGAGTCGATTGCAGGGCTCAAGCGCGATGGCCCAGCTTGTGGGGGCTCGTCGTCTTCATCCATAGTTAAATCAATGATCTCGGGACCAGACTGCCTAGGCCCCGATGCTTCTGTCGGGAGCAAAACCTCAGTGGGCTCTAGTTTGGGCTTCACGTCCTCTTCCTCGACCTTGACCTTGAAGGGCGGGGTTAGATCGGGGATGTTGGGGTTAAGGTCCTCTAGCTTGGGCTTCACGTCCTCAGGCTCCCTCTGTTCGCCCTTCTTGCCTCGACAGAGGAGTTCAATGGCTGCTAGGATTCCATTCTGGCCGAGTTCCTGCTCGTATTTGAGGGAACTGAGCCTGTGCCACTTGTCCGTCTTGCGCAGACAGAGGCGACAGAACAGATACTTCGCGTCGTCTGAAGACGACCCTGTCAGTCCGCGGTCTCCAGAGAGCTTGGTGTCAAACGTACAGGAAAGCCTATGCCATGCCATGAAACAGTCAAGCTCATCTCGCTGAAACAGGTGAGCCTCGCTCGTGAGGACTTCCATCAACATGTCTTGGCGCGAAACACGTCCGAGTCAATTGTGCAGCGGGCGAAGATGCGCTACAGGACACACCTTCGAATATAGTCACGTACATAGACTGTCCCTTGTGCGCGTGAGCGTCGATTTCCGCGTGCCCATCATCTCGAGCTTCTGTGCCACTGGGGGCGTGGTCGGAGTCGTCCCCAGACCAGAAAACAAGTTTCGCAGCGAGGGATGAAGAGGGGGAGCCTAGAACCATAGCGTGTTCGTGGAGCCGTTACGTCGGACTCAGTGGGTCCGGCCAGCAAAGATCACAGAAAAAACAGAACAGAGAGCTGAAGCAAAGCAATAGATTGGAAAGGAGCAAGCAACTATGATTGATACCTGCCACGCGCAGTGACACTAGTCGAGGTGAGGACAAGAGGCCATGCGCCCCTGTCCAAGTCCACGCGACGCGGTTCAAGAAGCGCCGGCTACATGGTTCGTGACCATCCCATCAATGCGCGGTGTGACGCAGCTTGAACGCGCCTCGGTCACAGACAAGCGCCGCAGCCTCAGCATTGAGTTTCAGCGCGGCCAAGAAGCGGGTATGACATACCGTATGACATACCGGTGCGGAGAGCCACCAGGTTATAAACTCGTCTCAGCCCTTGCGATGTAGCTGCGCCGCGCCCCGCGGCTGTGTCCTCCTCCTACGCGAGCAAATATATTACCATCAACCCATCTCTCCTACTCACCCCCCTTCACTTCACTTCAAGTACTGCTTACTGGTTGCCCGCCAGATCCTGATGTCCCTCATCGTGCATGCACCCCGGCCCCGTAACAGCACAAAGGGCCTCCCCCAATGGGATATCCCAAGCGAGGTCGACGAGCCAATAGCCCTCGTCCGCGAGCTCTCCTCGCCAGAAACCATCGTACGTCCTCCCAGTCCACTTCTACCCATCCATCCTAGACTCACATGCCGGCGTAGATCAAGCCCAAGGAGCTACACCTCGCCTTCAAGTGGGGCCCGCTCAACTCGACCCGGTTCTCCCGTTTCCGCAAGCTCAAGCCCACCCCCACGCGCCGTCGCTACGAGGGCCCCGCTGCGCACATGCCCCTCCCCCGAGGCATGTCCCGGTCCTCCACGATGTGCTCGGTCCGCTCGCTCGCCACGCTCTCGCGCACCGTCTCCGTCGACGTCGGCGTCCTCATCGTCCGCCCCCTCCGCCGCGAGGGCACGTACATCGTCTGGGGCGCCGTCATGGCACCCGAGACGTACAACCCCCACTTCACGACGCCCAGGAACGTGCTCGTGAAGATCGCGGTGGACGAGGAGGGCGGTGAGGATCTCAGAGAAGACGCGCGGCTGCACGAGCAGCTCGCAGAGAGGGGCATGACGTCGGGGTACTACGGCGTCTTTGTGGATAGCATCGGCAGTACCACGCTCGTAACTGATGATTGGGATAACGAGGTGGGCGAGGTGCACACACCCACGCCCTCGAGCCCCTGATCACCGGACTCGTTTTCGGTACGAGCGTCGTCCAGAACTCAGACCGCGCAGCGCAGATCTTCTGTAGTCTTCTAGCACGACGTTTCAAGATCTAGGTCAATCTCCTCCCGATCCAACTATACTGGGCGATGCATGATACGTCGTCTACCCTTCGATTCTCCTCAACCCTCCCGCACGGACTTCACTGTATCTTTATGCTGTCGCAGCTTTGTTCCTCTCACGATCATCCACGACGGACTTCACAAGGACCTACTCTACTTACCAACATGTACATTGTGACCATAGATACTGCAGGATACTATTCTCTCTGGACGTACGACGCCCGAAACGGATCGTCTTCAAAAGATCGTCAAACAAGAGCATAGCATATACATAATCCATAACCTATTCGCAAAGGCAAGTCAAGAGTCGCATACATCGCACGTCCAGCACGTCCACGCCCCCTCACGCACACAAGCTCAGTACCCCCTCCTCAGCCTCTCGTTCTCCTCCCTCAGCCTCCGGTTCTCCTCCCTCAGCGCCCTGATCTCCTCCGCGACCTCCCCCATCGCCTCCCGCATCTCCGTCCTCCACCCCGTCCCCATCCGGATCAAGTCCAAATGCAGCCCGACGATCTCCGCCTTCGTCTCCTGCCTGAAGTCGTACAGCGCGTCCCGCATCAGCGCCTGCAGCATGTCCTGCGCCGCGCGCGCCTGCGGGGACGGGGGCGCGCCCGGGTTCCGCAGGGGGGAGGGCACGGGCGCCCACGCCGCGCGGCGCGCGGAGGGTGAGAGCCCCGCGAACGAGCGCCGCGGCGAGACCTGCATCGCGTACGCCGCGGGGGGCAGCCGTGCGTTCGCGCTGGTCGGCGCGCGCGCGTCGAGCTCCTCGTCCGAATCCGCACTCGCTCCCGCACGGGCGATCTCCTCCGCCTCGCTCTCGCTCTCGCTGTCCCCGGCGAAGCCCACCCGTCTTCCTTCCTTGCCCGCGGCCTTCCCCTTCCCCTCCCCGGCCCTGACCCATTCGTCGATCTCCGGGGTCCCCAGCACGCCGAGCGCAGTCCGCTCCTTACCCTTGCCCTTACGCTTGTGCGCGGGGATGGGCGTCACAGGCCCCCCGTCCTCCTCTGTCCCCGGCAAGTCGGGACTCGGGCTGCGCGAGATCCTCGAGGCGAGAGACGAGCCCGACACACGCCTCCGCTGCGCACCCACTCCCGCAGGAGGCGAGGCAGACGAGGTTTTGGAAGAGCTAGAGCCAGAGCCGGACACGATGCGCCGCGTGGAGGCTACAGACGTCTTGCTAGCACGGCTTGCGGTGCTCCCTGAGGATGCGGATCGCACCCGGGGATGGGCTGCCGAAGCCGATTGCGACTGCGACTCGCCCGCAGCAAGCCCGCCGTACGCGCGAGAGGCGCTCTCCGTCCGAGCGTGGCTGCGGGGTGGCTGGCCGATCGAGCCGCGGGAGGATGCGCGAGATAGGATGGTTGAGGCCCTCGTGGGGACGACCGTGATGGGAGCTTCGTCGTCGTCCACGACTGTAGCGGCGGGCTCTTTCGCCCTCGGAAGCGCGAGGAGGTTCTCAACACGGACTGCAGAATTCGTTAGCACGTTGAGAGGTCTGAGCGGCAACAACACGTACCGGACAACTCGCCGTCCTCCTCTTCATCATCCTTCTTGTTCGACAGGGTCACTGGCGACCTGGGCGGCGAAAAGGTGGCCTTCTGCGCTCCGGCTCGCCCGGCCACTGGAGATGTGACCGTACCCGCGTTGAAACGACGCGCGCCAGCGGCCGCGGGTCTAGGAGCAGGAGACCCATTGCTTGGGTTGGAGGCAGTTCTGGTTGTGGTTCGCCTAGCGGGAGTAGTCGAAGTGATAGCGCTAGATTTCTTCGTTGCGACTTTGTCTTCGACTGCCTTCTTTGCCGCGTCGAGTCCCGTGGATGAGCCTATACGACGTGCAGCGGGGGCGGCCTTGTTTGTGTCGCGCTGAACTAGAGGCTTCGCTGCCGCCGTTGGGACAGGCTTTGCTGCCTGCGCCTCTCCCGGCTTCAGCTTTCTCTGCAGCGGGAGACCAGGATCAGGACAACGGACAGCCGGAATATATTGAACAGAATAACGTACCTGCACAGAAATAGCAATGACTTGATCGCCGTTCTCACTAACGCTAATCGTCTTTGGTGGTTTGTCCAGGGCGCGCAGGTCGAGAATCAGCAGCTTCCCGTTCTCCGTGCCTGCGTAGACCGCGGCGCCTTCGGCGGAGAACGAGAGACAGGTGACGGGAGCAGGCATGACGACGGATCGGAAGAGGCTAGACAGTGAAGCACGATCAAGGCCTGCTCGCACGCATTGAGAACGACTACGCACCCCTTCTCCTTTTCCAGGTCGATGAGAGTAACCATGCCGCCACTACACGCAATAGCGACCAGCGTCTTGCTGAACGGGCTGCATGAGATAGATACAATGCAACCGGGCTTCTTCTGTTCCTTGTCTAAGGGTATAACCTTGGCCGGACCGGAGGGACGGGTGGTATCGTAGACAAGCAGCTGGGTTCCGCGACCGACGAGAAGCCTAGTGCGCGAGTGGGGATGGAAAGCACATGTGGTGATGTCGCCGCTTCCAGCGGGAATGCCTCTGAGTACAGTATGCGAGGCAAGCGTGAGGTTGTGTACGTGGATGGCGTGCGCAGAGGTGGATGCAAGCAAGGTGCAGTCGTTGGAGAGTGAAAGGGAAGTGATCGTCGCTTTGTGAGTATCGAACGTATGAGCGACCTTGCCGGCTTGAGACGACAGGACGGTAGCTTGCTGCCCCCTAGCGCATATTAGAGTGCTGCCACGATCTTTGCTGAGCAGCGCAACGACGGGATGCGAGCTCTGATCGTGTACAGAAACGTCCTGGAGAGATCCCGAGGCGAGGTCGTATTGGAGGATGCCACTAGTGGCCGAAGAGAGATACACCGAGTTGTTGTCTGTGCTCCATGTGAGAGCAGTGGGTAGAGGAGGTAGGGGGCATGTTGGTTCGGCAGCAGACGGGGGATGCTTGAGAGCGGAGTGTTCGATGATGGTGAGGTTTGTAGGCGTGATGATGGCGGCCATGGTTTGTGTCTGCACTGAATGTCGCCAGTATTTAAGATGTATCTCGTTGGAGGGCAGCGCAAGGCAAGACGGCTCTTGGCGAGCCAGGTCGGTGGCTGAGAACGGGCGCAGTCACACTGATGCGCGATGTTGGTATTTCCCCGCCAATAGGCGCCCCTTCATACAAACGCGTTGCCCTCGTGACCGCGTCCCCGGCTGTTCTCCTCCGGCAGCTGCCGAGTCAAGAGTAGGCCATCATGTCTCCCATGAAATGTCGCACAATTGCTATGAACAACAAGCTTTGCAACTTCAAAGCTCTGTGGACACCTCGATCCTCCAAATCGCTCAGGTGTAGTTTTTGTCTTTTCTGCTGTGAAACCTCTACCAAGTCAGACATGGCAAGTCATCGAGCATGCAGTGAGACCTTCAATTTCACATCAACCAAACAGCGGTGCCCCTGAGATAAGTGCTTGACCACAGTATTCAATCATCTTCGTTTGCTCTGTGGGCGCATTGTGCTGGATACACATGCGCTCTGTCCTGATGCATCGTCTCTCCTATCTCCTTGACAATAGGGCCAAGGCCCGTTGCCAGCAAGGCGCTTGTCCAATAGACAGTCCGCCACTGCCACGGACGTGGCGGGGTTGACGACGCATGAGGACCTTGAGGTTGCGTATCCGTAGCGAGGATATGTTGCCTCCGCTCACTGCTATTGTTCCACAAAATGTGCAGCTGTGGCCAAAGCCCACGATCACAGTGTCGGCTTTCCTGCCCGGCTCCGCATATAAGAGGGCTTCGATCCCAGTCCCCTCCAAGTCAGAGACCGAAGCATCCAGGTGAGCATCATCTTTTTGTATGAACTGCTAGAGCTTACGCTTGCTTTCCTGCTCCCAGCATCAGCACGGATCATGTACCCATACGCCCCCCGTTTACCTCCAGAGCTCTGGAGCGCGACCATCGGCTTTGCGACCCACGACGTGCAGCGCACTTGTCGGTTAGTGTCCATGGCTTGGAGCGAGCTGGCGCGACCTTTTGTGTTCCGGAACATCGCTCTCGAGTTCGGCGTCCATCCAATCGGGCGCGTGGACACGATTTTTGGTCACCACGCCACTAACCAAGATCGAGCCACTGTATTGGCGCAGTTTTGGCGTTGCTCAGAATTCTTCGACCATGTTGTTGAGCACCCGTCGGGGCAACTAATCTTACGAGCCGTCCGGAGTATGACCGTCCGTTTCCTTTTTATGGACGAAATTCTCCATGAGTTTGATGAGAAGATGGAGGATGTCTTTGGTGTGTTGATACAACTTGAATCCACGAGAGCCGATCTGAGCTGAGGGGATACTGACGCGATTGAAACAGTGGACATCATTGGCGCAGGTGTGGCCGTGATGCCGAACCTTCAGGCCTTCCTGTGGACACTCCTCGATGGCGGCGAGGTTGTTATGACCCAGCACCTGCTTGACAGCCTGGCGAGGGCCAAGCTGCGGGAGCTATCCTTCCCGTGAGTTGAATGCCAAGCATTCCAGTGCTTCCAGCGAAGTGCATCGCTCATCGCTGCCGTTACAGCTTCAAGCTGCTTCTGGAGACTTACCATCTATCCTGCATACTTCAGCATCTGACAGTGCTTCGCCTCGAGCTGCAGTGGAATGAGAGAGCAAGTCTCGACAGTCATCTTACATGTTGCCAAAGGGAGCTAGTGATGTCCAACGCAGAAACTCTCCAAGAACTCACCATCACGAGCTACCCCGACTGGGATTGCGACCTTCCGGCCCTGAGAAACCTTGTCATCGGTGACCTGCTTCGAGCCGAACCCGACACTATCCGCCGAGTACTGCGGGGTTCGCCGCTGCTCACCGACCTCACCATCACCGGGGGCAAAGCTGTAGAGGCGAACGAGTCGAGTCTGGCAGATGTCCTCACCGTGCTGGGCTCCATGCCCGGTGAGCTCCCCATGCTCACGTCATTCAAGCTTTTGGCCTCGTTCGCGGACGAGCGCATCACGCCCGACCTGCAACAAGCCGCCCTGAACTTCCTCGCGAATAAGACGCGGCTCTGCCGGCTTCACATTAGGCTGTCTCACGCGAGGGAAGCCTGGCCGATCCTTGAGATCCTGCCTCGATTCCCTGACCTCGAGGTCCTCGGCGTCGAGCTTGGGCACGCAGTGCTCACGCCCGAGGTCCTCGGGTATTACGACCGCTATTCCCCGCGTAAGCTGACCGACCTCCTCCTGATCTCCGACTTCCAGGAGGTCAGAGTCCCGCCCGCTGATATCCTCTCTCTGGTGAGTGCTCCGAGAGGATGCTGACGTTGTCCAGAGAAGCTAACCTCGATGCATGCTGGTTTACAGTTCAGGTCTCGACCGAACCTCAAGAGCTTGAAGTTCGTGGACCATCCGGAGTCTCTCCTCCCAGAGGAGCGGGCTCGGGCACCTCACATCTTAGCCAAGTACGCTGCGCCTTGGCTGTTCGCCCATCCTCCTCGGTCTCTTGCATACCTCGACTGCTCCCTGGCTGCCTAGACCGTTGCCGGGGGCGCCGGCATGAAGCGAGCTCTGTGGTGTGTCTACCGTCCTGGGGAGCAAACGCACTCTATGTCCTATCACTTCACCGCGTCCGCGAGCCCCCCGGGTACAAGTGCCGGAGCGGATCGTCACGCGAGGGGGTTTTGTGGGGGAGTGCGGCTTGGCAGAGTGGGCGTGGCTCAAACAATACGACCACGATCACGATCTGGCTGATGCCGGTGAGTGGGCGATCCAATATGGGGCATCTGAGGGTGGAAGTGGACATGGCTCATTTTTGTTCCTGTTGATGTCAATAGAAATCGCCGTTCCGGAATTGGGACTGGATCAGACGGGGACACCCGTCGTCAAGGCTCGGAAGTCCACAGACGCGTTTGAGTGCATCGAGCTGCGGCATGTTGAGGGGATCCGCTATGAGGCTTTTGGAGGCGCGCGCACGATATTTCGGTTGTTCAATGACCGAGATGCAGAAGTATACTTGCTGCATCAAGTACCGGGTACTTGATGAGCCTAGAATTGCTGTGCTTTAATTGCCGTAAAGGCCATCGTGGCGCAATGGTAGCGCATCACCTTCCTAAGGTGGGGGTTGCGGGTTCGATCCCCGCCGGTGGTAGAGGTTAATCACCCCTCATGGCTTCATTTTTCGCTTCGCTGCGAACCGATTCCGGTATGTGCATGTCGTTGATCGACCCTCGCGGCGGACTAGAGCAGCTCTCGGTCCCCAATAGAAAATATTTCTTCGCCAGCGGGTTTGAATCGGCGCCTCACCCGTTCTCCCCCAACAAGAGGGTCTAGTACTACACACACTGTTTACCAAGAGTCTAGGATTCTGATCAACCACGGGTAGCCGACGACAAGCTATTGCTTGCGACCTTCGCCAGCTTTGAGGAATGATAGATCGCTGCAAAGCCACCTAAATGCTACAAAACGACGGCAACACGTAACAATATAGAAAGCATAGGATGTGAGCAGGGATAGACTGCGAACGGATTCAGTCATTTTATTCGGTGCCATCTCCGTTCGATTTGTCTTTGGACTGCTCGTATTGGTCGACTTCTGTTTTCTCCAAGACGCTGGCACACAACGGTAGTCGTAAGTAGTGACCCAAAAACATTCGCCGAGGACACTCACTTCTTCAGAGCCGATTCATCAACCTCAGGGCCACTGCCGTCGCCAACAAGTAGCCGCACTCCCATACTCGGTACGCCATCTGCAACGACGTAGATGAATCCTGGTCCGGGAGGATAAATGTTGCGGTCCGGTGGGCCAGTTATCGTCAAGGCCGTGCCATCGGAGGAGAGAGAGTTGACCAGGTACACTAGGCGAGAGTTAGCGTGTACGGCGTGTGTGATATAGCCCAGATCCATGAGGGCAACTGCTCGTGGAAGGTCAGGGATGAGAGCATACACGTGATAGAGTGCTACATACCCTGGACGCTCGATCCCTGACGAACAGTGGCAGGAAGTCGTATCTGGAGTTTCGCCGTCTTGCCGAATCCGAGCAGCTTGGGCACGCCGCCGACAATCTGGGGGCGCTCCCTGTTCATGTAGTCTGGTCCCAGCCACTCGACGCGGTACTCCGTGCCGTACTTGACCTCGCTCCTATCGAGGTTCGGGTTGCTACCAGCAATCATAACGTCACCGTCAGGAGTTAACGTGGCAACCGAGTGGTACAGGCGGGGTATGTTGCTCGTCGGCATACCAGCCGACGAGAAGCGCTGCCCCGGAGCAGCGGACGGGTCATAGAATACCGGAGTGAGAACAGGGTTGTCGGCATTGGACTCGCCGACCTGTCCAATGACGTTACCATAACCAGAAATACCACTACCCGCGCCGTTGACGATGACTATGTCGCCGGTAGGTAGGAGGACAGCGTCGGGCATCGTTCGGGCGTTCGGCATCTGCTCGACTTGCCAACCAGCGGCTATACCTGCTTCAGTGAGTACTATACGCGAGCACTGGGAAGACGCAGGATCTTGGGAAGAGATCTGATACCCGGCTTTGGTGTCGTCAACAGTCGAACCTCCACAGAGTAAGATTTCAGGCGTGTAATTGTTCTCCGGAGACAGAGGCAGCAGGAGTCCAGTGCCAGTCATCGGATAGGTGATGCGGACGCCGTTAGGGATACGAGGGAGTCTGCGCTCAGTATTAGTCTTCCAGTTGTAGACCATAGCGTCGCGGTTGGCCGCCATGAACACCGAGCCGTCGGGGAGCGAGAAGGCGATCGGGAAGAGGTTAGAGTTCAACGTGTCGACGAGGAAAGGCAAGTGAATCGGGAGCCCATTGGAGTCGTGTATGCTCTTCGGAGGAAAGTACTCGATGGTGGGATTATTGGTTGTACCGTTATTGATCCAGCCTCCCTTCCGTGAGCCTCCGATGATCATAGCGCTACCGTCAGAGATACGCAAGACAGTGTTGTACCAGCGGGGGCTAGCCATACGAATGCGACCATGGTTCTCGTAAATCGTGCACTTCTCCACGTTATCAAACTCGCAAGGCTCGAAGATACGGATTGCTTGAAGGCCGTCAACGTCGCCAAAGTCAGCAGCGGCCGTATGGTCCTCGACGACAGGATTGCCGCCTACATTCACTAGGGTACCATTGCTAAGGAAAGTACCCCCAGCGCAGAACGAGTTCGACTGCACTGAGAGAGGCTGTAGGGCATGAGTCTTCAGGTTATAGAGCGCCGCCCAAGCGGGGTGTCCAGAGATCGTAAGCGGGTTGTGCTCAACCTTGTCGATGATAAGCGCGTGAGTTTCAGAGATGATGGCCAGTTGCATGGCGTGCACGCCAGTAGAGCCCTTCTGAACTAGAGTCCATTGGTTTCCGGGGACCTGCCGGGGCGACATGTCGAGAGATGGGTTATAAGATGCCATAGTCCGAGGACCCACAGTAAGGTCTTTCCGGAGAGCCCTAGGAGGAGGAGGAGGACCCCAAGTGACGACAAGCGCATCGATATCGGTGACTGTGCCCCTAGACGTCGAGTTACCGTCCCCTGCATTAACGATCTTGAGGGTGTGCTTGCCCTGTTCGAGGTTGAACGCCCAGAAGATACGCTGCTGCTTCATAGCCACGTCGCTGTATGCACTGACGATTTGAGCGAGGGCACCATCTAGATAAACTGAGGCAGAGCCATGCTTCTTGTCCATGTTTCCGAACCACTCGATCCCAGTTCCAATGAACGTGAAAGTCATGCTTGCTCCAGGCTCCGAAGTCGACCGTAGCGTTTTCTGGACGTACGCCGAATGCCACGACTCAGCCCAAGTCCTAGAAAAGTGCAGAAGAGGTGAGGATGAGTCGTAGCTCTTAGCACCGGGTGGAACATAGTAAGGCGTGAACTTGGCGATCTTCGTTGATCCAGGGGAGGTGTGGCCATGCCAAGCGGACGCCTTGCGGCCTGAGCACAATGTTACGTAGACGACCAGCGCCAGCAGAAGGAGCAGCGACCGGAATCCCATCGTCGGCGGGCGGGCTGTGGGTGTTCAGAACAAGCAGAGTGGAGGGATGAGCCAAACTCGAACGGTGGAGCCGAGCTCTTGCCTCGGCGAAGTCCTGGCCAAACAAAACGCCAACAAAGCGGCGCCTAACCGAGCTTACCTGACCATACGCTACACTACTTGTCCGCGCCGTGCACGTCCAGAATGGACAAACCGTGTTAGCCTTCATACAGAATCATCCACTGCGAACTTTTCCTTCGTCCACGTTAGAGATATGAGCGAGACGTCGCGAGCGCGTATATGGTTTCAAGGGCTCGTACCACGCGGACTATATGCACGATGAGGTTCAACGTAACGACTCACCTTGATATGCGCATTTTGGTTTCCCCGCGTGCACGCTGCTCCCAGAAGGAACAACGTGGGGAAGGTACTTATCCTGAGGACCACGGAAAGGTATGCGCCAGGACCAAAGTCCCTCCCTCAGGGTAAGAGGTCACTCACCTGTACCCGAGCCCGGACCTGGCCTTGCGTGCGATCCCGACTGAGTTGGTCCGGACGTGGTGTGTGGAAGGGCTTGCTTGCTGAGATGCGGGTCGCGACTGAAGGCTTGGTTCGCCGAAGTATGGATATCGAACGTACGATCCGTCCCGGGCGTGAGATTGTGGACTACCCTGCATCGATCCCCTCTAGACTCTTGAGTGGTAAGATGTGCTGATGTACGTCTTCTACCTAACGGAAGTCACAGACAATAGCTCTACAAAAGGAGGGTCACAGATAGACGTATTTGATACTTTGCTGGAGGGGCACGTCCGAAAATATTGGGCCTCTCGATCGACCGTAGAAACGATGGTAGTCTACACTCGAGACTTATAACGGGCGAGTCTTGTGCGTGAAGGTATGGCGGCAGAACTACATCGGTCGTTTTGGTGTATGTTGGAAGCCTGAGTGGGGCTATGTTTATAGGGTTCGTGCCTAATATGATCGCCTGCTGGATCGCCTGCTGTATTGTGTTCACTAGAATATCGTTAATAGCCCCGTACCAATGCTGCGTATGCATGCGTTCGGAGACAGTCAAGGCTAGTGCTATTGGGTGTGCCAGAGCAGGTTGTGCCCGGAATGATTTGCTCCATGCTCGAGCGACTTGTCTTCTGCATACACTCAGAGAAACTTGCGGCGAAAGGATCTGTGCGGCCCCGGGCTGGCGTGGATCAGGAGGCGGCATTTCGGACGGATCGATGGGCTTGACAGAGGCTGTGCGACTGACAAGGATCAAGCCCGTTTGGAATGGTCGCCGCTGAAGCTTTGCTGTCACACGAATCACTTGATCAGCTGCCGCAAGATGCTCCTTGCGCCTCATGCGGATCACTAGCACTCTCAAGTCTGCCTTTTGTCAGCATTCAACGGCTCCAGAGGACAAGGCACTTACAAGAAGCAGATAGGCCCCGCTACGGATGATCGAGACACCATTTCTTCAGAAGTCGCTGCCCAGCCCTTATGCTCGCTCGTAACTGATTCGGCCCTGTTTGTCCCTACCTTGATGCAAAGCCTGACACGCTATGGGCCTAGGTCACGTATCGTTGCTCGAGAAGATCCGCTGCGGGAGCCACGATATTTGAAGACAGAAAGTTGTATCGAAGAAGGCTAGCTTGTTTGACCCTACCGCGGCGGCTAATGGATGCTATGGTCAGATGTCGCTCCTGCTTGTAAGGTAAAACCAGCGGTCAGTTGATTCGCCAACGTGGTACGAGACGGCTTGGTTTTGCAACATAACCGTTCCTGTACAGATCAAGTGAAAGTTGCTTTGTGAGCGCCATAAATTGGGCTATTTGAGGCGGTCGTTAGAGTTCACTCGTCGCAAGTCCGTTTGGAATTGCAGAGAGAAGCCAGTAAACGACCGGCGACGGGACCGTTAGATGTCTTACAATCCCACGAGATCCAAGCTGGCGTTGACGTATGTGCTATGTGTTCGGCTTGATTTCATCGTAGTCGGGGTCCTCGGTGTGTTCGCATATATAGTCATCGTTTTGGTTACCACCTGCGTACCCGAACAAGAGTGAAGGCGAGTACACTGAGCGGGAGGACCAGGAGGTTCTCCTTGTCGCCTCGCGCCTCTGCCTACAGCTCTATCGGGCCCGCCGGTGCAGGGTGAGCTTGAGGGAGGGCAGGGGGATGAGGGGACTTGGAGGTAGAAAACGGGGGCTCTATATACCTTTCGCCGCCACGGCTTAGCGCCCATACTTCAGGCGATCACAGTACTTCGCAAACCTTGGGGGCAGGAAACTCGAAAAAATTTCAAGTCCATTCCGAGTAGAGGACCCAGTCCGATGCCGGGTGTCGCAGCGAGCACAGGCATTCTGTTGAGATTGCTCCGGAACGCCCAGTCCAAGTCGGCTGCTGCAGGCGGTAGTCGCAATTGCGATGCAAGGTGGACCCTATCCGTTGCATATCCGAATGTCGGACAATTCGAGTACCTCATGTATGCGCATAGATTACAAGTAGTAGCGTAACAAAACATATGGAGACAAGCACATACGCAGTTCGAGACAGTCCCATTACCCTCAATCTCGCTCATCCGCCCGATCAATCTGCTGTCGTTTCCTCGAGCCGCCGCTATAGAGACAGACGCGCGATCAGTCAGAACCGTAATCACTAAAGATGCGGGACAACTTACACCTCGGTGTCCAGACCACGCTTCCGACCGCTCTTTGCCTCGTCCAAGAACTTATCGAGACCGAAGACATCGCCGGAGTCCTTCTCGAACTGGACGGGACCTTCGCGAACCTCTTGCTCCTGAGCTCCTTCGAACCCTACCCGTGGTGCGCCAAGTCCGAAACGGTCGTTATCGAGAGCCTTGCCGATACCCTCTTCCGTTCCGCCACCGAACGAGTCCTGGTTGCCCTCGGTGATGTTCCCGCGCGCCTTATAGATGGCAGCGGCGGCACTCGAGCCATGGAAGAGAGGGCGGTCGTACAGATTGTATGCGTCGTCGTCGGCGAAGCTGCCCGAGAGCGACTCCTGGTTGAAGAGACGGGAATCGACCATGCTCTCCTTCGACAGCGTAGGCTTCGCTAGCCCCAAAGCGATCTTCTCGGAAATATCACGGTTCTGCTGTCGGGCAAGCATCTTCGCGCGCTGTTCCGTACCCATGTTGCTCATCCGCATCTCTCGCTCTCGCTCCCTCCTCTTCTCCGCACGCATCTGGTCCCGAATCTTCGCCGCATCCTCGTCCTCCTCATCCTCCGAGGGCTCAGAGTCTGAGTCACTACCGGAGCCGTATGCACCGAGTGAGGACTGCATAGCGGCAGTACGTTCCGCTGCGGGCTTTGGGTCGGCACGAGGTGCAATCCCCGCACGCTCCTCGCGAGCGCGCTGAGCGAGCAGGCGTAGGTTCTCTTCCTTCTGCGCTTTCTCCTTCTCCGCAAGCTTCTGTTGCATAAGGGCACGTTGCCGGACCTCCTCGCGAGCATGGCGGTCGGCCACGAAGAGAGCTTCGGAGAACTTGGCGAAGTTGTCGTTGATGTGCACCTAATCCAGCGCTCAGCATTAGCGATGAACATCCGTACAACAAAATGAGAACCCACATCCTGCAGACCACGGCCATCGGCAGCGAGACGCTTATCGAGGGGAATGGTGTAACCCTTGTTGTTCTTCCAGTTGGAGATACAGGGCGGGATCATCCACTCCTTTTGCTCCTGGGCTGTGGCCTTCCGCGGAGGACTGCGAAGTACAGGTGGCGGAGGACTAGGGGGACCGCGGGGAATCTTCTTGTGCTTGAAGCGTGGTGGCTCAAGCGGATCCTCGACAACTTCGGTCATCTTGATGATCCGCTGCTTCAACGCATCGGAGTTGCCCTGCTGGCCAGGGGTGTAGCGGATGAAGGAAGTCTTGCCTTGACTGTCTGGGACGTTCTTAGGCTGGGCAGCCTTGATCTTCCCATTCACGAGCTTCTCGAGCGCCGCACGAGTCTTCTCGGTAGTCGCCTGCACCTCCTCCTCCGACGGCCGCTCCAAGTTTCGCGCCTCGTCGTCCAAGTCCTTCCGGTTGGCGATCGGGACGAGGTCCTTGAACTGGGATTGGACAACTTTGCCGGCCCGCTGCCCCTGGAGCGCGATGGCATCGTAACGAACATTCCCTTCGGCATCTACTTGGAGCGCAAGCGTGTTACCTGCCGCGGTCTTTGGCGATGATAGTGAGCCGTAAGCCAACGAGAGTTTGGAAGCCACTCACCTTCTTCTTGCCCATGTTCAGGGGGTATTGCGCGACATGACATTCGGGGTACGCTCCACCATCCCCTACCGCGATGGTAAGACCTGTGAAGGTTGGGAAAACAACCGAAGTCACGCACCAAAGTCCTCTAATGAGGTTGGCTTCCATCCTTTCCTTTGGCCATAGGGCGGTACTGCCTGACGAATGATCACGGCTTGTGAAGGTCCGGCTTGCTTTTGAGGTTGAACTTGAAGTACGACATCATCGTCATCGTCCGAAACCACAGGAGCATTGACCGGCTTTGGAAGGATTCTGTCATTATCGTCAATCGGAGTCTATAGAGTTCACAGAACAGCTATAAGACCCACGAAGCCAGAGCAGCCATGGTCGCCAGTCACAATGAGGAGTAAGTAGTGCGGTAAGCGCCCTGTCTCAGCAAGCGGTCTTGTGTATGGTCGTGTTTGGCCATAGTGGCGTTACATATGCAGCACCGCCGAGCCGCGGTACCGGCTTGAACTCGACTACTTAACTTGGTGACCACCTCGCCGAGATACCGCACGACGCGACTCATTCTCGCTTTGCAGACCTTCTCATGTAGCTGTTGACGCCATTGACTGCCGCCGTAGTGTTACCTGAAGATCAGCATGTGAGCATGACAATCAAAGATTGAGCAAAAATCGCAACGGATCCACATGGGTAGGTGCTGCGAGCCGGCCTTCCAGCCTATATCAATAACGGTGGAGATCGCGCCTGTGTTGCAACGACTTCAGCTTGCCTACTCTTCATTTCCACCCTATGGTCTGTGTGGGTCTTACTGTTGCATTTGTGGCATCCTTATGCGCCTCTGTCTGTGCCAAAGATGCCGTGAAGATTCCCTTGAAGAGGTCTGGATCCCGCGCGATGCAAAATGTGGTCAAGCGGGACATCTCTCGTTTTGCTCCTCGCCCAGAGCTTGCTACAGTACCAGTTGCCAACGATGCTATCAACTACCTGGCCAATGTCACTGTTGGTACCCAGGTACGTACGTTCTCGTCAGTAGCAGGGCCTCCATTCGATGAAATCACGCGTCACGACTATAGACATTCTACCTTCTTGTTGACACAGGCTCCGCGAATACATGGGTCGGTGCCAATAAAACCTACATTCCGGGTCCGGCCTCGATCAAGTAGGCGACCTCGGTTATGCTTCTTGGCTTTATGTCTCACAGATTTGCAGCACCGGCTAGTATGTGGAGGTTACCTACGGCTCAGGATATTTCAATGGAACAGAGTACTTCGACACTGTGGGCCACTAGTTGCCTGAGACGATTCGTTCTTCTGAGACTGTTCACAATAGGTCATCTTTGGGGGCCTCACCGTTCACAACCAATCCATCGGTGTGTCGAGCTACGAAGAAGGATATGGCTATCAAGGCCTCGACGGTATCCTAGGTGTCGGAGCGATCATTCAGACCAATGGTACCGTCAATGGCACGGAACTCGTTCCAACCGTCATGGACAACCTCTACGCCCAGGGTGTAATTGAAGAAGAGGTGCTCGGTGTATATTTTGCTCCTTTGTCGCGGAACTCCACACTTGAGATCAACGGCGAGCTTACTAGTGAGTGCAGCACTGAATCCGAACCAGTCTAAGTCACTGATTGGTCTGCCCCTTTCACCTAGTCGGTGGTGTCGATGACAGGCATTATATTGGGAACATCACTTACGTGCCAACCTGGAAGTCCGGCGACCATGTTTCCTCATGGGGGTTGACCGTGGATGAAATTACCTACAACGGCACACACGTTGGCGACTCTTGGTCAGCCATTGTTGACACGGGCACAACCAACATCTACATCCCTGAGTCGGCGTATACGCCATTCCTCAACGTATCCGGCGGAACGTATGACTATAACGTTCATCTCTCCAAGTTCGCGGCTAAGCCCACTGGCAACTTCGCGTTCTCTATTGGCGGCACTTTATTCGAACTCACCCCGGACCAGTACCTCGTGCCTCAGGTATCTTGGACGCCTATTTTCAATCAATGCACCAGGATGATCTCATGATTCGATGCTAGGACGAATACTCGGTCTGGAACATTCCCGATGACGGCAATTACTACTCTTTCATCAGCACCGCTGGCCCCACTTACTTCTTCATCGGGCAAAAGTTCCTCGAGTACGTCGTCCTTAGCTCACAATCTAAGGGGCTTTTACTGACAGTTCGCCCGTAACTGAGGAACTACTACGCCGTGTTCGACACCACCAATGTCCGCATTGGCCTTGCGCCGGCTAATCACTCGCCCTAAGCTGCTTTAGATCGCGCTACAGAGCCCATCCATTGTGCTCCTTTCTGCGTAGAATGTTCCTTAAAAACGATAGTATAGCGGAATTTAATGGCGCATTCAGTCGTGAACAAAAGTAATGGCGAACCCCGCAGGACGCCGTTGCCCGGCGGCTGCCGGGCCGATCGCGTGTAGTGTCGCGTTGAGCGCGCGTCGTATACTTGTCCAAAATCTTTGCTGGTCCATTCTGTTCCACCTGCACGCGACGCCCGCCCCCTCACTGGCGATGAGCTCGAGCTCCAAGACTGGAGGCGACTCCGTCTTCCCGAAACCGCAGCCCCCTCAATCTGGCGTGAGGGCCGCGCTGCAGTACACTGGCATTCCCCCGTCATGGCTCGACAAACGCCCTAGCCTTCCCTCTCGCAACTGGCTCATCTTTCTCGGTGTCACTTCCGCTGTTGCGGGCTGCTACATCTACGACCGCCAGCAGTGCAAGAAAATAAGGCAGGAGTATGTAGACAAGGTCAAGGACTTGGCGACGACGCCCATGGGCAGCATGGAGCTCCCGCGAAGAGTGACAGTGTACGGCGCGAAATGGTTGGGCGATGAGGACTACGACCGAAGTATGCGGTATTTCCGGAAGTACGTCAAGGTTCGCGCGTCATGTTGTCCTGCTACTTCGTGTCTCAACTCACACATGTATACACGTAGCCCGTACTAGTCGCAGCCGCGGTGGACTATGACATGGTCAAGGGACGCCGGCTAGGCGACATTGCCCGACAGGTGGCAGACGAGATTCGCGCAGATCGGCGAATCATGTTGGGCCTGGATCAGCCTTTCACTGGTGGGATGCAGCTGCCGGGTAGCACTCCAGCGGAGAAACGTCAGCGCAAGGTCGACAGCGGCATCATCATCGTGGGGCGTCATACGCTCAAAGAGTACATGTGGGGTCTCAAGCGCGGATGGACAGAGGGGTTGGAGCTGGTCGACAGGGAAGAGCGGTTAGCTCAACAACTGGAGGCGGGCGGCAAGTTCGACGAGCCAGAGGCAGAACACCCCCTCGATGCTACAATTGGTGATGACGAGCCACTACCTACACCTTCACGACTCCCGCCTTCAAACCCTGCCTTTTCTGTCCTCGCGACACAAAACCTTCGTGCCCCGCCACCTCCCAAGGACGCCATTCCTCCACACCTGAACGCGCCCCCAGCAACACTCCCTCCTCAACCCCCCATGCTCCTCGTCAGCTTCACGAATTACATCGGCTTTACTCAGATTCCGCTCATGATATGGGACTTCTTCAACGAGCGTACGAGGGTGCGCGCCGGTGCAGAAGCCGCGTACAAGCTCATTATGGGCAATGCACGACTCTTCACCGCTCCCCCTGCTGAGGCGCTTGCTCGCCCAGATGTCGACGTTGACCCTACGCAACCACAAAAGCCCTACCTCGCCGAGCTCTCCCCAACGGACCTGGACTTTGATCGCGAGGCTGAGTCGTACTACAAGAAGACCGTCGTGCGTGATTTCTTGTCGGAGATCGAGAAGGCGCGGAAGGAGTACTACGACGGGCTCGCCAAGAAGCTTGAGACTGCGCGTGCACTCGCGCGGGGAACCAGGGAACCGACCAAGGAGGAGAGGGACTACCCGCCTCCTACGGAAGTTGAACTTCGTGCGGAGACCCTGAAGAAGGAGCAGCGATGGACAAGCGACGAGGAGGGGTTCAACATCATCCGCCCAGACAAGGATGTTGAGTGGGACGAGAGGTTCCGCGGTGTGCTCAGGGTCTACACCGACCCGACGCCCGAGCAGCAGTCTCAGTCCGCTGGCACATTTTCTGCTTCATGATACTCGCAAACTCCGTCATTTAGTAGCATATACTTCCCCTAGCATATACATATAGCTTGGCATATCGCTGGACTCGACTATGCATGTAATGACCCCCGGTTAATCACTCCTCCACGATGTCGACAGCGCCACTTGTCAGCCATGCCTCAAATTCCGCGAACGGGTCGTATTCCTCGGCTTCAGCTCGCTCGAGCAGGGACGTCCTGCGATCGCTCTGCTGTCTAGAGTCTGATTGATGAGGACTGCCCACGAATCGAGCCAGAGATCCAACGGGGACTGTGCTGCCGGATTGAGAATGAGATGCCTGGACGTCCCTCGTTTCGGTGTCCGTTAAAGTAGAAGTAGAGGGATAAATATCGAAGAGACTATGGTCGAGGACAAAGCCATCGTCTTCATCCGTCGGCACTAGTGCAGGCGAGGTGGCTGGCGACGACTGAGCAATAGGGCAAACCATACGAGAAGCAGCTCCTCTATTGATGTCCTCATTGGACACGGATGGGTGGAATACGGGTGCTTTCATAGGCGAGGAAAGTATCTGTGATACTCCGGTAAATGCTCCGCGAGCCTGAGAAAGACAAAAAGACCCATACTTCGATGGGGGAATCAGCAGGTGCCTTGCCGTGCTTCTTCCGCGGAGGAGAATTGTCTGAGCTTGACACTGACCGCCTTCTCTTGTTCGGACGACGCATCGACACGGTGTCCAGGGAATGATCTCCAGTACTCAAGGCTGGTCTTTGCTCATGCTCATGATGCGACTCTTCCCGAGGATTGGAGTCGAGTGAAGGCAAATCCGCAATGAGAGCATCGAATTCCGGGTCAGCATAGTCAGTAGATTCCGAGGTAGCACCTTGTCGCCCAGACTCTAAGTCCCCAGCAACGTCGATAAGGTCCAGAGCATCAGGTAAATCGTCATCAGAGACGTCCAAGTCATCATCATCTACCCGAGGGGCTTTGCGAGGTTTTTCGTCCCTAATCTGAGTGAAGCTCAGGTCAAAGTTCGGTACGGGCTTGCGTTTCCGTGGAGGACCTGATGTCAAGTCGGCATCCAGTTTGATGCGAGTATGGCCACCCAGCTGCAGATTCTCCTTGACTCCCATACGCTCATGCAATGCCTCCAAGTCCTTGAGCGGTCGATCCGATCTGACCTTCGGTTTCGGTTTGGGCTTGCTCGTATCGTCTTGACGGTTGGTTGACCGGGTGTCAGCCTTCAAGGGCACTGTAAGCTTAGGGAGAGATGTGTCGCAGGCTACGATTGCCTCCAAACGTTTCCTTGTCATGGGCGGAGGCTTCGATAGTCCATCCCGACAACTGTACCTGTTTGGTAGTTGGAGGGGATGCGAACCACGACACAGACGTACCACAGATGCCTGCATTTCGTCTTGTCTTTGCAAGTGTGGTTGCATCTGGACAACTGGTCGATATATCCCCTGGAGAAGAACAATGAAAGGACGAACTCGAAGTTGCCGTTCGCGAGTTGTTTCGAGGGAGCAGACGACGCTACCGCTGGCTCGTAGTGTGTATCGGCGATCAGCTGTTCTTTCGATCGTCCTGCAACTGTAGGTAGAGGAGAGCTTGCATCTAAGTGTCGATGCTGATACTTCGAAACGTACCTATTGATCCTGTACACTCCTTATACGTGTTATCGGTGGGCCGAGTATCTTGAGCCTCATCGAATCCATCGCCCTCCATGTCCCAGAAATTGGCGACATCTTCCAGGCCCTCGAGGTCGCGTGTCTGTAGAGGAGTATAGGTTCGGTCTAAACGCGACGGTGATAACAGAAGTGTTACCATGGAGTCCTGGGGTCGAGTATTGGGAACCGGGAATGCAGATGATTCGAGCTTGGGCTTGTACGAGGCTGACACCGTGATACCGGCATATGTATCCTATCGCGTTGTCAGAAACTACCTCGGATCCTACAAGCTATGGCCTACCGAAGTCACGTAGGCGACAATCGATTGGCTAGGCTTGGTCAGCTTCGTTGCAATCTCAAAGACCTTGACATCCTTCAGAGCAGAGGTACTGAACGGTGGAGATGGGAGCAAGAATAAGTAGTAGACGTAGCGTCTCAGGGGCACATAAAACTGGAACGCACGAAATGCGACGGAAATCGACGAAGCCGTGGTCAGAGGTCAGAATCAGGACCAATGTCATGTCTCGGCGCTTCTGCTTTTTGTTTTTCTTCCAGCTTGCCGCCTTGACGTCTTGCGCCAGCCCACATTCGACGGACAATGTGACGCTGATTCCGTCCTTGCCAACGGAAAGCCCAACCTCAGACAGATCGACCTGGTATTGGGGGAGCCGATTGACAGCGGCAAGAACCTCGTGTCCGAAGGGAGGTTTGCGATTGAGCAGCTACGCCTAATTCAGTATCGACTCATCGAGCTAGGTGCTCTGAGGTCAAAGACAGACGTACCATTTCAATGTAGCCAGGGTCCTTCTTCCGTAGTGCCGCAAAGGTCGTGATGTTGTTCTCTGCCAATACCTATCATACTATGGGCATATAACACCATCATCAGGCCGTGATATCTCACCTTGAGTCTTGATAAGCGAAGTGTCAGTCAAAGGCGGTTCACAGCGTATGAGCTGAAGGACTCACGACTTCAGCCCGATGTCATCGAGCTGGCGGAAGATGACACTCCGGTCCTCCCATGCTTTTGCCGTCAAGCACCTCATCCTACAATTTGCTGAGACGGCTTGGAACAGAGCGGCTGGACAGAACTCACACTTCCAGTGCATTTTTAAGCAACGCACCAGCCATGCGGACGTTTGCAACCTCAACGACAGCTAGCAGGTAGCGTATCACATGCCTGTTTGGGCAGAACATGGGATACAGGACACACCTCGTGCGATCCGCGAGATATGGCGCAAGATCGGGATGGACTCCGTGTAGGGTTGACTCTCTGCGGTCTTATATTCATGTTCCGAGAGATTGACTGCTCCCAGTATGGCTTGAATCAGGATGAAGACTTTGTCAGAGGGCTTATCGATCTTCTTGAGGGGATAGCGAATATCGATGTGTGCTCTGAGTTTGTTGTAGACCTGCACAAATGTCAGAACGACGGCTTGCCTAGGCTGTATTCGCTCACCTGTTTCTCGCCAGATCGGAACTTGATGTCAGAAAACCTACACAGGGATCAGAGGGAGTCGACGTCCGAGGAAGAGAGCGTACTCGGTAGAACAGGATATGGTTTCGAGCTACGTGTAGTCCATTCAGTTAAATCGTCTCAGCGATTACAACCAAGACCGCCGGTTCTTCACTCACAATCTCTCTGACGGTGGCCTTCTCGGATAATTTCATAATTTGCACCATCTAAAGCCGCGCGGCTTCATCAGTCAAGAGAAGCCCACACATCCATAGGCCATCACTGACGGTCCCTTGTCGTATGTAGAACTGAGGATAGTTGTTCAGAAGATGCCTGTCGCTTGAATGAAAGACATGTACCTTGCTCATGATGTCTCCGTAGTCTGTGGAAGATAGAGCGTCATCGTCTCCGTCGCGAACCACCATCTCGCTTTGGTCGAGGGCAGTAATGCTAGCTGTGACCAAGTCGTCCATTCTCGCCTGCCAGCTCTTGTCGCCTTCTTTCTTGATGTCGTAATGCGCAGGGTTCTTCTGGAGACGTCGATAAAGGAAGGAGCTGCGTAGCCATTCCTTCGCTGTGTCCATGCTCGTGATAGTGCCTAGCGCAACCTCGGAGTTGAGGTGTTCCGAGAGCCCCATATGTAGGCTGCTTTCGAGCACCGTCTGACCTTGGGCGAGCGCTTTGTACTTCGCTTCTAGTTCTTGTTCGCACATGATAATGGCTACGCCTTCCTTGTCAAATTGCGGGCGACCCTGTGCAACGCGGCGTTTGAGACAGCAGGTCCACACCTGTAGACAAGGGGCTCACAGCGCGCCCGATCATCTGCATGACGTCCAAGTCGGAGTATTCTTGCGATGTGCCATTCTGGAACAACTTGACGCCCTTGATAACGACGGTATGTGCCGCTGCGAGACATTAGTGGATGCTAGCGTGGGTCGGTTGAAACTGGTACGAACGCAAATTCACCCCGACGGCGAGGGTCTGAAGCAGATGCATCAAAACAAGCATCAACGACAGCCCAAGTAAGGACCTACAGAGGTGGCGAACAAGACTTTCAGGTCCCTCTTGAGGTATAGCTGTTCCGTAGCGTTGCGGTCGCTCTTCTCCAAGCCAGCATGGTGAACGCCGATGCCAAAGGAAGCGAGTTCTGCACAAAAAATCGTTAGCCCATGAGAAGGGATCGGATTCAAGCAGGTCCGTACTGTCCACCTGCTTGTTGCCGAACGTGTGTGCGATTCTGCTGAAAGAAATAAGTGTGTAGGTGCAGGGATCGCGAACGTCTTGATGTACCTGGGAGGCTTCGTCCATGGGACAACCTCCTTCTTGCCCAAGGCCTCTTCATACTCTTTCAAGATGTGCTCCGCAGCATACATCACCCCTAGCAAGCGGTGTTAGATTGCACATCACTCCTGCCTGCGCGCCAAGATCACCTTTACGCGTCGGGCAGAAGACAAGCACAGGCTTATCGTTGCAGTGTTGCTGTAATACACCGTAGAGTCTATAGTCGAGAGCTTTTGCGAAGACGAAGTCGTTGGTGTCTCTGCGGCGCGGGAAGCCGTAGACGAACTTGGACAGCCGACATGGCCTGAAGTCCTCTCCAAACTGAGTGGGGAATATAGTGTCCATCCTCACAACGCAAGTAGACTTACTCTCACCTCTTTGATCGTAGCAGGCCCTGTATCCGAGTTGTTTCCAATCCAGTCGGCAACATCTCCGATGTTGGGTACCGTCGCAGATACCACGATGAAGCGGACAGACGTCCCGCGCAGTTTCATCCGAGAGACGACAACCTCCAATGTGCTGCCTCTAGTCTCATTGAGCAGATGGACCTGTGACCATCAATGGGTGAGGAGGTACTGGATCTCCACCGAGGGACGGCCTACTTCGTCTATGAGGAACAGTTTGACTTGAGACAAGATGTGTTGGTGATCTTGCCTGAAACATCGCAAGTCGGACCGTTGCTAGAAGCCACCACTGTGGGCCATAGCTTCCTGAGGACGCACCAGTTGCGAGTTAAGCTATCCCATTTCTCCCCCTGTCAAGTGTCGGTGGAGATTTCTCTGTGCTGTTGATACAGAACCCACCGTTGTCACACTACAACGGCTGCTCAGCGGAGACCCGATTCTGAAAAATGAACGCCACTTGCATTATTGTAGCATCCTTCGCATCCCCCCACGCGCCCCGTCCAGTGTTGACAGTATCCCCAGTAAGCTCCGAGCCTGTGTGCAGATGAACAGACGGTCTCAAGTGTCAGGGGTGAGACGCACATTTGGCTCCGAACGGCCCAAATTTCGCCTCCCAGTCAGTCGCTTTCTCCGTACATAGCGACTGCATGTCCTATTAGCGCATACATGCTCTCAAGTCTGCGGCGGAGCTCACCTTCGTAGGAGCGATGTATACACAACGCGACTTGAGGCTTGTGCCTGACGTTTCTTTTAACGTCTTGATGATAGCAAGTTCGAATAGCACGGTCTTGCCGCTGCCAGTCGGCGCTGCATAAGTAAGTCAGTCGAGGGAGAAGCGACGTTGTGTCAGGACGGACCACTGATAACCTAGAATTGTATTGAGTTGAGTGCAGAGCTGGTACTACAAGGTCGAAATCCTACCATGTTCTCGTCTGATCCCATCACCTGCTCACGTTCGTTATATCGAGATGTGTTCTCGGGCAGCGAGACATACCGTATCAAAACATTGAGACTGAACGGGGTTGAAAACACCAAACTTGAAGAGGCCCCGATATATGTCAGCTGCATGATGAGCAATGAGTTGCGTGCGCATCCCCGCTGGCAATCTCGATGTGCACTCACGAAGGTCGGATACAGGACGCAGACGTATGCCTCGACGAGGCTGAGGACCCGGATGGTCGCTATATGCGGTGTTTGGAGCAGCGGAAGTATGTTCGAGAGGCGCCGAACGGTCTCCCATTACGGTAAATCCCTCTCTGTAAGGTCTATGTGAGTCAGAAAGCGGCAAGTATTCATGCTCTGACAAGGACACCGGGAACGACGTCCCCAAAGTGTCGGCATAGTGACGTGCGACAGGCTGAGTTGCAGGGTACGAGTTCTCTTCAAAGCCACTCTGTCGACCTCTGTTGTTCACAACACGTGCTGACTGGCGGTGCGGTGCGCCATAAGTATGGCTTGGGGCCTGCCAGTTCTGAGGATATCGTGAGGCAGAAGGCGACAATCCCCAGGGTCCAGGACGCTGGGTGCGGTCCGGCGGAGAAGGCGACGAGTTCGCTAGAGGCAAAAAAAATTGGCCTCACAATTGGCTGTCGTCACGCATATACTCACCAATCTCGTCCAGCAGCTCGTCTACCTCGTCAATATACTGGCCGTCGTCATATTCAAATTCGCCAGAATGCACACTGTATGAGAACGGGTTGTCAGAGGTAGGGTCATGGTGCTGTTCTTGCACAGGATCGTGGAGCGGATAGTGGTAGTAGTCGTCCATGCGAGCGAATGGTGGTCAGGAAGAAAGGAGGGCCAGGCTGAGAAGGGACGCGGTGTAGACGAGACGGACCCGCTCACGTGGTGGCGGGGTCACGCGTGACCCGTCGCGTCGAGAGGTCGGGACCGCGCGGTGGCCGATCGCATTGTCTTCCTCTTTGGCCTTGGACCGTCACTTGTCACTCCTTTCCGACTCGGCTTCCGCTCTCCAATCCACGCCATCGCTCTTCTCTCCGCGCCAAACAACTGCATACACACTCCCATGGCTACCAAGGACCCCAAGGCTGCAGAAGCTGTTCGCAAGCTCGAGGAGTATATTGAGAAGTACGCTTGTCTCGTGATTCATACGCCCAGTCAAGAAGAGACTGACTCTGTCCCACAGAATCCACTATTCCGAACGCTACTCGGACGACGAGTACGAATATCGTCACGTCATCCTCCCTAAACCGCTCTTCAAGATGATTCCCAAGAATTTCTTCAGCCCCGATAACAGTGGCACCCTGCGGCTACTGTCCGAGGAGGAGTGGCGGGGCATTGGTATCACGCAGAGTCTGGGATGGGAGCATTATGAGGTCCACGGTGAGCCCAGCTTTCGGTTCTCCCTGGGTTTCTGGGCAAACCCGCCTCTTGCCCTAAACAGCACCGGAGCCCCACGTCCTCCTCTTCCGCAGGCCCAAGAACTTCGATCAGGTGATGGCCAGTAGAGCTGCAGCACCCGCCGGGAAGGCCCAGGCGAAGCGGAAGTAAGCTGGCCGGTATCAACCCATCGCCCCTTCTCTTTTCCTCGCGTGATCGCCTCCGGGCTCGTCAGGAGCTTCCACCACGATTCCTCGTTCTCATGGATTCTCTCGTTCATTTCACCCGGTCTCTACTGTTATGTACCTGATTACGAGCTGTGTTGTGCATTATCGCATCGCTTTCCCTTGCTATACGCTGTGAATCGATAGATTCAATCCCTTGATCGCCCATATATGGTTACTTGACTGCTACTCAAGGTGTTGCTTGACAAAAGCCGGTATGTCACGTAGCGTGTTGTGTCTGCATATGACCGACACCTCATGCATTCCCACTCGTGGCAGACGTGTACCGTCGCAGTCCCGGTAAAGCGACGAAGTACTACGTACTGGAGTGTACGTCGGGCGCTCGCGACCTTATGCCTGCACCCTTCTCCGAGCCCAGCAAAGTGATATTTCTTCCGAACCAGCTTCCCGCTAACCCCTACTTTGCTCCGACGCCTCATTCTCGTTCTCATCGGAGCCAGATTGTCTCTCCAGGCGGCCCCTCGAATCTTGATGCTCTGCAGTTGTATGCCGTAAGCGGATGACAGAAAGGACAATTGCCAGCGTCGTAGCCTGATTCTCCCACCTGCATCCGACGCGCATGTTGCGACTCCTCGCACATTCAGCTCGACCTCGTCTCGCAGCTTATCTTCGCGTTCCTGCGTCGGTTTCCCCAGTCTTGCTATCGTGCTCTCGGAACAGCCTATCCCTCCGGTCAGGCTTCGCAATGGTCGCTTTCCCCTCAGATTCTGCTGGTGCTTGGACGCGCGTTACGTCCGGGAAAATACCCTACGATGTCTACACGAAGCCCATCAACAAGTCTCCGCAGGACGATCGGGAGTACAGGCTGATTAGGCTGGACAACGGGTTGCAGGCCATGCTTGTGCATCACGCGAAGGCGGACAAGTCCGCCGCTAGTTTGGATGTGGCTGTCGGACACTTGTACGACCCGGTGAGCGACTATCTTCGGTGGTGCAGAAACGTCCTTTGGTGTTATAGTGGCCGCGCTGCTAAGACTTGTCGGGCGGACGCGCAGAGGGGAGATGCTAACAGTTTGCTTTGCAGGACGACATGCCCGGCCTCGCGCACTTCTGTGAACATCTGCTGTTTATGGTACGACCGTTTCGCCATATATGACGACTTGACTCACGCTCGCCCCAGGGTACGGAGCAATATCCGAAGGAGAACGAGTATTCAGAGGTACGTGTGACTGCCGGCAACTCACGCGACCCATGCTCAACCCCGCGATCACATCCAGTACCTCTCCAAGAACGGCGGCAGCTCCAACGCGTACACTGGCACCTCGAATACGAACTACCACTTCAACGTCTCCCCCACAGCACTCCCAGGCGCGCTCGCCCGCTTCGCCGGCTTCTTCCACTCACCGCTCTTCGCGCCCTCATGCACCGTCCGCGAGCTAAACGCCGTCGACTCCGAGCACAAGAAGAACCATCAGAGCGATGTGTGGCGCATCTTCCAGGTCAACAAGCATCTCAGCAAGGACGGGCACCCCTGGCGCAAATTCGGCTCTGGGAACAAGGAGAGCCTCTCGCAGGTCGGCAAGGACCTGAAGGCGAAGGGGCTGCTGAACGGCAATGGCGCTATCAAGAGCGTGGACGGCTCGCTGGCCGCTAACTCGACTTTGTCGAGGGCGGCTTCCCCCGCGCCGTCGGTCAGCTCTGCTATCAGCGAGTCTGAGGGCGATGGGGGCGTCGTCGGTCGGGAGACTCGTCGCAGGTTGGTCGAGTGGTGGAGCAAGGAGTACTGCGCGAGCAGGATGCGTCTTTGCATCATCGGCAAAGGTGAGCACGCTCCCAACGTCGAAGGGGCGCTGTTCGCTTATACACTGCGGCAGAGTCACTGGACGAGCTCTCGGAGATGGCTGCCGACTATTTTTCACCGATACCCAACCGTGGTCAAGAGCCGCTACCTATGATACCCGACCACCCTTTCGGACCGAACGAGATGGGCGTGAGTTCCACGGTCGTTCATTCTGTTGTTCGATGACTGAGCCACGCCCCCGATAGACACTTGCTTCGGTACAAACGGTCATGTCATTCCACGCCTTGGAGATCAGCTTCCCTCTACCGCACCTACCGCCGTACTGGAAGTACAAGCCTGCTGGCTTCCTGGCCCACTTCCTCGGCCACGAGGGACCTGGCTCCCTCCACTCGCACTTGAAGCAGAAGGGCTGGATAACCGGCCTCAGCGCTGGCCCACAGAATCTCGCCCGCGGCTTCGCCATGTTCAAGGTCACGCTCTACATGACGCCCGAAGGCTTTGGTGAGCGGGTTACTCAAGGGCCAATGAGGCGAGCGACTGACATGATTCGTAGAGAACTACGAGAGCCTCGTGCAATCCGTCTTCAAGTACATTGCCTTGCTAAAAGCATCGGAGTTCCCACCCTGGCAGCAGCGCGAGCGCAGCCTCATTAGCGCGACCCGCTTCCGCTTCGCAGAGAAGCGCCGTCCCGACGACTACGCCGTCTGGGTGTCCGAGCACATGGCCTGGCCCGTCCCGCGTGAGCTCATTTTGAGCGCCCCACAGCTCGTCGAGGAGTGGGACGTGAACGATCCCGTGAATGGTGGGGAGAGCGAGGTGCGCGAGATCCTCGACTCGCTCACGATCGAGCGCTCGCGGACCGTGCTCATGGCAAAGGCGGAGGAGCACGAGCGCGTGAGAGGGAAGGATCTTACGTGGGAGAAGGAGCCGTGGTACGGCACACCGTACCGCGTCGAGAGGTTCAGCGAGGAGTTTGTCCAGAAGGCGAACCAGCCGAACGACATCGAGGAGCTGTACCTCCCTGGTCCCAACGAGTTCATCCCAACCAACCTGAACGTTGAGAAGCGCGAGGTGGAGAAGGTGCCTGCTTCCCTTCCCGTGAAGACTGGTGATTGCTGATTGACGTGTCTGGATGCAGCCTGCGAAGCGCCCATTCCTCATCCGCGAGACACCTCTCTCGTCTTTGTGGTTCAAGAAGGACGATCAGTTCTGGGTGCCCAAAGCTCAGGTCGTCATGGACCTCAGGACCCCGGTAGCCTGCGCATCTGCACGCGCAACGGTCATGACCAGGTCTGCAATCTATATCTCGCTCCCGTGTATGGTATTCTCATTGTCCTACCTCCAGATTGTTCTCGGATCTTGTAACTGACTCTCTGACCGAATTTGCGTACGACGCCGACCTTGCGGGCCTAACCTACGGTCTGAGCAGTCAGTCGCTCGGCCTGTACATCACCCTGAACGGCTACAATGACAAACTCCATGTTCTGGCTAAGGACGTCCTGGAGCGGACGAGGAACCTCAAGGTTCAGCCCGATCGGCTCGCCGTCATGAAGGACCAGGTGAGCATTTCTCCAACATAACCATGTTTCGGGGGGCTCATGAGTGATTGCAGGCCAAACGGGAATACGAAAATTCGTTGCTTGGTTCGCCGTTCCGTCTGTCGAACTACTACATCCGGTACCTATTATCGGAACGTGAATGGACTCCGGACGAGCTGTTGGCTGAAGTCACTTGTGAGTTCATATGTGACGTTCTTCGCCCCAAACGGTCGATCAACTGAGATTTCGGGGACAGCGGTCACCCCGGAGGAGCTTCAGGCATATATTACTTCGTTGCTGTCGAAGCTGCACATCCGAATGGCGGTTGTCGGCAACATGTACAAGGACGTGAGTGACAGCAATACACAAGGGTTTGGTTGACAGGAGTTGCTGATGGAGTCATCACAGGAAGCTTGCAAACTGGCGGAGATGGCTGAGGACATTCTCAGGTCAGAACCTTTGCCGGCAGACCAGCTGTGGAATCTGTCGCTCGTCCTTCCGCGTGGTTCCAACCATGTTTGGTCCGCGCCGGTGCCTAACAAAAACGAAGCGAACAACGCCCTAACGTACTACATGTCGATCGCGAAAGCAGGCGACAGGCGTCGTCAAGTGCTCGCTGCGCTGGTCGCGCATATCCTCTCGGAGCCTGCGTTCAACATCCTGCGCACCCGTGAGCAGCTAGGGTACATCGTTTCGGCTTCGCACTGGCACATGACTGGTGGCGGACAGACCGGCCTTGGCATCATAGTGCAGAGCGAGCGCGAGCCGAAGTACCTGGAGCAGCGCGTGGACGCCTTCCTAGGCGAGATGCGGGAGAAGATCGCGTCTATGAGCGACGAAGAGTTCTCTGAACACAAGGTCGCGCTCCAGAAGCAGTGGCGGGAGGCTCCGAAGAACCTCACAGAGGAGCTGAACCGGTACTGGCCGCAAATTGAGTGGGGATACCTCGACTTCTACAGACGTGAGCTTCGATCTTTTCCTAGGTTCTTGTGGACGTCATGTTACCGTTGGGTTCTCCAGGGGACCTTGATTCCGAGCTCATTGAAGGTGTGACGAAGGAGGAAGTGCTGTCGCTCTTCCGCTCCGCCATCGACCCATCCTCCACGGAGCGGGCCAAGCTTTCGGTGCACCTGAAGTCCCAAAAGCCGCGTCCGGCGAAGATCAGCGTTGCTGCCATGGAGGCATTCGCCCGGAAGGTCGCGGAAAAGGGATACACGGTGGACGAGCAGGCGTGGCGGAACGCCCTCGCATCAGACGGCGACGCCGCACTGGACAAATTTGGAAGCTACTGGCGGGATGCGCTCCTGGCTCAGGCTGCGACCGTCCCTCCAGAGGTTGCGCAGAGCCTGACTGCCGAGGTACCAGTACTGCTCAAGGAGTACCCTTCAGGGGATGAAGGCAAGGATGACGTCGCGCTCGACGAGAGGGTGGCGTTCATCCAAGATGCCAAAGCATTCCGTGCTTCGTTACCTGTGTCGGAGCGGCCGCGGCCATTGGTTGAATGGGGCGATCTTCCTACGTCAAGATATTGATGAACGTAGAGATTCCTTGGATACTCATGTGTAGCGATAGATTAGCATTATTGTCCATGGATAATTGGGCATTGTTTATGGCTAACAATGTATGTCGCCGCATACGAAATGGATCAAGGGAAAGTCGAGAGAAAGACAATTGGAGTCGGCGCCTGGGCAGCCTAATACGGCGTGTTGAGCAAGGGCTGGGAACGAGCCTGTGCGAGCGGCAGCGTGTATCCGCCTTCACCACCGCGTACGCCTTAGATTCTATGCCACCAGCGTGTCCTACGCTCCCCCCGTCCTCCTCCCTCCTCTCTCTTACCCTGTATCACTACCCCAGACCGTCTCTGCCAGGCTGACACGAGGAACCACGTCAAGACACGTGTATCACTACCAGACATGCCGAGCTCTACGCGCTACAGTTCCCAATCCCTCTCGGGCAGCCCGCCGCTCTCCGCGTATTCTGTCTCGCATGCAACGGCGCTTGGACCGCAGAAGCTCAACGTCGTTACGCGCGTTGCAATCGAAGGACGCGCGGAGAGGGGGGCTAATGGCGCGTCCATCAAAATGTACCTCAAGGTGCGCGTCCACTCCGTAACCACTTGCGCATGCGCGAGCGAGCTACAGTCACTAACGCGCTCTGTGGCACAGATTTCATTACCGCTAGACAGTGTTACGCCTGGAGCTACGATACCACTATTCCCTGGTGAGTGTCCCGCGTTGTCGTGCGAGTATGTATTGTAACTTGTCATTGTTGTAGAGGAGAATCTCAAGATTCTAGACTCCGCCGTCCACCCGCTGGACGCAAACTCGAACCCATATAACTTCCCAAAAGACTCCTCGCTCCTACACAAGGCGGCTCGCGCACTCAATCTGCCGGCACGTTCCCCCTACTCTTATGTCTCCTCGGCTGCCAGTACATCTTCGTCTTCGAACGATACTCCAGGCCTTGACGAGAAGTACACTGGGCAGATACTAGTGAGCGCGTATCATGTGTCCTACATAATACCCAAGGAGTTTCCCCGTCGGGAGAGTGATCCAAGAAGTAGGCGGCCGTCAACTTTCGCGCAGTTCATGGCCGCCATCGACATCTGGGCACCGTACATCTCGCAACCGCCCCATGCGCCATACCTTGTGAGCTCTGCATGTCAAGTGTTACGACTCCCAGCTCCTGACTTGCATCTAGCTATCGATCCCCGTTCCCCGTTGCCTATCAAATCACATCAGGCTGAAGATATTCCCTCCAAATACGCCCAAACCGTCCTCTTCTCTTGCATCTCTATCTTCTGCCGACGAAGACGCAAGCTCTTGGGATCTCACCTCTGATCCTCACGTCACCCGCAGCGCGTCGGCGCGGTTGTCTCGCTCGCATTCTTACAACAACTTTGCGGACGACGAATCTAGTGACGCGTCTACTTCGGCCGGCTTCTCTGACGGACCGGGGATACAAGGCTCATTCCCTAGCTCTGAACGGATACGGATTCGGTGGGCGCGCCCTATAAAGGCGAGTCAATTACCCACTACCAGCGACGGCCGCAAGAGGGTCGGTATCCGGGAGGTGAAGGGAGACATGAGTTGCACGGTACTTGGGGCAAGTAAAGGCAAGGGGCGGGATGCGTCAGAAGGCCTCGTAGTGCGCGTGCAGTACGAGGCTACGTGCAAAGGGGTGTGGTTTCCTGGCGTCGCGACCCTACTGGGTCTAGATGTTGCATTGGAGGCTGGTGACTGCGACGTCACTTGGGTACCTAGCTCGGAAGCCAAGTGGTCCATTAACGGAGGTGTCGCATTCACGGGTTACGCCATGGGTCCACCTCCGCTGTTGGCACCTTCGCGACAGCAGTCAGAGGAAAACCCGTCCATCTACGTGCTTCCATCTTCACCTGATGCTCGAGGAGCCGTAAACGGTGGACTACCCCCAGTACGCCACGACTCGTCGTCCTCGACCTCTTCGCTACTCCGGGCACCCTTACCGAATCAGCATGTTCCTGACTATTCCTTTGAGAGCTCACCTGCGTCAACTCCCATCTCTTCCCTCGCGTCCCTTCCACCGCTCTCGAGTCCGGAGCGCGATCGGAGGAGTAGAGCTAGCTCGATGAATGGTCGCTACACTGACTTGGAGACGATCGACTTCGATGAGGACGAAGTAGAGGCGCGCCCGCCGAAGGTCCCTATCACGATCCATCTGAACATGAACGACCTGCAGCCGCCCTCAAAACACGACTTCAAGTTCTACATCTCGGGCACAGTACTGGTCAAGCCTCGCCAACCTGTGCTCACCCTTGGACATAGACGATACACCTCCTCGCCCAACACGTCTCAGCCCGCTTCCGACAATGAGGCCGAGTCTGACGTGCTCGTTGTCCCACGCTTCCGAGTGCTCCATGCCGATCGGGAATACATCTCTTGTACCATCCGTAACGACGCAAACGACTCCACTCTGGACGTCTACAATTCCACGGGTGATATCCGAGACGCACAGACCCGCAAGACTGTGCTTCAGCGGGGAGGCCAAATCAAATGTGGCATAGACGGCGCGCGTATCGCACTCCGCCCCATAAGTCGGTCGATATCTCCGCCTCATCGAGGCAGGGAGGACAGCTTGGACGCCTTGAGGCCGTCGAGGGTGTCCCGCAGTCGTGCCCGCACCCCTAACGGGGTCTCAGGACGTTCGCATCGCGACTTGTCCCCATCCATGCTACGGCAATCCTTGTTTACGTCGACGCTGCGCACACCTGTTCGTCGAGATGGGCCTTTGATGATCCCCTATGTCACAACGACTATCACTCCTCTGTTTAGCGCCAGCTCACCGTCTCCGCCGAGATATGCGGTACGAGTAAATATGCCCGCTCCCACGGACGAGGAGTTGGAGTGGCTCGAGTTCGGGCTCGCATTGCCTCGGCCCGAGGGGAGCGCGCCTGGCGATCCACCTAACGTCGAGATTGCTAGCGCGAGCATTGAGGGCGTCCCTGTGCGCGTCTCGAGGAGGGCGGTCGTCAAGCCCGAGGGGAACGGCAACGCCGTGCCGTTTGGAGAGGCGAGCGCGAAGGAGTGGATTACGTGGGTGAAGGTTCATGTCGGAGATGCTGGCGGCAGGACGGTCGACATAGTCTATCTCGTCGACGGCGGAGAGGCTGTTGCCGGCGAGAAGCCGCAAAGCAAGATTCAGCCGACGAGTCCAGAGCCAGTCATTCTCAACGCTATGCTCCCGAGTTTTTCCCTGCCCGTGGGTGAACTTGACGTCAATGTCCCAGCGCAGAAAGGTATGCGGAGGACATCATTGATTCGTCCATGAGTTCAGCTCACAGTTAGCCTGCAGGTTTCAACGTCACGTCATGCGAAACGAACCTCAGCCATGAGCAACTGACAGAACAGGGACGCAAGCTCTCTCACTACTCCATGGGGGAATATTTTTATCCGAAACTTGTTCTCACATTCCTACCTTCTACGCCCGAGGTCGCTCAAGTGCAGCACAGCCAGTCGTGGTGGAGCTGGACTCAGCTTTTAACAGTGCTGCTTGCTGTCGTCACCGCCCTCCTTGCCATCAACCTTCGACAGACGCAGTTACAGCTCTCCGATGCCCTTCGATCTGGGAGTATACACGATCAAGATCACGCCGCCGGTTTCAAGGAAATGCCCCACATCCCCGACGCCGTCGAGACCATCACAATCACGGCGACCACGACCGTTGTTGCGTCCCCATCGAAGGAGAGTCCTACGCGGTGGTACTACCCGCATGCAGGCTCGCCTCAGGAGTTGGAGAACGACGGTCAAACTCGCGTTGCTGAGGCGTCGTCTCTCCCATCTATGCCCTCATCCGATGCTCCAATCCCCGCAACTCCGCAGATCCCAACACTAACGCCGACGCCCGTGCCCTCGCCGTTAGACGAGGGTGCGCTCGTCCCGCTCCATTACTTCCTCAACCCCCTCTCGATCCGCCTTGAGCTGCCGAAGATCGATTTTTCTCAGTTCCAGCTGCCCGATAGCGCGAACGCGACGCTGCACCAGGTGTTACAGTCGCTCGGCACAGTGTACCAACTCTTCAGAAAAGTATTGCATTATCCGCTCGACCCGCCATGATACGCTTATACGATATATTCGCTGGATGTCTCTCCCATTCATGACTATCTCACATATATTCCGTCCCTTCTGCAGTGCCGTTCACTAACATCACATGGATATGTACTGACGGTGCCCTCTCATGTCTTGTATGAAATTATTGCTCTTGTTATTGTAGTTACATGTAGAGTTACGATACCATAATGATTCGGGACGAAACAGTCGTTTCAAGCAGTAACCAGCTCACGCCGACTAATGTACACGATGGATCTTGCCAAACAAACATGATATCACCGATCATGACTTTCGGCACAGGGAGCCCTCAGCACTGCAAGTATGACCGGAACTAGTGTTGTAACGTTACTCAAGATGGAGCAGCTCCTATGCGGATTTGCAACGCGGATACCCGGATGCTGAAGCCTTGTTGTACACGTCCTAAGACATATAGTATCACACTCATTACAGAGGTGTCTTGAGATAGAATGATATCGTTCTCGGAGCCGCTCCTTTTACACGACTGCGTAATGGTCAGTCAGAATCAGCCACAGGCTATGTCGCCTTTGCTCAACCAACGAGCATACTAGATAGCTTGAATAGCAATGATCAGATCGAGAATGCATTACGGACACGCGGTCTTTCGCTCCCTCATTGATACAATCTCCAAAGTCTGCATGGTGTCAACCTCACTAGCACTTATCTGTTACATCCGTGCGCGTCCGAAAGAACAATAGGATCACTGGAGACATGACCACTTTATTGATGGGATATTAATGTACGGTAGTTGCTGCTTTGTCAACTACTTAGCTTTATTCATCTTGGACAAAATCACTCGCTTGTTCTGGTATTGTGAACACGTTAGCTTCACGATTACCTACTCGGAGATTGTCAGCAATCGGCCACCGCTGACCAGCGCTGACTCGCGACCTACGAGACTGCCATGTGCGTGCAGCTTGAAGCATCCAGTCAGTGTGAACGACGAGGCATCCATGCCAGCTCGCCGAGTACGGAAACCAACACAGCATCGTGCCGCAGAATACAACCTAAACCCGGATCAAATATCTACAAAAGAACTGCGCTTATATACTGACGCGCGCCCAGTACATATAGTTTAGCAGTGAGAGAAGTACTCACAGCGTTATGCTGGTGAATTACGACGCTGTACGACACGCCAGTAGGGCGCTGACGCTTGAAACTGCACAGGACTTGGATGTGCCCAAACTGATATTCAGCTACACGCTACAAGTACAAGGAATCGGATGCCAGTCTTGGGTAGCACACAGGATACAATGATCATCTAAAACAGGTATCGTACCGTTTACCGCGCCCAGTCGCTGGTGAGAAGAAGGTCCGCGAGATATTTGGCCTCCTCACGATAATTCAAAGGCAAGATCCGCGAGATCCCGTATCGCACCCGCGTCTGGTCCTGAGATCAAGAGAAACAGGAGCATTTCAATTTGGGGGGTAGCCACTAGATAGGAGATTACACATACGTTGTACGTATCCTGTTTCGCTCTGCATGTGAAGTTGAACGTCTTGCCGATCGAGGCGTTTATGACCGTGTTATACTGAAGTTCTTCGCGATCCTGTAGGTGTCGAGGAGCGCAGGTCACAACACCAATAAAGGCTGAGCGGCTAAGACATTCTCAAGAAGCCTACGCACCTTGATCTCGACGAGTTCATCAGCGGTCATCCCGAAAACGGTTTGGCCGACATCATTGAAACCCTGAAACCACGCTTGACCGGAGTAGTCCGAGACGGCCATCGCGACCATGTACCTGTGTAGGCAATAGTTCGGGAAGGCTTCTCTAAGTGATCCGGCGCAGGCAATTTTGACTACGGCTGTAAACGTACCTGTGCTCGGGCTTCGGGAAGGACTTATCGCACTTCTCACATCTCCAGCTCTCACCCATCTGGAGAACCTTCTTTCCGCACCCAGTCGTAGGGCACGCCGGGTATGAAATGTTGTCGCTCTTGATGTGCATGATCGTGGCTCGTGCACAGAAGTTATCTGGCTTATCGAACATACCAAGCTCCGACACCTTTACGTCATTGAGGTTGCGAATCTCTGCGCGGTCAAAAGTGATTCCTCCGCCGGAGACCATCGTAACGGTGTGCGACTGGAATTGTTGGTCAGCACCGGCGGCGTCATACCAGCCGCGCAAAGCATGCGCCTCGGGAATGTCGGGATTGACATGCATGGTGCTTGAGCTCATCATAGAGAGCGAGCGACCTGTGTAAAAGATCAGGAACACAGCTTGCATGGTGTTTCGCATGACCGACCTTGGAAGTCACCGACTTTGGCTCCCTTGAATGCGATCACGGGGTGGTCGTTCTCGTCGTACTGCTCCGCTTGCTTGCCCCACAACGTCATCCTGACGGAATATCCGGAGCGGTCAACGATGGTGAGTTCCCTTTTCGGGATCTGCCATCCCAACAATGTTAGACAATTGTATGACAGGTGTCAATATGAGTAGTTGCACGTACCACCTTGCTTGTCGCTTTCGAAGTGATGGAAGACAATTCTGACACATCCTTGACGACCCCGATCACATCTGTATTCGACAGATGTTTGTATTCCGTGAAGGAGGTGATGTCCCGTTAATCACTTACCGCAAGTGGAGTCCTTGGCCACATCTTGCAAGCTGCTTATGTTGATGAAGTTGAACTTGACGGTAGGGACGTCGGTGGCATCGTGACACTAGAAGATGTATGTTATGCACAGCAGAGATAGACACGCCTATGAATGCACACCTCTTCCACTTCAGTACTGCGCTCAAATGTGAGCTCGTACTCATTGTTGACGTTGGAGAACTTCTTCTTTGCAAGGTTGACCTTCGCCTTGGAAATCAGGTAGACCTTGCCGTCTTGCAGACGGTCATACAATTCGTCTACCGCAGCATTGAACGCTGTGGCCCTAATTTCGCCGCTCTCGTCCATCAAAGTCACGCTGAACAGCTTGCCCTCGCCCCTTTGGTTCGACCATGTACGGATGTCCGACTTGTTTGTGACACGTGCCTTGATCGTCCAGTGAGTCTGGTATGGGCTAAGACTCTCAATGGGATAGACAGCAGCAGCCCGTCCACCGCGGCCGGCCTGTGTTTGCTGACGCGCGGGAACAGCGGCTGCGGCAGGCGTGGTGGAAGTGGACGGGCCAGGGGTTACGGGTGCACTTGCGGGAGCTCCATCTTCACCGCGAGGCTGCAGTGCCTTTGGAGAGCCTATTTTCTCCGCATGCTTGACCAGTACTTTGAGAGCGAGGATGATCAAAAGTCTCAGGGCCAAGACGCGTCAAAGACGCGGCCAAAGCTGGACACGGACGAGGAACTCACCGCTTCCCTTGAACCAGGTTCACCGAGAACTTTTCGATCGTCGCAATGGTCCCCTTCGCAATTTGATCTTCCTCCACAATGTAGTTCATCTGCGTCGCGAGCATCGACTGGAGGAAGTGCTCCCCATCGGACACGATCACGCGGTAGCGGTCTTGAGTGGGACCGCTGGTGGGAGGAATCTTCTTGAAGGAAAGGAGCTGCACGGTGGGTTGTATGTTGAAGAGTTGGTCATCCTCTCTGACGTTGTCGTTGATGCGGGTGCAGATGCCGGCAGTGAGCTGTGGAAGGTCAGACATAGTGGTTGAGGGAGAAGAGACGCGTCGAGCTCCTCCGACGCGCATCGCTTATGTGGACGCGTTCATTACGTAAGCTAATCGCCACCTCGAGGCAACCGCGCCTTCTCTGTGATCCATTTTCACCTCATACCTCTTCTGTTGCTACATAGCTTCCTCTGAAGTCCGCCCGGATCCTGCATTGGTGATATATTAGTCACTTCTTGTGGATTGTACCGGGGAACACGTCTAATATTGGGTCCAACGGGGATTCGTACGCTACACTGAGGCCATCTAAAAAAAACTACAAGTCTAGGCTGCCAAGAACAAAACCGGATACAACTATTAGGAGGGTTACAGTAAACATTCACGAGTAAATATTCACGCCAATACAATACTATTCTAGGGAATGTTCTGATCTATACGTCTTCTATTCAGTTCATATGTTTTCGCCAACCCAAGTCTACTGGTCATGGAGCATCGTACGCTTGGTCGCGTCACGGCCCGCCTTGAGGAGAGCGGAAACAGGGTTACCACCAGTCCCCTTGGACCGTCCCTCTCTCGTCACCGCGACGTCCGGCGCGCCCATCCACTCAGGAGGCTGCGACCTCGCCTGGGAGACGATGAAGAGCGTTCCGGTGATGATGTGCGTATCCCTGAACTTCTTGAGGGCATCCACTGCCGCGTTGTAGGGCGCGCGAAGCGCAGGAGTCCGCTGACATACGTCCCGCACCTGACGCTTCTGTACCTCTGCCAAGTACTCGCGGTGCTCAGCGGGCATGTACAGGCGCATCTTCGCCATGAAGTTCGAGCTTGCCGTCCGTTTGTTATCCTCGGATGGCGCAGGCTGGCGGGCGTGCTTCAGCGCGTGGTCGACGTCAAGGAACGCGTCTAGAGCATGCATGACTGAGCTCTGACCGGCAGAAGCACCGCTCAGATGGGGCGTGCTGTTGGGCGGGACGCCCTCGAAGACCCAGGGAGAGGCATCCCCCGAGCCGTTCCACCAGGGACGAACAACCCAGTAGAAGGTGTGGGGATGGACAGTCTTTGGGGCCTCCTTCAGAGTGGCGGCCAGGTCATCAATGACCCTGACAAGCTGCTCGAAGTCACGGATGATAGACGCGACGGCATTGCGATCCAGGTGACAGGCCATGTTCACCACACGTTCGATGATCTGCAGCATCTCCACCCCCTTCAACTCGGCCGCTGCAGAGAGCAGGTAGAAGTTCTCTTCCGTCTCGTTTCCAGAGAATACGTTGATGTAACGCATGTTGTCCAGCGATAGCGGCTTGTCCGGGTTCTTGAATTCCCAGTTCCAGAGGACAGTGTCTGCAAAGGTGAGGACGGGCGGGAGACTGATCCTCTTCGACACCTCGCAGAGGGGGACGGCGAGAGGCCTCGGGATGATGGTCTGACCTTGGGTCTGTATGGTGGGGAGCGAGTGAACGTAGAAGTGCAGAATGCAGGTCAGCACGTAGTGTGCACGTCGCAGAGTCCAGATGTTGCTGCCGAGGGTTTTCACGTCAAGGAGCGGCCACTACATAACATTGTGAGTGCCCTGATAACATTCCATCTATGACGTGACTCTAGACGCTTACATTCCTCACGCGGTGTCGCCACTGTTCGGCCTGCGCAGCCTTCGCGATCGCCTCTTCTCCTCTATCAGCTGCCAACTTGAGGACGCTCCGTGCTTGTACAAGGGTCCGCTCCCACAGCGCAAAGTCTCCTTCGAGTTCCCGAAGCGGGCGTCGCGGGAAGAAGCCCGTCTCGGGGTCGACATCGTAGGCGTCGCCGTTGAACGTCTGAGGGACAGCGGACTCCGTAAGGCTGGTGCGCAATGTGTTCAGGTCCATGCTGTCGAGTAGGCGGTTGACCATGTGCACAGGGGAGTTGACGTTCATGACTGGAATGTTATGCGAATGAATAAGGTTGGTCGAATGTGACGTGTGTGAGTGTGGAAGGAATGGGACGTGCTGTTGAATGGCTCTCTATCCTGACATCTACCGCTTATATATGTATACATAGGCGTACGCAGGTCCCAACGAATGTTTGCCTTGGCTTGCTGGTTGTCTCACGCCCTACCAGGAGAGAACCAACGCGTCCCTTCCTCTAGGGGCGTTCCGACTCGCTCAACAACGGATCGTCCTTACACCGCAGATGGGAACAAACTACAGCCTTTGGAACTGTGGTTGTCTGCAAACCTACCAGCGCCCATGCAGGTCACAGCGTGTTCCGTAGACCGCTCGCCAGAAAGATCAGGCGCGCAAAGGGGAACAGCCGAAGTCTTTGTTGGTTCGCCACAGCGTTTGTGCCGTCCGGTTGTCACCTCACAGCCGATTACCCTTGTTGGCGCGGTTAACTAACCATCGTGGTGAGAACACAGATACGCATTTTGACCTAATCATCCCATTTCCGGGAGTGATGTTTTAGATCTGTAACGACGCCTTACGCTGAAGCACAATCACAAATGTATGCATATCCCTTTTGCCCTCCCTCCCCTCATTCCGCTCATATGACTCGTGGCTATCATTCTTCTTTGTCAAATACACCATTGACGTATCATATGGACAAGAGTCACACTGTGCGGCATACATCAACGCCCTCAGATAGGCGGATTCAGTTATAGTGACGCTTCAGGCCACTGACACATAATAGTGGGCCTCCTAACCGCGTCGTAGACTCGAGATCTCGCATGCAAGCTGTGCCATCTTGCGGACCAGAGCGGACACAGCAGCCCTATAGCCCGGCAGTGCGTCGAGCGCCACTCGACTATTCCAACCATACCACTCTTCATCAATTGAGATCGGGCGCGCTCTTGCCCCTTCCCACTAGTTGGGAGGTGCGACCGGAGGTCTTGCCCGGACGAAGCATTGCGGTATATCCAGTCCCTCAATTATGTCGAGCGCGGTGATACGGGTGTACCGAACGGGCTTGCATCTTGCCGCTGCACGCCCGCTAATGGTGTGGGTCCTCCTGGGACTATCACTGCATGCGATGCCTAACACGGAGGCCAACGAACACATCACCGCTCCAGATCAGATCCGATTCGCACACCCGCGAGGCGTCTGTAAGCCCGTCACTAGCCGACTTCAAGAGGCGGCAGCTCGGGCTGCCGCAACGTGACGACGAGGCCGCCATTCCGACAAGTTCGCAAAGTAGGCGGGTGGGCTTGTGTGCGTCCGCAGGTGCCAGTCTGCATTACTGCGCCTTGCATAAGTCCGTGAACGCGCGGATTTTTTTCTCTCCGGCGTCTACCCTACCCGACCTGCCTAAACAGGCTACATCACGGTTACAAGCATGGCAGAGCTCCCCGCTGAGTCCGCTCGCTGGACTGGCATCGGCATTCCCAACTTGAAGCTTGAAGGGTGAGCATGCAATGAATCCAGTAGACTCGGCCATACTCGGAGTCATCCAGTTTTTATGGTGCGCGGAGATAGCTTGCATGAGGGGCAGCATAGTCACTGCATGAGAAGTGAATTGGGCCCTTTCCAATTAATACATGACTTGTGACATTGTGTGCGGTCAGATTCGAGTTGCTCCTAGTACCTGAGCGCTGTATGTGCATATCGTTGATGAGATACGTCGAGGATGTGTCACAAGGCATGTCGAAGCCTCTGCACTGACTCAGGCATGTCAACTGCACCTTGACTATGGTACCTCCCGTTCAAATCAGTGTACAGGATCCCCAGGGAGGACCAAAAGGGGCTGAAATACAGACATGAAAGTACCCAGGCACCCATATCCATACCTCATCTACCTGGGTACGCGTGTGGTCAACCAACGCCCCTTCAGTGAGGCCGTGACGCCCTGTCATGGAGTAGTCCTGTAGGCTGATATGGCCTGTTTAGGCAGGTCGGGTAGTGTAGACGCCGGAGAGAAAAAAATCCGCACGTTCACGGACTTATGCAAGGCGCAGTAGACGGGTTGACCGGACGCCTCGGACTCGGAGGAGTTCAGGCGCTTGCTTGCAATACTTGTCTGGCCCAGTCCATCCCCGTGACAGTGGTAATGATATCGGTGTTGGGACCAGCGTGAACGAGGGTCGGGTGACGGCTTCTCGCCACTTCGTAAACGCGAGGAACTATCTGCGCACGCGAGGCGCAGCCGGAACACGGCGAAAGCCTGTGGTTCTCACGGAAAGAGACTCGAGGCGGCTGCGAACCAGGGCTTATGTAAGTTGAGTCTAGTCGAGCTGCCAATTCGTGATGACTTGCCGTTACGAACCACATATGTTCTTGAAACGAGTTCCGGTGAGTTGTAAGCACTTGTCCCTCTATTAGGGAGGGCAGGCGAGTTGAAGAGACTCGACCCGGCGCAACATGATTAGATCCGTACTTAGGAGAACCTTCTTGATGACACGGCCGGGGCTGATGTCTCCGACGTCATGATTTTACAGTACAAGACATACCATATGTACCATGTCCAGAGTGGTGGGGCATCCACTTCGTGTAACTGTGTAAGTACAGGTAACATCCGAGCGCAGTTTGGATAATTGACGGATGTCATACGTTTTGTGACCTCATGTAGCGCCCAGAGGCGCCGCTGAAAGTAGAGTACACCGAACAGGGTAGAACGTTGACCGTTGAACGGGCAACGTGCGGCGTTCCTTGGCATGCTGGGAAGACGTAGGCTTGAGGCATATCCTGAGATTGTTCCTCGGATCAACACCTCGTGCCTGGGGGCCGGCAATGTAAGGATAGGGAAAATATGGCATTGTGCGTCAGATACTAGTAGTGTATGTCACGGTGGGAGGGGCAGAGTAGGCGTATGATATGTGGCAAGACGGCAAAGTGTATCAATGCCTCCACTGTAACCACTTCTTGTCCGTGTGCTTGTCTTGCTCAAACACGCACTTGCGATCCACGACCTCAAGAATCTTCTCGCGCACGCCGGCCTTGCCCCCGCGCATGCGGGTAAACATCCCGAGAAGCTCGTCGAGAGTGATGGTAGTCGCACCGCTGTTGCGATGGCTGCCGTCGACCATGGAGCGAATCTCTGCCTCCGTGGGGAGGGCGAACTGCATCGGGTCTGCGAGGTCAACCGGCTTGGGCAGGTAGGATGGCGGGGCGAGGGAGGGCACGTTGCCATTCTCTGGCGAGTATTTCTTGAAGAATGTCTCCAGGATTTCGGAGTCCTGCACCTCGTGGATATGAGCGGGAGACCACTGCGGCCGTTCCTTGATTTTTTCAATAAGGACAGCAGTAACACCGGTCTTGAAGTCAGGGCTATCGCCATTCTGTATGCTGGCGGTTATCACGGAAGTAACAACGACGAGACAAAGAGCGGCATACGCAGAAAGCGGTTGCGATATTCATTTCCATCTGCAGAGCTTCCAGGAGCGTCATCTGTTTCCCGCGGCGGACGGCTGTCAGTGCCACCTTCAAGCTGGTAGGGCTGCGTAGCTCAAGCGTATCCAGGGTCTGCGCCGCCCACTGCCGCACGCTTTCGTCACTGTGACCGTTGGAGATTTGAGTGAGCTCCGCGATAATATCCTCAACGGTGTTGTGCCTGAATGCTGAGTCCAGGGCCGCACGCTTTGCGCCAACAAAGGAGGTGGAAACCTCGTCCGGTTCCCGCTCGGCGACCTCTTGTTCAATGAGGTCGTTGATGGCCCGGTAGGTAGGCTCCTCCAATGCGGCAAGACGCTCAAGCAAGGCAGGAATGCGTCTTGATGGCACATAGTGTGTGGCGAATCCATGTTCACTGCAGATCAAATGGTGAGCGTACGGCGGATCGGAGTAGGAGGGAGCTCCATACAATACCGCCCTGCCTGAAATCGTGTCACCGGTCAAGGCCAGGTAAGTTCCAATTTCACCGTCCACCCGGGACAAGAAGTAGCTTGCTCCGACGTCGGGACAGTAGCCGATTTTGGTCTCAGGCATCGCGAAAACGGTTTTCTCAGTCGCAATCCTGAATTGAGCGTTGACGGAGAGACCGACACCGCCTCCCACTGCGCACGTTGTCAATCAAGGACATCGGAGAAGCACCGGACATAGACATACTAGTGATGCCATCCATAACAGCTACGTATGGCTTTGGCACGGCAGCGAGTATGTAATCCATTTCGAACCTAGCATCCGGATATCAGTTTGAAGACAGTTATCCGGTGATGTCGCAAGACCCACTCGCGGTGGAAGAAATCTATTGCCTTCGGACGAGTCTCAGCGTCGCTCGCATACCGGACGACGGCTGGGGATGCTTATTAGTACACCGGAGACATGGATAGAAGGACGACTCACTCTCCACATCACCCCCAGCGCAGAAGGCCCTTCCGACGCCACGTCCGACTATAACTTTTGCTAGATTTCCTTGACACCATTCCTAGGAGCTCCGAATTCACGGAGGAGTCCACACAAAGACGGAGATGGTAACTCACCTCGACCTGTGGGCGCAGGATATTGAGCATGGGCTCGTTAAGCGCATTGAGCTTCTTTGGGCGATTAAGGATGTATGTCCGAACTGAGCCGCTTGATTCGAAGAGCACAGGTACCTCATCAGGGGGCTCGACTCTCGGTTTGGGGGCCGAGCTGGAGGTAGACATGAGGTGACGACTGATGGCAGCCGTACGCTGGGCTGCAGTGGCTGAAGGGCGACTCATTGTCCTCAAAAGAACATTACGCGCATACATCTGGCAGAGACCAAGACCAGAGTAGTCGGCGACCAAGGGCAAGAACGGGCGGGAGCGGGAATCCGACACGGACGGTGGAGGGAGCCTACGGACAGCTGACGGTCAGACGCGCACCACATCCGGCAACGCTCTTGGCCTGCAGGCGACCCGGCCCGGCGGCAATGCGCGTCTGCTCAACTGTCTGCTCCCCGACCCCGGCGATGGGATCGCATCCAGCTTTCGGTCCATCGTCTCCTCCTTCTTCTCCTCACACCATCATCGTCGTTCGGCCACCCTGAATATCCCGCTGATTGGGAGCGATCGCCCGCTCAATGGCGCCCGAACTCCCGGCGGTGGGTACGCGCCTTAACCATGCAGGCTCCCTGGGAACCGTCAGGTATGCGGGCGCAGTCGACGGCACACAAGGACTGTGGCTCGGAGTCGAGTGGGACGACCCCAGCCGCGGAAAACACGATGGCGTCAATGACGGAAAGCGCTATTTTACCTGTCTGTGAGAATTGTACGTTCATCCACAGCTCATGCACCATTTCCTTATGCTCCTCCTAGCGTTCCGAATAGCGGATCTTTCATTCGCCCCTCTGCTGCAATCTCGTACGGCGTGTCATTCCTATCCGCTCTCACCGCCAAATACATTGAGACACCCCATGGTGGCGCATTGTCGGAGAAGATTGTTCTAGGGTCCTCGGGCGGTGCTATCGAGGTCGAGGCTGTAGGCCTGAACAAGATCAGAAGCAAGCAAGCTCGCCTGGAACGCTTACGGGAAGTCAGCCTGGATTATGAGAACGTTTGCCGGGGCGATGCGCCCGGAGAAATACAACGAACTTGTCCAGGTATGTTTTCCGCGGACCCCCACATAATATTGTCCAGTATGGTATGCTCCTTTCCGAAAAACGGTTGGAAGAGATTGCCTCAAGGTTCAGGACGCGCTAACTGACTTCGCGTCTGATCCGTGGGCTGTCGCATAATCCTTGATGCTGCACAGGCTCGCCACCGCTCTTAGCCTCCGCAAATTGGTGGAAATTTATCCACACGTCAGATCCATCGGTGCGACGTTGTGGTTCGTCCCTAGTAGCGGCAGACATTCTCCTTGTCTTGTTCAATCAACTGGTCTCACCATCCCCGGTCTCGCCACTCATGACACATACGTCGCCTATCTGAGCATTCTGGCCCTGAATGATTTTGTCCTATTGGGGCCAAAGTTTTAATTTCACTGGCGACAATATGCTTGGTGTTGCTTGATGTATACAGGGGTCAGACGTGCTTCCGAATCTGTCGGGTCGTTGACAAGCCGCATGGCCCCCAGTTGTCCCCTCGTTACTAAGCCGTGTTTGCACCTGTATAGTGAATCGTTCTCTTCTAACCTGGGCAGATGCATTGCTATCCGTCAATGCTGTCACCACACCAGCGACAGCATCTCATCTCCCTGACATATCTATGTATTTCGCATACAACCCGTTCACCATTCCATCTGTACAGGTGTCCGCGGTCTCGACTTATCCAGGAATCTGATCTCCTCTTGGGATATTGTCGCGGAAATAACGTCCGAGCTTACCGATCTCCGGAGCCTCCGCCTGAAGTAAGCGTCGTCATAATAGTTCTGGTGGTGTACATGGCATGTTACATGGCTGCTCACCAAAAATTACAGCCAGAACCGTTTGTTGCCCCTGAGTTATCTCCGTCCTGACTCTACAGCTTTTCATAAACTCGAGGAGCTGCAACTTAGCGCTACCTTATCGACATGGAGGGAGTTTCAAGCTCTGTTGCCCTTCATGCCTGCCCTTAGGATTGGGGAGCTGGGATACAATAGACTACGACTACTATCGGGCGATCCGGGGTCTCTACCGAGTATTTCTTCTCCGGCCCTGCAAGAGGTCAATCTAGATGGAAATGAGCTCAGCAGCTTTGTTGACGTCCGCGAAGCGGTGAGCAATCTACCGGCGTACGTACCAGTACCTCCACCACCCACATCTCTCACGAATAGCACGTCTGACTCATTGACGTATCCCACAGCTTGCAGCGGCTCGTCCTCACCTCGAATCACTTTTCTCAACTCCATCCGCCGCCGCTAGAGCCTGAAGGAGACGTCACCGCTGGGACACCCGGCGGTGCACAGCCCTCTCCGCTCGGAGGGCTCAAGCATCTTGCGCTCGCATTCAACAGGCTTGCCTCGTGGCGCGACATTGACACGCTTCCGCGCTGGTGCCCGGAGCTCGAGTCACTCTCGCTTGCGGGGAACCCCCTCGTTGACGGTAAGTGTCCGAATCTGATGACATAGCTCGTTTACAACGTATTCCACATGTCTCACTATCCGTGTCGCAAAATGCCAAACTACCCTTCACCTCTGTTCTCGCGCCGACGATCGTGACTATCGTTGCTCTGAATGCGACTTGCATGCATATTTTATATGTCGGGCGATGACGTGATTCGACCGACGCAAATCGATTCTCCTCTACACACAACTGGGTTATATTCCCACTATACATTCAATCGGTGGCATTCTGGATCTGGAACCTCGCATCGCTCCAGATCCCAGTCAAGCAAGCTATGCTCGGGCGTACACCATCGCCAAGATTCCATCGCTCAAGGTGCTTGATGGTGCCGCAGTGAGTCATCTATTCCTCCTGCTATGCACATGAATTGTCCTTGTCCGCCCTATTCCTGCCATTACTGTTCTCGACATCACTCCTTCTGTCTTCAATACTGCTCCGGTTGCTGGGCCCATCTGGCGAGGTACTACGCACTAGCGTACAGTCACTAGTCGTTCGACCTGTCCTTTAACGACCAGGCTCTGTATTTCAAATCGTCAATGTGGCGTACGCAGTGCTCGCTGACCGCATCGATATCCATAACAGATCTCCCCTCGCGAGCGCACGGACTGCGAACTCCTCTACCTCTCCCATATTGGGAAGCAGACCTTCACATCTGACGAGGAGAAGAGGGCCGCCCATCCGCAATGGGAGGTGCTGTCAATCAGTGCGTTCATCTCGATCGTTACAACCTAGAGCACCGCTGACCGTTTTGCTCATCCGCTCCAACACTCTCCGTGATACTATGCACGTCTGTCCGTCTGCTACATTGTATTCCCTTGCGTCGCCAATACACCGATGGCCCCCGCGCTTCTAATGTCCTTGTACTTTGTTCGCTTCGCCGGCGATATTGTTTCTGATTCTCACGTTCCAACCACACTCCACGACTGCCACCATCGTTCACACCCCCAACGCACTCCCGAACGCCTAACACCGAATCGTAGAACACGGTGTGGCGGATTCCCCAGTTGCGGTGGTAACCTCGGACACGCTCAGCAGTCGCCTCATCAGTAAGAGATCTCTCTCTTTATTCCTTTCCCTCTCCCCCGTCCTCGGGGGACGCGGTCAGATCGTTACTGACATCAAATGCTTCGCCTTCCTCTCGCCAACCTTCCCTGATTGTCTCAGGTATTCGGACCTATTACTGCTCTACCGTGCCCCCGCAATCGCTAGCGGCAGACGAATTGGCCGCCTACTTAGACCGCCGCAAGGCCGAGCTGACGCTTCGCGTGCTTTCGAGCATATCTGTTAGGACTCTCCGCCTGAAACTCATGAAGAGTTTCAAGATTCCCAAGGCGCAGCACGCTGCTGTTCGGTTATGGATGGTGATGCCCGACGGGCATTTCGTGGAGCTTGACGCAGAGTACGCTGAACGGGACCTCGCGTATTGGGGGGTGGACGAAGACACGCAGTTTGTACTCGTAGACGAATGAACAATGTATTCTTTCCTGGTCTAACACGTACAGGAACTCAACATATACAGGGACTAGAATATGCAGGTCGCTGCAAAAGAAGTCTCTCACGTACCTGTTGCCGCCGATGCCTCCTGTTGTCATCCCGACATGTCATGTCGCGATGTCGATTATTGTGATATCCACGGACGGAGCAAGGATTTTCGCCGGATCCCGACAAGAGAAGAAGCCATTCGCACGAGTAAGCGCGCCCATGCACGCCCACAAAGCTGCCGCGACGTCCTGGCCCATTATTGAACGACAACCAGCCAGCCCCGCGAGCGTCTCGACGAGGAACTCCGACAACCGACAGGAGACCAGCGCAGATAAAACGGTCCTTGTTTTGCCCGCTATATCGGCACACATCCGACGATACCTTGAATCAGGTCCATCCGTCTTGAGGCCAACGAGTAGCGTGCAGCCAGTATCCAGCAGTGGAAGGTCCTCGGATACAAGGAGATAAACGGAACTCGGCGCCAACTCCTGCGGTGGGCCTGGACGCGCCGGCGGAGAGAATGTGGAGGTTACAAGACGGCGGGATATCCTTCGAGCTCGAGATACACGACCACTCCTTTTCCATACAGCAGAAACCTATTCAACCGAAGCGAGGGAAGTCCAGAACGCCTTTTCGGAACCCCGGGTCCACAACGCCAACGGATTTCAATCCGGAAAACCATGGCCTAATCCTCAGCGTGCCCATGTGTTATCCCCGTTAGCGTGCCTCGGCGGCCTATCATCGACACGATCGTCCCTCTCGTCCCGACGGCGATCGTCCCTGCGTCTGTCAACATCGTCCCTGCGGCGGTCATAGTAAGGATCAGGGCCTCTTCGGTCATCATAGCCACCTCGCCGATCATCGTACCCTGCAGGCCTTCTATCATCATCCCTCTTAGGAGGTGGAGACCTGACGGGGCGACGATCATCGACTTCAGTGCGGCGAGGAGGCGACCTGGAGCGTTCCCTGCGGTAGCCGCGGTCGTCCCTGTGACGATCTTCGCGGTGCCTGTCATCTCTGTAGCGGTCGTCGCGGTACCGGTCGTCGCGGGAATACCGATCATCGCGAGCGTGACGATCATCACGGCGGTCATCACGACGATAGTCATCAGCCCCACCACGCTATAGATGTTTGTTAGGATTGGTGGAGAAACGATACAAGCGACTGCTTACCTCACGGTCCAAGGCAACACGAACGGGCTGCCCACGGAGGTCACGGCCGTCAAGCTCCTTAACGGCACGCTCGGCATCCTCACGCGACAGATATTCCAAGATACTGCAAAGACGTAAGGATATGCCGATGTAGATGGTACGGAATGCGACGACTCACCCTTCGCCTGGAGCATCGCGATCTATGTCAGCGTAGGAAACGCTACCGGCTTCGCGTCCGAAATCTTTCAAGTCCTGGGTTGAGATGCGATAGTCAGGGCCGGAGTCCAAGCATACTTAGTGGCGGAGTAGGAGATAGGCCATCCAGGAACCATCGTAGGCAATAGCTAATTCTGCAAAAAGAAATTGGTCGAAGATGAGACACGTACCTGCCAGCTGGTGTCGCGGGAGATGCCCGATACGATCAGGCGGAACCCAGGAGGCCGTCTGGCGCGGGAAGCACGCTCAGCTTCGTACGGGTCGCGGCGAGGACGTGTCTCCTTAGCGAACTCCACGACGATACTACTGAGTGCGTTAGCACGGGCAACCTGGAGCGCTACGTGGGAAAAGCAGCATACTTGGCGCCCATGAAGCTCTTGCCATTGAAGTGCTGAAGAGCATCCTCGGCGTCACGGGAGCTTTCAAACTCGACGAAACCGAAACCTACGAGACGGTATGAGTATGAAGCAAGAGCAGGAAGGCAGCACGGTGACGAACCCGTCATGACGCGACAGTCAACGATACGACCGTAGCCGTCAAAAAATTTTGAGACGTCCTCTGAGCGAGCATCTGGGGGCAGCTCTGTAAGGTAACAACGATGATTAGTTTGGTGTGCTATCAAGTGAGCAGCGAAGAGGACGCACTTCCAAGGTAGAGACGACGGGCCATTGCGGAGTGGGGAGAGGGAAAGATGGAGATGGGGAGAGACACAGGCTGCGGCGAAGATTCAACTCATCCTGTGACTGGTCCGTGCGCGGGACAGCCAACCAGATCCGCTCTTCCTCATATGGTGCTAGTTGGAGCGCCCATGGGGTCACAGCTGGGGCGTAGCCTGGTGGAGGACTGGCTGCGACCAATCACAGGGGAGAGCCGAGAAGACTAGTTCCTAACCTTCGGCATATCTCCGACTCCCGTGACGGATGCGGCCGCTGACAGAGGAGTCTTGGGTCGTTCATAAGTCACTTATCAGATAACTTGTGCCTCTTGCTCGTCGTCCACCATGTTGTCTCGGCTTTCGACAAAGTCCGGAAAGGCCCTCTGCCGTTCAGCCCTCCGCTCCTCATTCGCCAGAGTCGCGGTCAAAGATGAACGCAGGTCGTTCGTTCAGCCCTCCGGGGCGGATCGGGCTAGCGTAGTCGATGTCCCCTCGGCTTACCAGGAGGATACGGCGTTTGCGCCTCGAGTCGGTGAGCGACCGTCGCTCAACATTGCAGTAAGAGAGAGGGTTTCACAGTATGCTTGCAGACATGTTTGGCTTCAAGCTTGAGGCAACCCGCCGCGAAGGTGGTGCTCAGGAGCAAGCTCGTCCAATCTATCTAGACATGCAGGTAAGTCGCCATGGGTTGGCACTCGCACGGTTCTCTGATAGCAGTTCTCAAGGCCACCACGCCTGTCGATCCACGAGTATTGGATGCCATGCTGCCATATCTCACCGACCAGTTTGGCAACCCACATAGTCGTACACATGCATACGGTTGGGAGGCGGAAAAAGCAGTTGAGGATGCACGCAAGGTGTGTTCAGTAGCCCCTAGCATCAGTCTTGCTGACATCGACGCTTGTGGTCAAGCACATCGCCGACCTCATTGGTGCCGATCCCAAAGACATTGTCTTCACCTCTGGCGCCACGGAAACCAACAACATGGCAATCAAGGGTGTTGCTCGTTTCCACAAAGACAGGAAAAAGCACATCATCACGACCCAAACAGTATGTCTGTCTGTCTCACACATAATTATTCCATTCTCATGTGTGCTTCAGGAGCACAAGTGCGTGCTTGACTCCTGCCGCAAGTTGCAGGAGGAAGGTTTCGATGTGACATATCTCCCCGTCCAGACGAACGGAGTAATCCGTCTCGAAGAGCTTGAAGCCGCAATACGCCCTGACACCTCTCTTGTTTCTATCATGACCGTCAACAACGAAACCGGAGTCATCCAGCCAGTCAAGGAGATTGGCGAGATCTGTCGCAAGCACCGAGGCGTCTACTTCCACACCGATGCAGCACAGGCTGCTGGCAAGATCCCCGTAGATGTGAATGAGTGGAACGTCGACCTCATGAGTATCTCGGGGCACAAAATATATGGCCCTAAGGGAGTCGGTGCTGCGTACGTGCGGCGGCGACCCCGCGTCAGATTGGAGCCCATCCTCAGCGGAGGTGGTCAGGAGCGTGGTCTGCGGAGCGGGACTCTTCCTGCGGCGTTGGCGGTTGGCATGGGAGAGGCAGCGAGGATCGCGAAGCAGGAGATGCCCGTAAGTTCACTTCTGTTCGAGCCGCCTTGATGATATCATGCCACGCAAACCATACAACTATTTGTCGGGAGCATCGTGGCGCGTAGCTCGTCTACGAGCAGAACGACCAGCCTTGCAATGACACTGCGTGCAGGGGTACTGAGCACTGCAGTCTGTACAGTTTGCGGTAACATGAATCATTTGCTGACTTTCTTTGTTACAGCGGGATCGCGCTCGCGTGAAGCAGCTTTCCGACCGTCTCATCAACAACATCAACTCGCGTGTCGAGCACGTCGTCCGTAATGGCGACCCCAATGGATACCCCGGATGTGTCAACCTCAGCTTCGCCTACGTCGAGGGTGAGAGTTTACTTATGGCGCTTAAAGTAAGCCCACATCCCATGGTACAGCATCCTTGCGCATATACTGACTTCTTTCCGCTATCAGGACGTCGCGCTCTCGTCGGGCAGCGCGTGCACATCCGCATCGCTTGAACCATCGTACGTTTTGCGCGCGCTTGGAGCCGCGGAGGACATGGCGCACTCGTCACTCCGCTTTGGCATAGGCCGCTTTACCACCGAGGCCGAGATCGATTACGTCGCGGACAAAATAGTCGCCGTCGTCGAGCGGCTGCGCGAAATGAGGTAGGTTCCGCGTCCTCCCACGTTCTGCTTCCACATGAGCGTACGTGCTGACCACATGTTCTCTTTCGCAGTCCCTTGTGGGAGATGGTCCAGGAGGGCATCGATATCAACTCCATTGACTGGTCTCAACACTAAAACGGCTCGACTTTGTAAATGGAATCGTCACCTCCCTCGACTCCCATGGCATCCGACAGAGCGCACTTTCTCGGATAGTGCCGGACGTCCTACGTGAATGCATCATCTTGCTCTCTAATGCCACGGGGTTTACGTTTGTGCCCGCGTTTGCCACGAGTTCCTCTTGAACAGTCCTATCCACCTATATTCCATTCGTACCATTCGTAGCATACGTTCGCCTGGATGATCAGAATTGCCCGTGTATTATGTGCACCTCCTGCGGAATCCAGTAATGCCATGCCCAGTTTCTCCAGGCATACATGACGACATTTTCTTGATTGTGTTCTGTAGTGATTCAATCTATCTCCGTGTCTCTTCCGCGAGCTGCCGGTGATCTTGAGAACATCACTTGTGCTACCCTGGTCCAATGTCGCCCGCACTTCGTATTGAACACCATCCCGTTGGATGTTATTTCCGTCTGACACCTGCGCGTGACCCTTTCCCTGACTGTGGGACTCAAGTGCACGAACAGGTCACCTCTGGTAGAATATCCCTGAGACCATTCGCATGCTTACTGTCATGAGAGCGGAAGAAGACCATAGATTTTGAGAGGTACACTACACATAGATACAACAGATGCGACCATCGATACACTCAGAAGGCACGTTTTACAGCGGGGGGTTCGCCTGGGAGACGAGGGTCTCGAAGTATGTCTGGAACCAGGTACCAGCCTCGGGCGCGGGCTGCGTGGCGTCGGAGAGCGAGCACGTCGAGTCGTAGCGCGGCGACGAGGAGTTCGAGGTACCGTCTGACTCGCCTCCGGGCTTGACGAAGACGATCGCGTCGATGTACGAGTTGCCGGTGTCCGTCGTCGGACGCGTGCCGAAGCCGGCGCCCTTGATGTTGCACCAGTCGCCCCATTGCTGACGCAGGTTCTGCTGGCCGGCGCGGCCCTGGTCGACGATGAACTGCGCGGGGAAGCCGGCGGACGCGAGCATCGGCGCGAGCGCGTTGATGTAGTGCGACTCGTCGTAATTCGGGTTGCCCTGGGTGATCGGGTCGGGCGAGGCCGCGGTGAGCGCGTTGTAGTTGGCAACGTTGGTCGCGAGGCCCCGGACGAACGGAGAGCTGTTGGCGGACTGGTACATCTGCGTGAAGAGCGTCGCCGCGGGCTGGATGTTCGCGGGCCAGCCCAGCCAGCCAGCGTGGCCGGCGTCCATGTACTGGTAAACGCCGACGGACGAGAGCTGCTGCAGAGCGTAGGTGACGCATGCCTTGTAGGTGGACTCGGCGTTGGCGCACTTTTGCACGTTCAGGTTCGTGACGAGGTTCGCAAGCGAGTCGGGCTCGATGACCGCGACGACGCGCACGTCGGGGTACTGCTTGATCTGCGCAACAATCTGGTCGATGTAGTCGTAGTAGTTCTGCTCGCCGTTGTCGGCGATGCTGAACTCGCCATTGGATGCCTTCGCAGCGCAGTCACGGTCGGGGAGGTCATAGACGACAATCTGGACGAGCTGCTTCTGGCCAGTGCTGTTCTGGATCGATGACGCATCTGCGAGGTAGGTACCGAGGTCGGGGACCTTCGCAACCTGGTCGAGCCAAGTGAAAGTCGGGATGTTCGCAACACTCGCGGCCTTGGCAGCCAAGGTCGCATCAGTGATGTTAGCGGCAGCCGCCTGCACCTCAGCAGCGTAGTAGGGGCTCAGGTAGGGCTATGTCAGGTTCGCTGCTCAGACTCTCGTGAACAGCAAATCTATGCCTTGGTGTACATACCGTGTAGCCAACGAATGGGTTGCCTGCAGCCGGGGTGGTCGAAGGAGCAGAGCCGCCGCTCGAGGTCGATGTAGGTCTTGTCGTGGACGAAACAGTGCTGGAGGGCGCGGACGTCGTGCCGGGGGCACTGGAGCCAGGACTAAAAGCCAGACAGTCAACATCCCAGTGTTGCTCAGGCAGGCATAACAACACCTACATGCACTGCGAGTAGTAGTCATTCAGCTCAGTGCAAACCGAGCCAGATGCGCAGGTCGTAGCACCAGCTGCGGAAGGAGAACGGTGGGTCAGCCCGCGTCTTGACTTAGTAGGTATAAAGTATACTCACTCCAGCCAATACCACCGCACTGTCCCCAGACGGGAGACTGGGCGTAGGAAACGGCGGGGAGAACCGTGAGGAGGGCGCAGAGTGTCGCAAACTTGGACATCTTGGTTGACCGGGGTTGAGAGGGTCTGTGATCCTGGTGTCTACTTCTGTCGACAGGATGTTATATAGCTGGTATCCGACCTCGGAACGAGCATCATACGGAACACTCAGAATATCCGGCGAACAACCGAGGAGAGGGTGCGGAAAGACGTCGGGGCAGCTCAGTGGTCGACGTGGACGGGGTCGGGAACAGGTCATGGGACTCGCTATTCCCCCGCTCCGATCCATCAAAGCGAGTACAAGCGACCAGTTGCCTGGTACGACGACCGTAACACAAGGTCGGCACATGTTCGGAGGAGGTCCTTGGCGAAGACGACGGGAGGACCACAAGCTCTGTTTTTCCGCCAGACGCGAGGAAGCTCTGTAGCAATGGTGGGACGGAGTGGAGATCGAGCAAAGACAGATGCCTATGGCATGCGTCGTTCGGATCGAGTTCGCGACGTCCACGGGAGTATTGACGAGAGTTCGAGTAATTGGTACCTTTCAGGTGAGGTAGCTGATGGTGACCAGAAACAACGAGCGCCAGGGTGCCCCATCTCCGCCAACCGCGCGGATGAGCTTGACTGACCGCTCAAGTAGAGCGACCCATGGGCCGGCTACGAGTGTGATAGGCAGGTGATTACTGACGGGTCTTCCGCATCATCCACGGCGGAGCACTCTCTAGTACAAGTGCTTGGCCGCGTGGGCTGCACAAGCAAGAGCCGGAAATAACAAGCGAACCCGTGCCCCAAGTAGGAACCTTGTGATCTTCGCGGTACTTGACTTCTTTCACACCGACATCACTGACTTTCGGTGCCTATTGGAAGGGCGTAGTTGACTTATCATATAGATCTCCCGACTTCATCTTCCGTGACATGTGCGACGACGGCGATTTCGCTTGGTTGATGAAATTGACACATATTTGCTGCTTGTTCATCTCTGGACAAGCACTTGTGCTACCGATGCCATAGTGTAGAGAGCAATTGCTCGCGGCAGTGAATATAAGTATTTGCAGGTTGGAAGTGCGAGTTCGGATAAATCTGAGCACAAGCAGGAAGCTGCGAGAAATGGAAGACCAAGTGCCGGAGAACCCCTGGGTTGTACGGTCTGGGTATAGCTCGAGGAACGTGGGTCGCAGCGCGAGCGGTAGGCTATCACCGAAACCCGGAGATGCCCCTTAAGGTCGGTGAACAGCGTTGCAGCGTCGAATGTTCAAGTCGTGCATGGACAAGGTCACGATGATCTTCCGGTATTGTAGCCTATTATGTAGAGTGCATCCCGCGATGCGGTGACGCCGTCAGTCCAATGAAGCCCGACAACTGGAGAAGATCGCGTCAACGATCTAGAAGAATCCGCGGAGGACAATCGGAAAGAAAACCCAAGCAAGCGCGATGTGTAATGTACATGATGCAGAGGACAAGGTTACCGCTTCCTTGGCGCACTAGGAGGCGGGGGAAGAAGCGCAGGGATACCACCACTGCCAGATGAGAGCCCTGAGCCACCAAGGCCATCGCCTAGGAGGTTCAGTCCCGAAGTATTGTCATTGGATGGCTTGTTTGCCTTGCCGGGGATGGAGATCGAGAACGTCTGGCCTTCTTTCAGGGTGTAGTCCTTCTTCGGACCGGCGGGTACATGAGGAGAAGGCTGGTTGGCTGGAGATTCAGCAGGGTTCTTCAACGCTCGCCACCGTCTAGGAAGCACAGAATAAGTCGGTAGGTGTTCCGGGCCTTGCGCAGTGTCGCGACTTACTTAGTGTAGTCCTGCAGCGCCACATCTGCAACAAGTTTCAGTCATCACAGGACAATTGAAGACGTCTAAAGACGTACTGAAGTCAAAGCTGTCTGATCGCTCCAGGAAACCCATCCCGATGTATGCTCTCCGACCGTTGTCCTCTACTCGTACGACAAAGTATCGCGAAGAGTCAAGGACAGCCTCTACGCATGGCTTGGCTGGGTCATAGTCAGCCTTAGCGAAGACTATAAGACCACGTCAGATCTTGGAGTGGGTGCAGACTCTAGTGAACCTACGTTCACCTAGGAGCAGCGCAAGTCAACTTTCAGAGAATATACAATGATGTTCACAGTGCACTCACCGGTAGTCGCATCTTCAAACTGCAAAGCCACGCCCGAATTGCGCTCAACGATACGAATCCGGCCCTTCCATAACGGCTGCGCCAAATCACCCCATTCCTGCGCTCGATGCCCTTCGTTGGCCTTCAGAGGCGGGATCTTGTACACTACACCGTACGCGTGATGAGTGGGATCGCAGCTACTAGACGACGCCGGGCTGACCTGAGACTTCACGACCAATGTAGAGGATGCTCTCGATCTCATCTTCCTTGAACTCGTCCATGGTGTGCAAATGCGTGACGGGGTCACTGGGGGACGATTTGCAACGTAGAGTCGGCGTTCAGAACAGCCTTTGCCGCACTGGTCCGCGGGAGGCGCGCAATCATGAAGGCGCCCATTTAAGTCGGCACGTGGACACTATATGTGCATTGGCGTCTATACATACGTCGTCCTTGCTTGCTCTTCCCGCCTCCATATAGTTCTTTGCGTGTGCATTTTCCCCCAATTCACCTGTGGGAGACTTACAGATGACCGGACCACCTACTCCCCCGCCATCTAGCGCGACTGAGATTCAGGATGCGGCTCGCACGACAATGATCCCGCCACAAGCAGCGGCAGCTGCACCCGATCCTGTGGCACCCGTTGCCCAGCCCGCACCTGAGCCAGTACAAGCTCCCGCCGACGTCGTGGCTACTAACAAGACCTCATATGAGCTACTGTTTCCGAGCATTGTAACGCTGGCACGGAATGGAGACCTTCGGGATCTGATTGGGCTAGCGGAACACGGAGATCTGACCGTATGTGTTTATTCAACGATGCCATGCGTGCCCCATCTTCAGCTTATATCAAATGCATAGGGCGGAGATGATGCAGATCATACGCGACTGTTTTTGGTTGTGCCTTTGGTGCTCGCATACATGATCAGGGACGAGCTGTATGTTATGCCTTCAACTCAGTTCGTACCCGAATTCACGCCAATGCTCAATTGACTCGGTCGATAGTACTCCCGCACGTTACGCGCTCATCAGACTTCCCAACGCGTTGTCTTCGCTCCCGATTACTCAATCGCTCTTTGGTCTCCTGGCCTCCGTTTCGGAGCGCAAATTTAGTCAGATCTATACTAGAGCTGAGGCGCTACGCAATATAGTCTCGGAACCAGGCTTCCCTAATCCAGAGCTTGGTCAAGTCCTCGCTGGGATGATCGATGCATTCGTTGGCAAGTATCCTACGCTGATAGTAAATTCTACAGTAGCTGAACCATCATGTGTAGAATCTTTCCGGAAGAAGACGTTCGCTCTACTGGCCAGGGCGTATACCTCACTTTCCCTGCCGCTCGCGCAGACATACCTGGGATATACTGCCGAACAGGTCGTGAACGGTGAGTGTTCGTTTTTTCTGCGCAAGCGTAGGTGTTGACGTTGGGGCAGTGGCTGTTCTGGCTGGATGGGACTTTCATGAGACAACGTATACCCTGACGCCACCGAAACAAGCAACCTCAAGCGCTCGCCTTGCAGTAGATTCTGGTACGTTACATTTTCGTATACCTGCTAGGAAAAAGCTGTAACTGATCGTTATGCCAGTGCCTTCATCTTTGATGGCGCTGAACCTGGTTGTGGAAAGTGTCGCAAATCTAGAAGCGTAGGAAACGGCCGCACGGCAATGAGAGGTGTATGATTCCGTCAGCGTGTATGATCTCCTGTATACTAGTGACCGTCTCGAGTTCTTGTGGTACGGACACCGTATCGAGCATGCTGCATGTACCCTTACCCCGGCATTTCGCGCTAGGCAGCTAAGTAGAGTGCTGAGATGGTTATCCGCTCCAGACGTCGGCAGGTGCCTTGCCGAAAGCAGCTAGGCGGGCCAGCAAGCGCCTTGGTATTTGTATCTGAGATCTGGGGTAACCCGATCACAAGTCGCAACCAAACCACGAGTTCAGCATCCTCAACTCGCGCACGCGGCCCTCATCGTTGCGCATCATCATCCAAACCATCTGAAGACCTCTTCGTCAGCTCATCTTGGATACTCAGAGCGACGCCTCGCATACAGTGAACCTCGTACATGTGCAACTAACTGCCAAGACGACATCGTGAACATCTGACACAGTTCAGCATGAGTTCCGAAGCCGCACGACGAGCAGAAGAAGGGCCAGTCGCATCCAACACAACAGTCACTGTGCAGGTTCGTCGTTTATGCTTGGAGAGGGGTGCCCCTGACATGATGCGGTCTCAGGTTGATCCTGCAGAAACGGACCAGAACGAGACATGGATCCATCTCCAGTTCACATGGAGCGGGAAGCCATTCGAGTTGGACATTGCAGAGTCCGACAGGTAGGCAAAGTGCCGTCGAAAACGCTTTCGGACTTGATGTGGATACTCTTCTTGCAGAGTCTTTGACTTGAAGGCGGCGCTTATGAGCCTGACGGATGTGCCACCGGAACGTCAGAAAATCCTTGGTCTCGTCAAGGGCAAGCTGCCTACTGACGATGAAAGAATGTGAGCTTACGAGCTCCCCCCTGAAATCCGCTCGGGCTGAAGTCCTGCCAGCGGTGACCTTAAGCTCTTCAGCGGCAAGAAATTCACACTCGTGGGCACACCTCAAGGACACGAGATCAAAGATCCACACGGTGGGCAAGCTGATTTTCGATTACATAGTTCGTGGTCTGTGCCGACGTCCGAAATTTCGTGTAGACCTGGAGTTTTTGCCTGACGTGATAAACGACCTCGACGTGGACTTCAGCGCAAACCCGGCGGCAGCGGCAGCGTACATAAACGATCAACGCAATCGTCGTAAGGTTAAGGAGTACACCGAGAAACTTCAAGTCAACATCATCAACCCATTACGGGAAGGGAAACGACTACTAGTTCTAGATATTGATTACAGTCGGTTGCATTCGCCTTGACAAGCAGTCTCCCAGCCTAACAAAGTATGTAGCGATCTTAGACACCAAGCCCCTCACGTCGGGTGCCTTGCCTCCACAAGAATGTGCGCGACCAGGTCTTCACGAGTTCCTGGAAGCAGTATACCCCTATTATGACATCTGCATATGGTACCTTTCCCCACTTTTCCGCCCCTGATACAGCTTTGAGCGTCTGAGTGTAGGTCGCAGACGAGCTGGATCTGGCTGGAGACCAAACTCGTTGAGCTAGGGATTGTCGGCGGCGTCAGGAACTACCGGGTGAGTGCCTCAGGATTCAACCCATGACAATCAGCTAACAAAGAGTGTGCATCCCACAGATAGCGTTCGGTGCGTAAGTTGCCGGATCCCACATCATTTTTTCCTTATTGCCGCAGTGACAGTCCTAGACAAAACATCCATGTTCACGGTGTTCTCCGTGAAGGATGGAAAGCCGTACAAGCACTCAGTGAAAGCGCTTGAGATTATATGGAAACGTTTCCCTCAATAGTAAGTGACTGTGTTATTATCCGGCGGCATGAGTCCATTTCGTGTGAATCTTTACTAGTTCGGCAAGAAACACGATCCATGTCGACGACCTGGTGAGTACAATTCCTCGATCCTCTCATTACTCGTCGCCAGCAATTGCTATATATACTCTGCGATCATCTTTTTGTCCTTCCCGCCATGCTGTATAGGGGAGGAACTTTGCACTCAATCCGAAGGAAGGCCTGAAAATATCGGCATTCAAGAACGCGCACACTGAACAAGCAAGGGCAGATAGAGAACTTAGCAAACTTGGGATTTATCTAGTTCACATAGCGACCAGTTGCGAAGACTTCCGCGAAGCAAATCACGCTGTAAGCCCGTATGTCCTCTTTTCTGTGGAATGCTCTGTTCACTGTCGTATACAGCGATGGAAGGATGTTGTGAAGGCCTTCCCGCCCCCATGATCTGTAGACGTACCTCAGACGCCCTACTAGCTCCCCGTGTGTAAGGACGTCGCCGCTTGGCATCCCTAAGACTCGATAGTGCGAGTCATGTCCTTGGAAATTGTCTTGACAACACGTCGATCTTGAATTTTTGATACGGACGGTGGACACCATGCCACTCTACACTCGGTAATAGGTTGACAGGTGATACACTATTGAAGTCCGCGATTGCCACAATATGCTCTTCCGAACTCACAGGCCCGAGGACTTCTTTAAATTACAACAAATGCGTACCCGGGAAGTGCTCCGTGCTGGATGCGACGCAGTGCTGCAGATGCCTAGGCTTACGCGCCGGTGTTCGGTAGCAAGCGACTAAATCAGAACCCCTGGTGGCGCTTCGGGATGTGGCCGACTATTTGACTGCGGGCATTGTAACCAGCGGGCCATTAGCGACCAGCCCATCACAGAGGCACGCAGTCGACAAGGCAGACTCGGAGGTACAGTATGGAACCTCATTAATGCCAATTGCAATGATTGCTTGAGGTGCGTCCACTTTCACGCATGTACTAACACAATATCTTGTTTGAACTATGTTAGCGAAGACGCAACGCCACCATCGCTCTGAGCTGCTCTCGTGTGGTGTGCGTGTGTGATATGATAGTTCGGCCCGACAGAGGTCACCTGAGGTCACTCGCGCCGTCCTTGCACAGCATTGTATATGGGTTCTTTTATTACAACCATGATCTCACTTGCCCGGCCCCATGTTATCCGACGACCGGTCAGAATCAGCCGTATGCCAATTTCGTGCAGCTTTCCGGCCACCAGCGCAACAACGTTTACATTCTATTACTCGACCACTCGCGCATCCACGATGTCGTCAAGGCCTGCTGCAGGCATTGTACAATCACGACCGACCCCTCAAGCCCCGAGGCCGTCGGCGACTGCCATCGTCGTTAACTCTCAGAACGAGGTGTTGCTTGTCCACAGAAATCCCAAGTCGTCGTCGTTTGCTAACGCACATGTGAGTCGAAATCCTCTGATTAGGCAAAGCTTTGTACGTCTGGTGTTGATGAACCCTGTACTCCTGGTGACAGGTGTTTCCGGGAGGAAATTACGACAAGAAGCAAGACGAAGGCCAAGGACTGCCGTTTACCGCAATTCGAGAAGTCTTCGAGGAATCCGGCCTCCTTCTGGTCCATCCCTCTAGCTCCGGCTTGCCTATTGACGCGGAGCTGGACAAAGCTCGCGAGGCCATCCACGCCCAGAAGCGTCTCTTGAACGATTTCTTGATTGAACATGATCTCAAACCTAATGTTGAGGGTCTTTTGCCCTTCACCACGTGGATTACGCCGCCAATCTATCCCAAGTGTGTTTTAATCCATGGTTCTCCCGTCGTTTCCCTGAGGACTGAACACTAACCAGGCATTCCCATCTATTCCAGGCGATTCCGGACACAGTTTTATGTCACATTCTTAGATGAGACACGTTCAGCGGGATTCTCGTCTGGGGACAAGCAAGAACGTCTTCCCACCCCTGACGGCGGACAAGAGGTCATCGAGGCGCGCTTTGTGCATCCTACAAAGGCACTCGAGGAGTTCTATTCTGAGCGCATCACACTCTTCCCACCGCAATTCTACCTCTTGACAACCTTGTCCAGCCTCCTCGAGGGGCCGCGCAACACTCCGGAACAGCGCGAGCGCGTTCGGGCGCTATCGAACGGAGCCTTCGGGCAGATGGTCATCAATCCCCGCGTAATCCGCGACAAGGATGCCGAGGCGGAGGGTTACAAGGTCATTACATACGAGGGGGACGAAGCGAATGGAGGCTCACCTGGCCGACGTCACCGATGCCGACTGAAGTTTGGTCAAGGAGGGGTAAGTCGCGCCGCTCCTTTAGGACTTGCCGTCCGCTGATAGTGTCTGCAGTCTGCCACGTACATTACTCTCGAGCGCAACTTCGACATATTCACTGAGATAGAGAGCCATCTATTCTCCGCGCCTGCCAAGCTCTGACATATCTCGCATGGATTGTACGCTACCTCTCAGGACGATTTTGTACTGCGGGGCCATCTGTATCCTACGTTCCACAGTCATATCCAGTCTCGTACATGACACACTGCGTTTCGACAGGACCTGGGCGTGTGGCATGTCACAGGATACCGGTAGCTCAAGTATCTGTGACCTGTATGGCTGTGCTTATTCGTCAACGTTTCCGATGTTGGACGAGCTTGTCCGCAGTACACGAACAGAACTTTTGGCATCGTGAGGATCAGGCACATCCGGATAGTACAACGTCACATATGTGTAATCAGCAAGGCTACAAATTAGTACCACAACAGACGAGGTAGAACGTGGGCTGATGCTACAGAGGGGCCATGGGGCGCGAGCGTACCCCGAGAGAAACGTTATGGATACATGTCGAGTCGTGTCAAACTAGGAAGCCAAAGTCAAGTGAAGCACAAAACCCCAGAACAAATGTATACCGTGCCATGGAAAGCAGTGCAATAAGGCAATGTCAATTGAAGAGGGGAACTCGGGGTGAGCAGCAAGCCAAGTTCAAGGTGAACGACGAGCACAACACCGAAGAATTAGGGTACTGAAAGCTGAGAAACAAGGAACCGGATTAGAAGGCGTTGTATAAGTGATCGCAGTCGTCATGGAAGAACAAGGTCGTGAATCCCTTGAGAACAAGGCCAAGGAGTTTTGGTAGGAATTTGACAAGCAAGAGCGTGAGTTAACCGTCGTAACCGTCTCGTTCTAAAGGGTGATGGCTTAGTTCAGAGGTTGAAGACCTGGTAGTCATACTGGACGAAGTTGCCCCAGTAGCTGGTGTTGCACGCGCCGACAGTCGCCAGGCCCGACGCGCCTAGGTTGATGGCATTGACGTTGTCGGTACCGGCAACGCTCCAGGTCGCAAAGCCGTTGGCATTGGGGGACCCGGTGTGAAGGAAGCTGTTGTAGCGCGCCTGTATCTCGGTAACGAGTGCAGATTGTGCGGACGTCGGGTTTTGGACAGTCCCAAACTACAGAGACCATCAGTCAGAATTTGGAGACAGAAGCAGTCACGCTGAGACTTACTAGAATCTCGATATCATCCTGGTGGCAGACAGAGCCGCCGGCGGTGCAGAAGGGAACCTCGTCGTTACCGGGGTAAGTCGCGCCGACCAGATACTCCCCGACATATGCCTTCCCGCCGGCGCCGACCCAATTACGCGCGAACGTCCAAGTTGCGCAGCGCCATATCTGGTCAGTACCGAGCTCCTCGAGCTGCGGGCGCTGGTCGGGGTCAACGCCATTGACGGCCGGAGAAACGGCGTAAACGGCAGTATTGAGGATGCGCGATGTCCGCGGGCTACCGAATGTGAATTGCACAAGTTGCTCGTACAGCGAGGTGTCGACGGAGTCGGGGAAGCCGCCGTAGATGGTCGGCCCTGCCTCATTGCGAACGGTGGAGACGATGATCGGCTTCGACTGCTGAGGGAAGCTGGCGGTCAGGTCGAGCGGATTCGTGATCAGTTGACCGTCGCGGACGGGCCGAATCGGTTCCGATGCACCAGCGGCAGGATCAAGCTCGTTGTTCGCCGCGGCGTCAAGTAGGTCATTCTGAGCGGACATAATGGCGTCCAAAGACAGCGAGTTCAGACAAGATGTATCGGTGGTACTGCAGTTGAGACTCTGCGTGAAGTTACCGAGTACTTCTTGGTGAACATTGGGAGAAAGGAAGCCAAAGTCCTTACAGGACGTCAATAACACAGTACTCGAGAGCGTTCGAGAATGGACACACCATGGGATCGGAGTGCAGAGCCGCTGATTGGAATAGCATGGACGCCGACGGCACAGCAAGGAGCGCCCTGACCATGTTGGCACCGGCACTCTGCCCCGCGATAGTGATCTTCGACGAGGAGCCGCCGAAGCTTGGGACTACTACCTGCAAGAATGCAAGAGCGTTCATGACGTCCTTCACCGCGAGGTTGTATCCGCCGTTCGGCTGCAGGAACCCGAGCTGATGGCACGATGAGCTCTAACACGAAGTAATATTGCGGTAACAGTACTTACAGCACCGAGACGGTACTGGATGACTGCGACGATGGATTGGGTGGCAGCAGCAAGCTTCGAACCATCTAAACCAGGGCCAGTTGCCGAGCCTGAGACGAACGAGCCCCCATGGATCCACGTGAACGTCGGCGCGTTCGCGGGTAGCGAAGCCGGGACGTAGAGGATCATAGACAAGCAGTCCTCAGTGCCGATCGTGTTACCGTTGTCATCGCTCTGCACGCACGGCACAGGTAGCGCCGTGACATCGGAAGAGCCGTTTCTACGAGTGAATGCATGTCAGCAGCGTGATCGCGGCGAAACCGAAAATAGGCAATGGCGTACGGGAGCTCCCATGTAGTAGACACCGTGGAAGGCTGCCAACGCGAGGCAGACGCGTATTTAACAGCGAACCGTGTTGCACCCGCGTTGTCCGAAGTTCCCTGCGCAGTGCCAATAGGCGTGTTCACAGAGTTCGTACCCCCGGTACTTTGGCGGGGACAAAGGGCCTTTGAGATCTTCGGAGACAGCTTGCAGAGCTCGGTCTTCCAGTTGTAGGGAGGCATGGCCACATGCAGCGGAAGAGCTGTCGCCCAAGACGCGAGAAGGAGAGAAAAGACCAAGGACTGGATGCCGAACATGATTGCCCTATAGGACCGGAAGGCAATAAGGTAGAGTTGAAGAGTCCAAAGTCTATGCAAGGGCGGCGGGGCACAGCTGCCTGAGGGCCAAGATTGTTGCCGGGGTTTATATGGAAGAGCTGGCCGGCGGCCCTTCGTCAGCGATGCAGATTAGGATACGGGAGACTCTAGAAAAAGAGAGACAGGGGAAGATGACGGTAAGGAACAGAGACTGTGTGATACATACGACCTGGATGACATGCCTGGGATTTTGACTAGATGGAGAACAATGCCCGCCGAGCACAGAATCTCTGGCAGGTGGAAGGTTGCTTGCTCTTCCTAACACGTGGGCCATCATCTTGCTCGCTTGCCTTATATGGCACCCCCCTTGTTCCGTGATTGGGAGGCGTCCTCTCCAGCGTCCTTGGTGAGCTCGACTTCTTCTTGTTCGTGCCTGCCCCAAGCAAGCGTGCCTTGCGCATGCACTTACGGCGGAGACCAGGATTATCCTCGGCATCCATTCCCGCCTGAGCATCATCAGTGATCACCGGCCACCTAACCAGCGTGGGCGCCAACAGAGACGGCGGCAAAGAACCACGCCCAAATATGTTGTACAAACACGGGTGATCTGTGCTTGCCCTCGACCTGACGAGGATAGACCATGGCGACTTGGCCTTGGAGCTCGTGTGATGGACCCCTGTGCGCTTCCAGGCGTCCCTGGCATGGTCCGGATTCACATTCCACGTACCAGTATCTTCTGTGATATATCACCATCGATTCCGGGCCATATGGTTCGTAATTGAATCATCAGAGGCTGGGAATCCCGAAGACGGCTTGTTTTGTTGATATCGACCCTGCGGCAGTTGAGCGCGTGCAGTCACTCTGAAGGGAAGGTTGTATAACGCGAGCGTGATTGAGCCAAACTTATGGAATTCCGGTAGAGTTCGCAGCCGTAACGCAGCGCCGAGTGTGTACAAGGATGTAATGCGGTGCTGTCAATAATGGCATGGGATGCCGCTCACCCGGCCGGATGAGCGCGCCACCGTACTCACGAGCTGGGATGGTGCATGAGATCTTCGAAGTTGATAGGCATGCGCGGATTATTGGCTGTACCTGACGCCGAATGCGGGCCGTCAGCGGAGACGCAACAACATGGTCAGACAAACCGGAAGAGATGTGGTCTCAGGGCAGCGCCGCGACTGTTGTCAGGCTTGAATATAACTGCGAGACAAGGGTTATATGAGAAACAAGGACGTCCTCTACAAATGGTTGAACGGCAACGGTGGCCGTGGGTTGAAGGAAAAGGGGTAGCACACCGCAACCCCACTTCTGCAGGCAAAGGGTCAGCGGCGACCCAGTTGCACCCTTATACTGTGAGTGCCTAAAGATGAATCAAGAATGTGCCCAGAGTGCCTGGAGACGTTCAGTTCCTTGTTACCGTTCTGTTTACATATGCGACAAGAAGTGGCACAGTGATCCAAGTTCAGGTAGCAATGTATCCCTTGTCTGGTACTCTATGATTGTCAATGCTCCATCCTTGCACGAAAGTTAAGAGACCTGGTACCCTATTGCATAGACCAGTATTTCAACAGTCTGTTTCTGCCGGGTGGTTTTCCATAGCGGACTCCAGCTGGTGGTTAGTACCTTGGTGCGAATCTCCGACTGTAAGCAGCCGGTTTATACACAACTAGGATATTGAAGACCTGTGGATTCTAAAGGATGGCACGAGTATTGAGAGGCTATGAGCGGTGTAACGGACGAGTAGCTTAGTGACAAGACCGTCGCAGTCGTGTAGCAAGTTATGGGACTAAGCGCCCTGCATGTTGCGTCATACAAACGTCCAAGCGCCCCAAGAACTTAGCTCCTACTTGCCACCCACGCGCGTAACGTCTCTTGCTACGATACGCTCTCTGACTTTGTCAAACTGCGCACTGATGCGATAACTGCAGACAAGCCACGCCGATAGCTGTCTACCACATCTGCGTAACCTCAACGACAACGGCAATACTCACACGTCCCGTTATTACTCCTTGATATGTCTACCGCAAAAGTGTAAGTTGATACTACTTGCCGATCTCGGCTTATGCTGACGGCTTGTAAGGCTTACTGTGGGATCCGCAGTTGGGTCAATACGAGAGCTGTTTGCGAAGGTTAAGTCCATCGACGAGAAGCATGGCAAATTTGACTTCGTTCTATGCCTCGGCGACTTCTTCGGCCCACCAAAGGATGCGGAGGATACCTACGAAGAGGATCATGAGATTTTGCAGCTTTTGGATGGACGGTTAGAAGGTTGCGTCGTATCGAGTCATCCAGTGTATGTATGTTTCACTCAATATACGCAATTCAGCCCCCGTCGAGTGCTACATCATGCAAGGCGAACATTCCCTGCCAGCACCCATCATTGAAAAATTTGCCAAAACGGGAGGTACTTTGAGCAAGAATGTATTCCTCCTACGTGAGTTGTACGCTTCCCCCGCTTGTACGCATACTCAAGCGTGGTGTTCAGACAAGTCCGGGGTGCTTACCACGCCGCACGGTATCCGCATCGGATGTTTGGCGGGGATCTATGATTCGAACGTGTACGCTGCTGCAGAGTCCGCCCACGTACGTCATCCATGTTAAATTCAGCGTGTTTAAACTCGGCCCTCACGCAGACGGCAGGGATTCACGTCCCCCTACTTCACCGCACAAACGGTCGAGAAACTCCTTGCTAACACGATGACCAGCTCCAAGCCAAAGGAGCAGAACTACACCTCTCTTGCCTCCATCAAGTCTTCCTCGGCCTCCTCTCAACTCATAGACATCTTCATCAGCAATGCTTGGCCGGCCGGCATCACCGAGTTCTCTTCTGCTCCCCTGCCTGCTCCAGAGCTTGCTGCAATTGGAGTCGAACCTGTCTCGGAGGTAGTCAGGAAGACCAAGCCTCGCTATCACTTCGCCGCCGGAGGAGGCCGCCCTCCGCGGTTCTGGGAGCGCGAGCCTTACATCTGGGACGGCCCAGAAGACACAGGTCGAGTCAGCCGGTTTGTGAGCCTCGGTGCGTTCGGCGGCGAGCAGCCATCTGGGAAGAAGCCTCGTGTGCGTGTTCTTTCCAGTTTGCCTCGAGGGCAAGGTGTGTGCGGGATGCCTCTGGACTGACACACTATTGGGGGCGTCTTACCTGCAGTGGTTCTACGCATTCTCAATTGCGCCGCTGTCGGCAACAAGCGAGCCGCAGCCCAAGCCTACCAATGCGACGCAGAATCCGTTCTTACACTGCGCACCCAAGCGGCATCTCGACTTTGAAGCTCAACAGCCGGGGAAGCGGAGCAGGACAGGTACGTGTATATGGCGCGCTTCGTTGATCGGAAGGTTGACGCGTCGCAGACGGGCCACAAGGGAAGCCGCCCTCGGGCTATAAATGCAAGATTTGTGAGTCGGAGGAGGTAAGATGGAGGTATCCATTGTGTAGAGGCGTGCTAAAACGGTATTTCGCGCAGCACTTCATCACGGACTGCCCGGAACGGGAAAAGCCAAATGAAGGATACATTTGCAGAATCTGCAACGAAGTAAGTCTTGCCATATGGCCACTTAGCTTCGAATGATGACGGTACTCCGTCTCCGCCAGCCCGGGCACTTCGTTCGCGACTGTCCCGTGAAGCACGCCGTAGGGGATACCGGTGGCCGTAAACCACGTGAAGGCTACGTTTGCAGAGCGTGTGGAAGCGAGCTGCATTACATTCAAGATTGTCCTGTCGCTAACCAGGCAGGCAAGGGGCACGCAAGACGTGGCCCACCAAAAGAAATTGCACGTGCGTTTGTTTCCCACTCGACTTCGACGCTGTTGACGTAGGACGCTGACCGGGACCTCTTAGCGGAAGAATGCTGGTTCTGTCTATCGAATCCCAACTTGTCGTAAGTCCGCACCAGTTGCTGCTGCGGTATTACTACTGACCGAGCCGTTCCGCCAGAAAACATCTTATTGTGTCGATTGGGACGGAGTGCTATGTGACGCTACCGAAAGGACAGATCATCCCGACGCACCAGGGTGCCAAACACCCAAATGTCCCTCGAGTACCGGGCGGTGGCCACGTCCTCATCGTCCCTATCACCCACTACCCCACGTATCTGTCTATCCCTCCAGATCTTGCAGAGCCTATCATCAAAGAGACCGAAAAGTGAGTCTTCCAATGCTTTGGACGCTGTTTGGAATTACAACTGTTGACCCAGGTACAAGTCCGCACTACGCGCGATGTATGCGAAACACGGGGCAGCGGCAGTCTGCTTCGAAGTCGGGCGGCTGAGTGCCAAGGGCGGCCACGCGCACGTTCAGGTCGTCCCGGTTCCAAACAAGCTCAAGAACGCTGTCGAAGACGTGTTCAGGGAGGAGGCCCGCGGGAGCAACATCACGTTCGAGGACGATCCGGACGAGGCCTTGCGAGTGGCTGAGGGAGGCCGCTGCGGATACTTCCGCGTCGACCTGCCAGACGGGCGAAAGCTCGTGCACCTCATGCGCGAGCGTGGGCCATTCAGCATCCAGTTCGGAAGGTGCGCATTTCCGTGCCACTGTAAGTTTGCTCAGGGCTGATGGCAGGACGACAGACAGGTGCTCGCTTCGGTACTGGGAATGGCTGATCGGTTCGATTGGAAGGCTTGCACGCAGCCGGAGCAGGAGGACATGGAAGATGTGCAGGCATTCAAAGCTGCCTTTGCCCCGTTCGACCCGTCTCTGGAATTGTAATCTGAACGCAGCCATGTACCTGCGCATTCTTGTATCCCCGTCGCAAGTATCGCCACCCAGTCGACGACTAAAAGATATGATTTCTAAGTGCATTGAGGATATACGATACAATGACGGGATCTGCAGTGGTTGCGCTACAATGGGGTATCTCACCAACACTCACGTTCGTGCCCGCCTCATTCGTCCGACTCTTCCTCTTCTGAGCTCTCGGCTGTACTCGCCATCTCGTCGAGATCGCCGGTCATGTCAGCAGTGCGGTCCATGTCTTCCATGTCGGCATCGAGGTCTTCTTCCTCCTCTGAAGAGTCATTTTCGTCCTCGTCCATTATCGAGTTGCCGTCACCACTGTGGTCCGACCCGTCTGACCCTTCCGTAGCGTCGTCGGCCTGCACGAGACAGGGGAGCATCGTTAGGGGGAGAATGCACGATGTTAACTAGCTTGTCGGGCAGAGGGTGTACTGACATCGTTCTTCTCTTCGTGCTGCGTCCACGTTCGGCCGATGGGGATGAGGAAGTTGTACCCTCTGGTCTTGATATCCGTATTCTATTGGATCAATTGCAGATATCACGGTGGTATGAGCGATGGAACGCGTCGAAGCTGTCGAGACATGCGTCGCACCTGGTCCTCAACCGCGTCCTCTTCGTCGCTCAGTTCCTCCATTTCACGCCATATGTCGCGGTAGTTGATGAACCGTTCTCGTCGTTGGAAGGAGGGTGCTGGTGGTATTGGGTGTGGACGCGGTGGTAGGGGCAACAGCCGAGGGAATACGGGACTGCGGGGAATGAGAGTGGGAGAGGCGACTGGAGCCACCATGGTGGTCGTCCGGGAGAAAGGTCCGGGACGCGTCGTAGGCGCTGGCAAAGCAAAGCCAGTAGTTGCATACGCGCGGTCTGCCGCGTTCGATATCTGCTGCACTCCTTCCATCGTGCCGCTAGAGCATGCATGCATAAGCCAAATCATAGTCTTCCCCTTGACACCTTCTTGCAGGCTATGATACTTACTGAAATTAGACCACAAGGGTCGTCATCGACATGCATCGACTTGGCTTCTGTACCATTGTGATTGTGAGCGTTGGAACACAATCCCAACGTAGACCAGTGGGGGTACAGGGTAGTTGTGCCATTATGACCCTGTACATGACCATTTGTCAAACGTTCACTGGCCGGTAAGGCGCTTGGTTGGTTGGATGAATGAGACCTGGATTATTTCGACTGCTAGTGCGCTTTCCATGATCCCGTCCATATATATACCGATGATCTCTAAAGACTGAGGTCATACGGTGACCGACACCCGTGTGTCGCAAAGTCATGACCTTTGACTTGACCCTTAACCGTGAGACTGTTCCGGTGGCCTGCTCTTCCCCTGATCCCGGCGCTCCGGCCAGGATCATGCGCCTCGTCTACCCCGCATCCCGACCGCGACTTCTCAGTCCTCCTAACATAAGTGCGTTGCTTGGACTTGTTTTGTGGGGCTCCATTCCTGCTTTCTCAGTGGTGTTCTCCTGTGATACTATAACACACTACTATCAACAGCCACGCTCATTATGTTGCGTTCGTTCTCGCGTCTCCCCGCCTCGGTCGTGTTCAGGACGCGTGCTACCGCCAACGCGCGCACCGTCGCTGTCGCAGCGCAGCGCAGACATGCGTCCTTCTACAACACCGATGTCGCTGGGCTCACGGAAGAGCAAGCCGAGGTGTGTCGACTACTTGCCCTCGATCGTGACACCGGTGGCAGACGAGTGGAGGTACTGACCCAAACTCTTACTTTGCCTTTCGCAATACGAGAGTAGTTCAGGAATGCCGTGCATGAATTCGCAGAGAAGGAGATTGCGCCTCGCGCCTCTGAGATTGATAGGACGAATACGTTCCCAATGGTACGTGCCCGTACGCCTCTGCATCCCTATTCCTCCCCGCACACCATCTACTATCAGCTTCAGTGTACTCCTCCTCAACGTCTTTCTATCCACACAATGATTCCACTGCCCTGCCCAAGGCATATGACGCTAACGGACGTGCACACAGGACCTCTGGGAGAAGTTCGGCGACATGGGCCTGCTCGGCATCACCGTCAAGCCCGAGTACGGCGGGCTCGAGCTCGGGTACTTCAACCACACGCTCGCGATGGAGGAGCTCTCGCGCGCGTCGGGCTCCGTCGCGCTCTCCTACGGCGCGCACTCGAACCTCTGCGTGAACCAGATCCACCGCTGGGGCACGCCCGCGCAGAAGGCCAAGTACCTGCCCGACCTCGTCGCGGGCCGCAAGGTCGGCAGCCTCGCGATGAGCGAGCCCGGCAGCGGGAGCGACGTCGTGAGCATGACGCTCCGCGCGGCCAGGGCCGACGGCGGGTACCGGCTGACGGGGAACAAGTTCTGGATCACGAACGGGCCGGTCGCGTCGACGCTGGTCGTGTATGCGAAGACGGAGCCCGAGAAGGGCTCGAAGGGCATCACGGCGTTCATCATCGAGAAGGGCTGGGAGGGCTTTTCGACGCACCAGAAGCTGGACAAGTTTGGGATGCGGGGGAGCGATACGTGCGAGCTCGTGTTCGAGGACTGCTTCGTGCCCGAGGGTAAGTGAACCTTGGAAGTCTGTGCAGCCACCCGGTGTAATGTCTGAGCTCCATAGAGAACGTCCTGGGGCCGGTCAATGGTGGCGCGAAAGTTCTGATGTCCGGCCTGGATTTGGAACGGCTCGTTCTGAGCGGTGGCCCTCTCGGGTGGGTACCATCCCTCGCTGACATACTTCCGACGCTGAAAACGAACGCCATTCAGGCTGATGCAAGCCGCCTTTGATTACGCTGTGGAATATGTCCACCAGCGGAAACAATTTGGCAAGCCGATTGGCGAGTTCCAGCTCATGCAGGGTGAGATCCATGCTTCGGGTCTCAGTCCAGGTACACGGTAACCAACATTGCCCGGACTGCAGGTAAACTTGCAGATATGTATACCAAGCTGAATGCATCTAGAGCGTATGTCTATGCCGTTGCGAAAGCGTGCGACCAGGGGAAAGTCAGCCGTAGAGTAAGTTATGCTGGCTTCGGAATATAGCAGCGTCCTGACAGTAGTACACTACCAGGACTGTGCGGGAGCGATCCTCTACTCTTCCGATCGGGCTGTTGAGGTCACAATGGAAGCCATGCAAAGTCTGGGCGGGAATGGTTACATTAATGGTACGTTTGCGACCCTGATTGAGTGTCCTGCCTCTCGCTGAACCACGCTTCGATTGCGTGAACGCAGAGTATCCCACCGGTCGATTCCTTCGGGATGCTCGTCTGTACACGGTCGGTGCCGGTACGCAGGAGATCCGCCGGATGCTCATCGGGCGCGAGTTTAACGAGGAGTTCAAGCGCCAAGCTGCATAAGCTGCCCAAGTCGATCTCCATGGGGTCACTGAATCGGACGCTCTCGACGCGCTTGTAGCACAATGTATGACTATCATTCATCGCACGCACCAAATAGAACGCGTTGGGAAGGGTAAGTGAGTACGCTGCGGCCTGCGGCTCGGGTTGGCGCATGTCGGCTGCTGCCGTGATATTACTTAGCGCGATCGACATGTCGCGATCGCGAGGAGTGCGGGGAAAATGAGCCGCCTGCCTTCCGAGCCGACTATCCGACCCTTGGACTTTGCGCGACCGACACCGTGCTCAGCGACCACGTCGTGCGTCGCAGCGAGCACCGTTTCGAATATTCCTGTATACACCTCTGCGTCTGGTGACTCTGCGTCGACCTGCAATGAGCCCATCCTGAAGCGGACTCGCGCAGACGTCAACTGAGTTTGACGCGCGGAATGCGGGGAAGAAACGGGCGCGCTCGAGCTCATGGGGCTCCTCTCCGGCCGCGAGCTCTCGCAATTGTTCAACGTTCGACGTTTCAGCGAGCCGTAAGCATCTTTATGCGGGCGATCAGCCACGCTCAGGGGACAAATCACGGCCAGCTGACTCCCCGCCCCTGCACCGGACATCAAGTGCTTGACCTTCATATGTCATAAAATTTGACCCTAGTCTCATAAACCGTCCCGCCGCCCCGCTCTTGCCTCGCCCTCCCCTCGAGTCATACTCGCCGCCAGCGTAGGCTTAAGCCTAAGGCCGCCCCCTCCCTTCCTGGATCACCACCACCGCACCTTCGGCAGTCCAAGAAGTTGTCATGGCCGACGGTAAGTGCGATCCGTACTAGCACAAGCCGCCGACTGCTAACTGGCTCATCGCTCCCTCTGATGCATGTAGTCAAGCACGATGCAGAATCGGATTCCGGGCTGGAGAGCCGCACAGCGCCCTCCGATGTGGAGAAGCAGTACAATCTCGCGCCGTATGGCGTCCCAGAGGAAGGGGCCTACAAGGCGCGCTTCCCGAACATCGACGAGCGGAAGGTCATTCGCAAGATCGACATGCGCGTCGTACCCGTGCTTTGCGTCTTGTACTTGCTCGCCTTCCTTGACCGGTGAGCATAAGCTGAGGTTATAGAGCGCGCGGGCTCATAGCTCACAGTCGTGGTGTCCCCGCTCCAGGGTGAACATCTCGAATGCAGCCATATTTGGGCTGAAGAAGGACCTGAAGTTGGGAGGGAACGAGTTCAATCAAGCACTGGTCGTCTTGTAAGTCGTGATGTCACTGCAGCAACCTCCCTATTCTCAACGCGCCCCAGCTTCGTGCCATACGTGTTGTTCGAAATCCCCTCGAATGCTCTGCTCAAGCACTTCAGGCCTCACGTCTGGCGTATGCCCTTCTACCTTCTCGCATATACGCGTGTCTGACGCGTCTCTCTAGTGTCCCTTTGCATGTTCCTCTTCGGCCTGATTACTATGCTGCAAGGCTTCACACAAAACCTGAGCGGCCTGATCGCGACGCGCTTCTTCCTCGGGCTGGTCGAGAGCGGCGTCTTCCCCGCCTGCTTCTACCTCATCGCGATGTGGTACAAGCGTTCGGAGGCGCAGAAACGCTACTCTTTCTTCTTCTCCTCCACCACCCTCGCCGGTGGGTTCGGTGGTCTGCTTGCCAGTGCCATCGGCAAGATGGACGGGCTGCGTGGGTACCATGGCTGGCGTTGGATCTTCATCCTTGGTTAGTTCTCTGCTATGAACGACGTGTAAGACCATGCCCTCAACTGAAATGTGCGGGACAGAGGGCGTCGCAACCGTCGTCTTCTCGGTCATTCTATACTTCACCATCTCCGACTTCCCTGAGGAGGTCACGTGGCTAAGCAAAGAGGAGAAGGAGTTCGTGAAAGCGCGTCTGTACGAGGATGTCGGCGCGTCGAAGCGCAGCGAGCCACTCACATTGAAGAGTGTCCTCGAGGTCTTCAAGGACTGTAGGCATATCCCGCACTTTTAACCTATGGGCCCCAGAACTGAGAGGTCGTGTAGGGAAGATCATCGTCGGCGGCTTCATGTACCTCGGTCTCGTCGTTCCCGCCTACTCATACGGTCAGTGCATGTCTTCCTCTTGTCCCGCCTCATGCCCATCCCTGTGGTCCGCCAACAGCGTACTTCGCGCCCTCGATCATCCAGAGCCTGGGCAACGGCGCGATCCACACGCAGCTGCTCTCCGTCCCGCCCTGGGCGTGCGCATTCGCGCTCGCGATGCTCTCCGCCACGCTCTCCGACTGGCTCCGGATGCGCTTCGCCTTCGTCCTCGCCACGACCGCCGTGTCCCTCACGGGGTTCGTCATCCTGCTCGTCGTGCACGACAACACGCACCTGCAGTACGCCGCGCTCTTCCTCGCCGCGATGGGCACGTATGCGGCGATGCCGATCATCGTGTGTTGGTTCAACACGAACCGTAAGTCCGCCGCGTCCTCCGTCTCCGTCTGGCGTGGGGAACGTGGGGTGCTGAATTCCTGACTTGCTCGACAGTGGGCGGCCACCACAGACGCGCCGTCGGCACGGCGTTCCAGGTCGGCTTCGGAAACAGTACGTGCCCCGTGTTTCGCCTCCCCGCATTCCCACTAACACTGGTGCACCGTTCTCGTCCATATCTCCCAACTTGCGCCCATCGCCTCGCAGTCGGCGGTATCATCGCGGTGTTCGCCTTCCTCGCCAAGGACGCGCCGAAGTACATCTCGGGCTACAGCGTCTGCATCGCGTTCATCGCCGTCTCCCTGATCGCGAACACCGTCTACTTCCTGGGCGTGTCGTGGGAGAACCGGACGCGCGACCGCAACGCGGCCAAGGGCGCGTACGACGACCTCACCCACGAAGACAAGAAGCGGATGGGCGACCTCAACCCCGACTACAGATACTTCACGTGAACGCTGTCCGGGTGTGCGCCCGGGGTCGGCTTCCCGCTGTGATACGGGCCATAGGATAACTCGCGTGCTACCAGCACTAAAATACATACCTTGTACTATAGGTGTTCCCGCATTGTATTGTGTACATTCCCCGACATGATCATAACGATGCATTTTTCTTCCTGGCGAGCGCTTGTTTTTGCTCGTTCCGAGGCTGTCGAGAGAGGAATGCCATGTCCAAATGACACATGCAACGTCTCCGCGAAGCCTGTATTCGAACAGCAGCGTACATTGCTGCCATGGGTGCTATCGTTCCATCGTCGCAGTGACGTATATCAACGAGAGCCGAGCGTCTTCGCTAATTCGCGAAGCTCCCAGCATCTGTGCCAAGACCTATGTACTCCTATGGGCGCAAGCGTGTCGTATCGTATCGTATCGGATCGTCGAAAGTCCGTGGTTAGCATGATAAACTTGGTGGTACAACAATGGCCAAATAACCGTTTTCTCCTTTTTTCACAACTGTCGTCGTCGTCGTCGTCGGAAACTAGCGCGTGCGCGCGCGCGCTCGACTCTGGCCACGCCGCACTCTAGACGAACTTGTCCGCCTGGGAGCTGCCGTCGACGCTCTTCTTGTAGCTGTGCCCGAACGCGTGCCCGCCCTCCTTCTTCGCCTTCTTCAGCACGCGCGCGATCGCGTCGAGGCCCTTGTCCAGATCCTCCAGCGGCGGCCCGAACGAGAGCCGCACGAAGTGGTGGCACGGCGAGTGGAAGAGGTTCCGGCGGTGCGCGGGGTTGATGTCGAAGAAGATGCCGGGGATCACGATCGTCTTCTCCTTGAGGAGCTCCTCGAAGAACGTCAGGCCGTTGTTCAGCGGCGCGGGCAGGCGCTCGAGGTTCAGCCAGATGTAGAACGTCGCGACGGGCGGCACGGCGACGTGCAGCCCGAGCTCGTCGAGCCGCTTGAGCACGTGGTCGCGCTTCGCCTTGAAGTGCTTCTGGAGCGCGATCTTCTCCGCGTGCACGCGCTGGGGGTCGAGGAGCGGGACCGCGGCGAGCTGCAGGCTGTGCGGGGGCCGCGGACTCTGGTTAGGGGTGCTGGTCGTGGTAAGATAGAGGTTGCGGGACGTACGGGTGGTTGGCTCCGCCGTCAAGGAAGGACCCGGACTGCGAGAGCGCTGTGATCAGGTTCTTGGGGCCGAGGACCCAGCAGACACGCCAGCCGGGAAGGCGCCAGTTCTGGGACTACAGCGTCAGTCCTCTGTGACGTAGCTCGTACATTACGAGCAGACTTCACCTTGGTGAGACCGTTCACGATGACGACGGGGTCGCCATTGACGTTGTCGATGTAACTTGCGGAGGAGACGGACTTTCCGTACTCTTCCTCTTTTTCCGGGTACAGGTACCACGAGTAGAACTGCGGATGCGCGTACCGCTCCTCAGAAGAAGTCGTGCAGTATGACCCAAATAAGACTGACCTCGTCCAGGATGAGCGTCGTCGAGGCTTCACGGCAGGTGGCGACGAGCGACTTCAGTTCTTCGCCCTGGATAACCTGGCCTGTGGGGTTGCGCGGGTTGGACGCGATGATGACCTCAAGGCCCTGGGTGCGGATGTCGCGCTTGATTTGGTCCACGTCAAGGCGGTACTGTTGCTCCTCATCAAGGCTGCGTGGAACCGAAAACCCGATGGCCAGTGAGCGTGAGGCGATCTAAATATGGCTGTGTGCGTCTTACGCGGTAGGCACGGGCACGAGGCGTTTGAACGCGCTCAGAACCTGATCGTATGCGGTGTAGTCGGGCACTTGGTACGACTGGATTGGTTACAGATCCGGGGTCAATACTTCGTGCATGCTCCACGGAACGGGAACGAGGCTATGCTTACGCAATAGACTTCACCGATGACAGCAGCGACGCGAGACAGACCAGCGCGACCTCCGGGAACGATGCAGACGTTCTCGTAAGTGTACTGGCTAATCTTGTCCTGGCGGTACTGTTGATTGTAGAGGTTGGCCACTGCCTCACGCAGCTCTGTTGCGATGGACGCAAAGATAGACAGATAGATGTGAATACGCGCTCATCCAGAGTAACCAGTGTCGTTGAGACACACTCACCCTTGACACCGGTGGTGGGCGCGTACTCGAGAGAGTCCTCGGGAAGAGGGATGCTCGTCGGACGCGGAGGCGCATCAGGGATGAGACCGACTTCGGGGGCACCCTGACCAAGATTAGCCCACTCGTGTGAGGATGCGTAGGAGAAGCCGTTGGCCATGGCACGGTCAGAGCAATAGATGACACCGGTGGAGCCCGGGTGCTCGATACCGGGGATGGTCTCCTCATCTGGGTTCACGGTCTGAGGGAGGGCTGCGCCGCCCTTGGGCTTGTTGTGACCAGCGGACTGGCGAAAAAGCTACACGGACCCGGGCTGTGAGTCAAGCTACCTACTGAGAGCAGACAAGACACGTACCCTGTGGGCCTCTGAGTCCTTTTCATGACGGAAGTGTCTGACGACTTCGTGGACCTGTTGTTCGAAGCGGGATTCGGCCATGGTCAACAAGAGGGAGACGAGACGAGATTGGGAGCGGGATACGCACTACGTCGCGGAAGTGGAGCGGAGTTGAGCGGCCGGACCTGGATATGGGGGTGCTCGCGCCGGACATGACGAGGAAGTTAGGTAGGAGATGACAGCGAAGACGAGGGCGTGGGGGGAAGACTAGGGGCTCTCTGAGTGGGAATATATATTGGGAGACCACCATCGATATACATATCCATCATGAAAGATGTCGCCTGCAGGCTGGGGCGCCGCGAGCTGCTATAGGCTGTTCCATCCATCGCCGTCCGCTACGACAACATCCACCTGGGCCAGTGCTGATGGCAGCGTATTCTTAGTACGCCCTCTTCAAGATTAGATTAGATCCTCTAGCGCCCCATGTCGTCACGAGAACACCCACACCGATCTCGGACCTTGCTATTGCATCAAGCACAGGCGCCCATAAAAGTGTTCTTATACTGCTGGCCACGTACACTTGGCACGTCTTACTCTGTTGCTCGCTGTCTAACCTCATTTATATTCTGCTCATCGCATAGAGAACGTCTACTCGCCCATAATGACCGCCCAACTTCAATCTTCCGTCTCCCGCTTCCTCCCGGATCCAAAGACCGTCGCGGTAAGCGAGTCCTTCTCTCATCTCATCTTCCCCGGGTCCTCACGACCCCGAAGATCGTGGGTTGCCCCTTCAGGTGAGCATCTACCATTCCATATTCCAGACACGCGTCAAACATGCGTACCGCGTAATCCCAGGGGTGGTCAGGTATGTCGCATGACCACACCTGTCGCTTCTCCCGGAATCTCATCTCGTGATCGCGTCTGTGCTTTTCAGGCAAAGCTCGGTGTGGACAAAGGTCCCATCCGCCTCGTCGAGGCCGGTCTGCCTCAGCAGCTCGCAGAGCTCGGTTGGGACGTCAAATTCGACGGCCACCACCAGTTTGAAGATATCGGCACCGAGAACGACCCTCCCATTGGCAAGCTCAAGAACCCTCGCTTTGTGTCACGCGTCTGCAAGGCCGTCGCGCAGGTCGTCGGCGACCATGCGAAAAAGGGCCAGTTGCCTCTCACCCTCGGCGGCGATCACTCTCTGGTGCGCCCTATACTCTCATAGTGGCGTAATCGCGCTCATCCCCGTCGGCGAGAACAGGCCATGGGCACTATTTCCGGGACACTTGAGTACGTCAACTACTCGCGTATACTGCAGTCCCGTCGCGGCTTCATGCGCTTTGACGTACCATAGGAAGTATCCCGACGCATGCGTCATCTGGGTAGACGCACACGCCGACATCAACACCGCCGAAACCACCGATTCCGGTACGTCCGCAAACCCTACCCTTCATATCCGCCCACACCGCGTGCGCCGGCGGTGCGCCCGCCACCGCGCCCGTCGCCTCGCTAACCCGTCCCTCCCCCTCCGTCCACAGGCAACATCCACGGCATGCCGCTCTCCTTCCTGCTCGGCATCGGCCCCAAGGTCGACGAGTTCGCGTGGGTGCAGCCGCTGCTCAAGCCGCACCGGCTCGTCTACATCGGCCTGCGCGACGTCGACGCGGGCGAGCGCCGCATCCTCAAGGAGCACGGCATCAAGGCGTTCAGCATGCACGAGGTCGACAAGTACGGCATCGGGCGCGTCGTCGAGATGGCGCTCGACCACGTCAACCCGGGCCGCACGCTGCCCGTCCACCTCAGCTTCGACGTCGACGCGCTCGACCCGACCGTCGCGCCGTCGACGGGCACGCCCGTGCGGGGCGGGCTGACGTTCCGGGAGGGGCATTATATTTGCGAGGCGGTGTACGAGACGGGCTGCCTGGTCGCGCTGGACATCATGGAGGTCAACCCGTCGCTTGCGGACCAGGCGAGCGTGGAGCAGACGGTGGCGGTTGGGTGCTCGCTGGCAAGATCTGCGCTTGGTGAGTCCTCGCGCTAGTGGGCACGTCCGATTGGACTCGCTGACGCTGGAACTTAGGTGAGACTTTGCTGTGAGCGATTTGTTAGATGTGAAGATCGCATTGCGTATTGCTACTAGACGTAGTATACCTCTTGTAATACGACGCTCTTGATTCCAGTCCTCCGTGCGCCGTCTGCGATCGAGATTCTGATGAGCGCAAAGCACCATGTCGGCGTCGCGAAGCAGTGCCTAGGCGGCCATGGTCGTCGATTCATTACAGCACTTCAATTCGATCCACGTGATGCCGCAGACTCGCAAGCACGATCTCAGGAAACTCTACAGTCTCCAAGCACTCCAGCCTCGCACCCGCGGAGGCCCTCGCAAGACAGCACCGCTCGACGCACCACAGCTCGTCCACCCCCGGCCGAGTCCACCAGTTCACCCGCAAGCTCCTCAGCGCCGGGCACACGATCTCTCCCTCGGCCCCCTCGCCCCAAGAATCCTCCTCCTCCTCCCCTTCCTCCTCCTCAAGCTCCTCTTCCTCTTCGCCACCCTCCTCTCCGATCCCCTGGCCCTCCCCAGCCTCCCCAAGCGGCAGCTCCCGCGCCCGCGCGCCGAGCGCCGCGAACACCCGCCGCGCATGCGCGGGGTGCACGCCCACCTCCAGCCGCCGCACGGTCCGCACGCTCTCCCACAGCCGCCGGAGCCGCGCGACGTCGTCGCGCTCCGCGGGCTCGCGCGCGTCCGCGTCGTAGAACGGCACGAGCGCGACGGACAGCTCCGTGAGCGCGGGGAGCGGGACCGCCTTGAGGCCCTCGCAGAGCCGCGGGACGCGGCGCGGTCTGCGGGCGCGCGGGGAGCGCGCTTCGTCTTCGGAGAGGCGCCACTGGACCGTGAGCGGGGCGAAGGGCTCCGCGTCCGCGTCGGAGTAGGGGGAGGGGGGGAGAGACGAGAAGGAGGCGAGCGTCGGGCGGTGGAGGACGAACGCGGCGCGGCGCACCGCGCCCGCGAGCGCCTCGAGCGAGCCGCAGTCCTCGTAGAGCGGCGAGGAGACGCGGCCGTCGAAGCGGAGCGTGACCGCGGTCGTGCGCGGGGCGAACGCTATGTGCGGGAGGACGGAGAACGCGGCGTCGAAGAGCGGGCCGACGTGGAGCTGCAGGCGGCGGAGGCGCGGGAGGAACGCGCGGGGCTCGTCGGCGAGCGCGTGCGGGGGGCGGCGGAGGTCCGCCTTGGGGGTCGCGGTGCGGAGGGCGAGGAGCTCGAGCTGGGGGCTCGCGCGGAGGGTGTGGAGGAGGGCGGCGAGCGGGGGCGCGGGGCCGCAGGCGAGCTCGAGGCGGACGAGGCGCTCGTAGGGGAGCCAGGGGACGGAGATGTTGCGCGCGTGGAGGACGCGGAGGGGCGGCATCGCGTGGTCGAGGAGGGAGGTGCGCGCGGCGGCGAAGCCGGAGCCGGAGTTGGCGCCTGCGCTGTCGAGCCAGAGCTTGTCGAGCATGGGGACGGGGCAGCGGCCGAGGGTGTCGAGGACGAGCGCGACCTGCTCGGAGGTGTCGAGGACGATGCCGAGCTCCTGGATGCGCTCTGAGCAGTCGCCGATGACGCTCGCGAGGGCGAGGAGGTCGTAGACGGCGCTCGGGTCGCCGTCGGGCTCGCTGTCGGTATGAAAGGGGTGCGTGAAGAGGACGGAGATAGGGAAACCTCCTGTGCGTTCGAGCATCTCGTTGATCATCATGCGGTTCGCGAAAGAGCCGGTGACGCGGAGGAAGGTCCAGAGACGGGGGCGAGTGAGCATGAGACGACGCCAATGGGTGCAGACGTGGGAGAGCGCGATGACGTTCGCCCATAATGGGACCGGCCTGCGCCTCGGACCGTATACATTGCGGTAGTCCTCGCCATCGTCGTCATGATCGTGGGGGTAGAGTGGCTGGGTGTCGTCAGGTAAGCTTGTGGGAATGAGGGGGACAAGGAATGCACGGACCTCTGAATGTCGTTCTCCTGGGAAACACATCAGGCTACGCATGGCGTGGAAGATCTCTTCAAGGATGTCATCAGGGAAGTCCGTCAAGCGAATCATCGCAGTGGATGGCGGAGGGATGGGTGCAAGTGTCTTGGGATACTGCCCGCAGGAAGCTGTGAAGACGTCCTAATAGTCGTCCTAGAGGTGCACGTGTCTTAGGCGCGAAACAAAGGGGGTGGCGACACTGGGGTGGCAGAGGAAGATGGTGTGCATCAGAAGCTCGTGTAAAACCCATTGTACACACCGCAGTCGATTGGCGAGAGTCGCCACGATTGTGCTCGTGGCTTTGAGTTTAGAGCTTGCAGCCAGCCCTAGGCCTTCCACCACTAACACGAGCACGTGATGCCGCACGCGTCGCGTCGCAGCCTGAGGTGGTTTGGCTCTTCGACCCCTGCCACAAAGGCCGCGCGCCTCAATATCGTCCGCTTGGTCAACCTCTCCGTATTCCATCACTTCGTGCTATCACGTCCGCGTACGTCCGACGAACGAATAGCTATACTTCATGTCTTCGGAGACAACGCTCCATCGACCATGGGGGGATGTCATCCCGCCTCGCCAACTGTCACCGACTATTCGCTCGGGCTCGAGCACTTGTTCTCAACTCTAGACACGGCGCATTCTTCGATCATAGGTATCGTCGATTCGAACCAATCCAAGGCGATCCGCTCGATCCACTCCATCACGTTCGATGTGACCACACCAGCGTCGGCCTCACGATCGCCTGTTCGGCCCATGTCAGCCGTCAGCCACCTCTGGTTTGCCACTATATGAACCTCCCGAGAGCACGACTAGACCGCCCTCCCTCTCTTCTCCTTCTCCCTCGTGTCCCCGCCTTCCTCCAGGTGCCAGCTCTGGGCCTTCAAGCCCGTCTAGCTCCTGGATCTCCCTGGTCTCCGCGTCAGTAATCACCACCATCAAGAGGCTGTATCGTGCAAACGGGCGCATAGAAGACGGTCAGGTGGCCAGGCTGGGGCTGGTATGATTCTTGTTTGCGGCCTTGGCTTTGGTTCTGGTTCTGGTTTCCGTCCTCAATTTGTGGAATGGGTTCCGGTCCTGGAGGTTCCCAGCAGGGGTTCGGGTCTGGATGGCTTCGGTGTGGTTGTCTGTCTGGGGAGCTTTGGTCCGACGTTCTGGCCTGGTATGTCTGTCTGGGGTTTCGATACGTGGTTCTGATTCGGACTCTCGGGATGCAGCTTCGTTGGAGGCTTTGGTGTTGGTCCTCGGTCTGTGGTTTCGGTCTCGGGTCTTGGCTCGAGCTACTGGTTTGGGAGCTCGGCGTGAAGAGTCGGTCTTACGCTTGGCCTGGGATCTTGTCTGGAGCTTCGGCCTGGGACGTCGATCTGGTGGTTTTCTAGATCGGGCTTTCGAGTCGTGACGTTGGGTTGGGCTTTCAGGGGGCTGTTCCATTCGGGGGCTTACTTCCGGGTTCCCGTCATGGGGTTTTGGCGTGAGGGCTTGGTTCGCCAGAGGCTTGAGTGCGGGGTCTCAGCCTGGAGTTTCGACCTGTGGCTTGCGTTTGGTATCCTGGGGTGCAATTCTCGTCCAAGGCTCTGTTCTCGGATCTGTGTCGGCACTTTCGGTCTTGATGACGGTTCCAGGCTTCTGTCTAGGATTTCTGGTGGGCGCTCGAAACTAGGGGCTACGGTCTAGGAAGCTGGTCTGCGATATCAGTCTGGGGATTGGTCTGAGTCTGGGGCTTACCCGGGGGAGGGACTTCGGTCCTGGCGCATACCTTTTCGTGGTCCTCGGGATAAGTACCTCGTCGCGCCCTACTCCTCGTTACGGCGGGGATTAGTGCGCGGGGAGGGAAACCAAAATGCGTTATGTTGTCGCCTAACGGGCGATTCGAGCATATGGGCACTTCGGATTGGCACACCGTTCAACGCTCAATGGAGCGTGTATGTTGTGGCATAAACCCCACAATATCTTCCAACGTCTCATGTGTCTTCGTATTGTGGAGGTCGGTTTTCTTATGAGGTTTAACAGCATGTTGATTGTGCGTTACGCAGATACATGTCGAGCACGTCACGAATCCTGTATGGTCACGGTCAGAAGGGTGATGACACCATCCACAGCGATGCCTGCGGACCAATCGGCTCGTCAGCTTGTGCTGCTCGAGTGCTCAAGCGTCCAACGCGCTCGCACCGTGATTGACACCGTCGCTGCCAGCTGGCATGAGACCGGTGATGTTCTTTGCTACCGTGTTGTACGTCACGCCTCCGTGGCTTTTCGTACCCACTGCAGCCGCCACGAGTTCGTTGCTGTCATGGTATGGAATGAGTACCGTGCCCACGCATGGTTAGAAGCAGAGACGCACCGTCCGATGTTGTAGCCGTCGTCGACGAGGTCGTGGTTCGCGCTCGCGTCCTGCTCCTTGGAAACGCTAGAATCAGTTGTGACATGTTATCAGCCCGACAACGATTGTGCATATAGTCATTGTAACGTACGCAAGGAAGAGCGCACCACTGTTGGCACTCGGACCATTCTGGCGCCAGACCCTACAAATGCGGATACAGTCAGTTTTACACGATGTTCAAATGGGAAGCACGACGCTCACCGGAAGTGGTTCCCGCCGAGCAAGCTCTCGAAACACGTTCCGAGGAAATCGTTCCCAAAGTCCTGGCGGAACTCGATCGTTTGATTCAGCGACCCGTTGCCATCACCGAGGTTGGCCGTCTGAGGCGTTCCGAGGTGCAAGCCGAGACACTCTTTTGAGCTGGGCACGTTTTCGAGCGGCGAGGGGGGGAACCCCCGCGATGCGCCCTGTCAGCATCTACACATCTGGGCGGGCGTGCAGTTTGACTTGAGCACACTCACAAGCTGATCGCCTGTGCGTAATTCAAGATCCCGTCGTCCGTGAGCACGTCCGGGGAACTCTGCCCCGAGATGATCACCTGTGAAGAGCGAGGGCGTCAGGACATGGGCGTCGATCGCTGTCAGGAAGGGGGCGCGCAGCACATTCAAGGGTTCGCCGCCGAACGTGGCGTTGTCGAAGATGCTCCCGCCGCCCTGTGCAGGATCGAAGAAGTCGACGGCGCGCTTCTGGATGGCCAAGCCGGTGACCGCAGAAGCGTAGAATAGCCCGAACAGAGCGAGTGGAGCGCAGAGCATGTTGTCGTTATTGGCGTACGTCGAATGCGATAGTTTAGAAGAAGCTCAAGGGGTAGACCGACAAGTAACAAGACGCAAAAAGGCCAAGGCGTGAATACGGAAGGGAGCGAACGGGTCGACAACCAGCTGTTGACCTAGCGTCTCTGGCTGTCGGTGCTCAGACCTTTATAGGTCTCCGGTGGTAGAGGGGCTGACAGGTACAACAATCCTGCCCGTCGGCTGACAATTCGTCGGTCGACGACCAGGATCGCCAAGCAGGACCGCAGAGACAATCATCAACGCAACGTGTCGACGTCGCTCGTGTCCTGTATTCGCTTATGGAGGATTTGCCGCCAGAGAGGAGAGCGCATCGGTCTCGAAGAGGGCTGCCGTCATCGCCCTCTATCGACCGAGCACTCTAGTAGCATCAATACGTCCAAAAAAGGCGCTACCCCCGCGCGCCCGAAAGTAAGGGCCGGATGCTGACCTTAAAGCCAGGGCGAAACCAAGATCAACTTGCCACCGCTGAATAGCCTGGTTTCACCGAGCTACGCAACGTCCCTGATGCCATTGCCGGCAGAGGTGTCCATGCCGCCCTTGCCACAAGGAGCAGACACCAACGCGGACGGTTTAGAGAGGTGTTTGATGGCGGAGGAGCGGGATGACGACCACGGGTCGGCTTGTCGCCATCGTAACCACGGTGATCCAAGTTATCGGCGAGTATGTGAGGACGTCGAGGTCTATGCGACTCACGGTCGGGCGCAAGCCGCACTTGGCAGATCGTACGAGAACGCGTAACGTCACAGTCACGTGAACACAGCAAATCCACCTCCGACGGAGTGCAGTTCGAACCACTCCGAGGACCGCGACCACATATGGCCCGTCTCATTTCCGACTCGTCCGGTTGGCAAGGTTGTCTACCAGAGATGCACAGCGCAGCACTTACCGCAACGGCGCGTTATGCATGCCAAGTTGCGTCTCGCGACTCTCGCCAGATCGGACTGGGACCCACGACTCACGAGGCAGCCACAGCATGTGTCGCTTGCCATGTCATGTTCAGCTACGCCTGCGACCAGTCGGAGATGGGAAAGCTCGTGGAGAGGCTGCTATACAGGTCCCGACAGGCAGGCCGGAATCGTCACTGACATACGAACGACAGCGCAAGTCAGCCTCTGTCAGCCTCGATGCCAGTCTCGCCCTACGGGGCACCTCTCCTACGCCGTGCTCGACCCGTCGATAGCGCGTCCTCTACATCTTTCCTACGGACATGCAGTTTCCCCTCAACTTCTTGCCGCCCGACGTGCTGGCCACGCACCCTCTATCTGCCTTTCATCCTCGCAATGGCCATCAAGTCCAAGGTCGGAAGTCGCCCGCGGTTTCCGCTGCTCCCAAGGCGCCCGGTCTACACCCTCTTGTCTATGCGCAACAGCTCGGCTGGTCCGGGATCAGGGACGACAACGCTCTTCAAGCGCGACGTCAGGCGGCCGCCTCTCCGCAGGTCCAAGCCGCATACCCGCAAGCCCAAGCCGCGCAGGTGCCATTTGCCTCAGCACCCCCAGTGCCACCACTTGCCAGCACCTTCCAGACGTACCCGTTCGGTGGCTTTCCTCACGGCGGATCGGGACCAGGTTCTCAGGTATACCAACTTCCTCAGCATGCGGCCAACGCGACGATGCAGCAGGACCTAGCTGTATACCAGACACAGCTCCTGCAAGCTGCGCTCGAGCGGAATCTCGTTATCCCCTACTTTGTGCAGACCCAAGCTCAGACGCACACAGAAGCAGCAGCAGCACCACCACCACCACCACCACCGGCCACCGCCACCGCGGACGCAGGGCCAACGATGAGCGTACTGGACACCAAGGATCCCTTCGTGTACGTCCATCCGCCGCCCGAGACGCTCACGACGGCGCAAGGCCGCAAGCTGTTCAAACGTCTACCCAAGACGCGCATCAGGATCGAGCAGGCGTGCGAGGCGTGCAGGAAGCGGAAGAGCAAGGTGAGCGTCATACTCTGCTCTGGCTGTCGGAGCTTCCATCTTATACCTCACCCTCGCCGGCAGTGCACAGGCGAAAGACCGACGTGCAAGCGCTGTGACAGGCAGGAGGTGGAATGCGTTTATATCGCGGAGCACCGGGCGAATAAATGGAAGCGCATGCAGAACCGGGTGCCGAGGCCTATGGACTTGGACGAAGGCTACGACGGCGACGGCACTGGCGCTCTGTCCCCTTGTCCGCCTGCTGATTCCTCGCGTTCGTCTTCCTCTGTTTCCGTATCTGCGTACTCGTCTGGGACTGCGGTCGACAGCCGGGCTCCGCCGCAAGGGTCTGGCTGTGGGTCGGCTGACACGCTGTGCGCTCCGTCTATGTTCTACGTCCCTCCACCTCTGGCTGGATCTTCGCTTCCTCGGCCTTCCTCTGTCGGAGACGTACAAGCTTCTGCTCAACTCCCTTCTGGCAGCTTTGCGGGGGGCAACGATGCTATGGCCGGGCCTTCTAGCACACTCCGCTCGTCGGTGTCATCTCAGACTATCGCCTCAGGTACCTCACTTCCACCCCCGACGTTATGCGTTACAGGAGCTTCTAGTCCCCGCTCGCAGCAACCCTTGTCAAATGAGCCCAACGGCTTTCTGCAGTACGTACTATCCGCTCCTTAGTCCGGGACTGAGTTAACCCGAACACTGCGGCGCCCCATATGTGACCTCATGACACTCAACGTAAACTCTTCCCACAGCCCCCAGCAATGCAGGACAAGGATCCCCACGCCGCACTCGACACCCTTGGCGACGACCACGGACCATGCGACGAGGGCAGGCGACGTCGCGGACGTGGTCGAGCGTCTGATCTACCTGGCCAAGGAGCAGGACCTGCAGTGCCGTAACGGGCCCCCGCCTCTCGGCCGCGGTAGCTCCTCATCATCGTCTAACGCCTCTGGCGCTCGATCTGGAGCGCAGACGCCGTCCGACTACTTCGCCTTACCCCTCCCCGCGGGATCCGACCCCCCCACCGGTCTCTATTCAAAGCAAGCGGCTCGGGACATGCTGGCGGTCCCCGGGCAGGCGGAGATGGCGAGGTCGGACAGCGTAGCGACCGGATTCTCGCAGATGGCCTTGTCGTCGTCGTCGCTGTCGTCGTGTGGTGCGTCGGTGGCGGATAGCTTGGCGTCGGGGACGTCGGGGCAGGACTGGGGGGACGATTATTGCAGTCTGGAGTACGAGATGTACTTCCACTCCTCGGGTCTTCCGGACTCCGTACCTTCGGACGTGTCCTTCCATCGTTAGCTCTCAACCTTATGGCAATGATCATCACGTTTCGTTCTCGCTAGCATCAAAGGCTCGGCCGTGATGACTGTTTTCTCCTGCTGCACACACTGGCAGCCATTCACCATGCCTCATCCCAAGGGGATGCAGTCTGAGGGCGACGCACTGACAATGCAGAACGGAAGCGTTCGATCGCGTCAGGACCCATATGGACCCACCGTTCTTGGGCGGTTGGCTTACGTGATTTATCCCGAAGTAGAAATAGCGCTGAGCAAGGGATCGAGGACGGGTGCTATCAACGCTGCTCTACTCCCATTTCCAGCCACTCCCGCGAAGACGGCCGCGGATATGTTGCATCCACGCCTCTCACCCCCTCGCATCCCTCTTGCCTCCGCCACCAGCACGCCGTGAGATGGCCTCAAGTGCTCCCCCGCCGCAGCCCGTGCCCGACGCCTCGTCCAGCCAGCCCGCCGACCCGCTCAGCCCCGCCAAGGAGATCCCCGTGTTCGAGTTCACGAAGCGCAAGCGGTGGGCGGACCTCCTCGTCACCGAGCTCAACGACACCGTCATCCTCGTCCTCTCCGAGACGTGCCAGGTCTGGTACTGCGGCAACGCGATCACCGAGCTGCTGGGCTGGCGCGACGACGAGCTCGTGGACGGCGATCTGATCGATCTTATGAACGGTGCGTGTCCTTGCCGCGCCCTCTCTCTCTCCACCCGAGACGAGGCGCGTCGCCTGCATTCACGATGGCACCTTCTGACCACGATCACACACAGCGGACGACCGGGGCCCCTTCCGCGCGGCGTTCGCGGAGAGCATCCGCACCAAGACGGACATGCTCGCGTACGCGCGGCTGCAGTGCAAGAACGAGTTCTACGTGTCCGCGACCGACTACACCTCCGCCCCCAAGGAGGTCCTCTTCGAGCTCCGCGGGCGCCCGCACTACCTCCCGCACTCGGACGACTTCAAGTGCTACTTCGCCATGGCGCAGCCCTACCCGAGCCGGAACACCGCCATGTGCGTCTCTCTGCCGGTTCTGGGGCACGAAGCTAAACCGCAGGTGCCCGCGCCGACAGGCTGAACACGTTCCTCGAGCTCAAGATGGAGAACGAGCGACTCCAGCAGCGCGTCGCGCAGCTCCGTGACCAGTCGCAGGCGCTCGGCGGCCCTTCCGACAACTTCTTCGCCTCTTCAGACAGCTTTGGCGCCCCGGAGGGTGCGAGGCCGAGCTTCGAGCTTGGGGGTTCAGGCCTTGGGCCAGACGCCGAGGACGACGGGCCTCGGAAGAAGGTATGCTCCGCGTGGGATCTTTGACGTGCGCGTGTAGGCTGACTGGAGCCACGTACGTTCTGCTCTGCAGCTGAAGCGTTCTGTGGCCGATCAACACGTATGCGTGACCTGCGGGAGGACGGATTCGCCCGAATGGCGCAAGGTGCGTGTTCTAGATAATCTCCAGCAGTCAGAAGAACAGTAGTCTCACGTACTGCGGTTGTCAGGGTCCGATGGGACCGAAGACACTATGCAACGCATGCGGCTTGCGGTGGGCGAAGAAGGCCCGCAAGAACGGCGAAGGCGAGGGGGAAGGCGAAGCCTCGCAGAGCGGCAGTTCCAATATCATCTTTTAGACTCCTTGCGTCCCTCTTACTAGGGTATACATACCCTCATTGGTTCTGTGTTGTATCATACATCATGACTTTTCCCTTTAGAGCATTGGGTTTTCTTGGACCTTTTGACTTCGTATACACGACACTTATCACGCAGGCGCTTCCCAAGTACTGATGGGATGAAGTCTGACGCCCAAGCTGTGCTTGGCTCTCTATCGATCACGAGCCAGAACTTGTCTCTCCTCGACGAACTTGGCTGAAGCATGGCTGATACGCCTCAAATCGCTGACACCTCGCCCCACGACTGGAAGTACATCTCAGAAGGAGGCTCGACAATCGTCTTCTCCTACACCGGTCCGCCACACCCCCAATTCGACGGAACCGCGCTCCGGCTCCGGAAGGGCCCCGTCCCTGAGCGCGAGCACTCGGATACAGAGCAGTACCAGCAGCCTCAGTTCTCAGAGACGCACGACCACGCAGAGGAGCCGGACGACCCGACGATCGTGTTCCAGCGCGCGGTCATCGAGCGGCTCGTCCCGAGGCAGTTCCTGCCGAGGCTCGACGCCGTGCGCGTCGAGCGCGCCTGGTTGCAGCAGCTGGCGCACTTGACGGAGGCGCAGAGGCCGAAGGAGCGGCGGGCGAAGGACAGGATCGATACCGGGCGGAGGAAGGCGGTGCTTGCGACGGACTTGGTTGGCGGGGACGGGTGGGCGGTCGAGATCAAGGTGCGTCGTCGTCGCACGTCGGCTTGTCGCAACCCTCGCTCAAGCAAGCCTACGCTGTCTGCTCCTGCGTTCTTGGGGACGTCTGCTCCTGCGTTCTTGGGGACGTCTGCTCCTGCGTTCTTGGGGACGCAGCCGAAGTGGGGCTTCCTGCCCGCACGTACGCACCTCTCGGACGAGACGCGCGAGATCAAGACGCGGACGTGCCGCTTCTGCATGCACGCGCACCTGAAGAGCACGCAGGGCGAGGACGTCTCGCTCGGGTACTGCCCGCTCGACCTCTTCGCGCGCGACAAGGCGCGCGTCACACGCGCGCTGCACGCGCTGTGGAGCGTCTGGCTCGGGAGCGGGGCCGCGGTGAACAACCTGCGCGTGTTCGTCCAGGGCCGCAAGCTCACGCCCGCCGCCGACGTGCGTCTTCTTCCCCCCACCCTCGCGCGGTGGCCCTGATCCTGATTAACCTCGCCCGTTTCTGCGTTTGCATCTGTGGGCCCGCGTGCCTGTCGCCTGTTTGTGCGTCATCGTGATCTCGCCGACAGCGGCCAGCGTCCCTCGCCCCGCTCGCCGCGCAGCTCTTCCCGGAAGCGTCGCACGAAGGAGGCCCTGCGCACACGCCCGACGAGGTCCGCGACGCGCTCACGTCTGCGCTCCTGCCCCTCCTGCTCGACACGCCCGTCCTCCGTACCCTGTCGACCCTCCAACGCACCCTCGACGCGCTGGACGTCGAGGGCCTCACCGCGCTCTGGGCGCGCCTCCGCCCGGCCGACGCGGCCGAGCTCGGGGAAGGCGAGGCGGACCCCGACATGGCAGAATGGACGCGCTTCGTCGACACGTACCTCTCGCGGCACCCCCCTCGCCCCGAGTCCGCGTCCGCGTCCGAGGCACAGACGCAGACGCGGACACGCGCCTGCCCGCCAGCAGAGGCGGACGAGGACGAGCTCCGGTACCAGCTGCAGGCGTACCTCCTCTCCGCGTCGTTCAAGGACTGCTCCGTCATCCTGCGCATGAAGCCTGGACAGGCCGTCGGGCAGGGGACGATCACCGTGATCGACCTGGACGTGAAGGGCATCGAGAGGCTGGCCAAGTGGGCGAAGCTCGATCGGGAGATCGTCGACGCCTACAGGGGCATCCCGCCGAGGGACTGTGTCGATGCCTGGGCGATCTCAGCTTAAGGTTGAAGCTAAGTTTCGTCCTGTGCCTCACGCGATCTTCCACAGGTAGTGCTTCCACCGCGAGCCAGGCTTTTGTGTTGATTACGCAACGAGATGCGCCTTTGGAGTCAATCCGAGGTTATCGGGACCTGTTGCATTGCATATACACCACTACGTCCGACTGGGCAGATCACAGGAGACCCCGAAGCTTCCATTTACATCTTGCAATAAGATTACGATATAGTATGTCATGTTTTGCCTAGCAGCATGGGGATAACACACATACGTAAGTGAAGCAGGAGACGACGACAGGAATGGGAGGAAGATTGAGACAGAGCGAGTGAATCAGCAGAGCAACAGTGTCCCCACGACTAAGCCACGACAGGTATGTAAGTTACATCTATGTTGTGAGCGGAAGTTCTATTGCCGCCAGTCCATCAGGGCGGAAACTAAACCAATGAGCAAGAAATTCGGATGTCGAGGCCTTGGCCTTTAGATGATGCAGTAGCCGCCGTCCACGCGGATCTCAGCTCCTGTCATGAATCGCGACGCGTCGCTGGCAAGGAAAACGATCGCGCCAGCAAGATCTTCGGGCTCTCCCATCTGCGGTCAATCTAGTCAACACAGGTGCCGTGCAGCTTTGGGATGGAACCACTCACCCGTCCCATTGGTGTCAGGCTTTCCCAAGTTTTCTGGGGACACGCCACGAGTATCAGCACCTGATCGCACACGGGGTACACTGGTGAGAGACGTACCTTCAGCTCCTGGTCGTGTGCGAGAATAGTGCGCGTGAGCTTCGTGAGCATGTAACCTGGGCTATAGGTGGATGTCGCAAGGCACGACACGGTTAGCTCGTCGCCACAGAAGCTATGACATCACAACATACCTGAGCGTGTTCACACGAACGCCCTTCTTGGCCCATTCCACGCCCAAGCTGGCCGCCATATGCTTGACGGCTACACGCAAACAAAATGGTGAGCAAAAGCTCTCATGGCTTCCAGCCACACGTGACGGGAAGTGCTGTGTTGAAACACGTACCAGCCTTGGCCGCGTTATACGGGGTCTGGGGCTGCGGAATGTTGACAATCTAGATGGAGTGTGGGGTATCAGCCGGGATTACGCCGAGCCGCGATCAGTTGTTTACTTACGTTGGCGCTCATACTCGCCACCAGCACAACGCTTCCTCCGCCTTGGGGAATCATGTTGCGCGCGGCCTCGCGCGCAGTGAAGAACGCGCCATGGACGTTGATGTCATAGAGACGTTTTATCCGGTCGAAGGGGTAGCTGGAGAAGGAAGAGGCGGAAGAGCACAGCGTCAGCGTCGGTGGGGCGCGCCATTGATGAGAAGCGCCGTTACGCACTCGAAGGCGGAGTAGTTCTCGACGATACCTGCGGGAGAACGATGATCGGGTGAGCAGATAGCCTTGGCGTAGCTGGCGCGATGACGAACCTGCTGACGCCACGACCGAGTCGACGCGGCCGTACGTGTCCATGACGCGCCTGAACGCCTGCTGCACCGAGAGCTCCGAGGAGACGTCGCAGCCGACGCCGATGACACGGTAGTCGCTGGGCTCCATTTCACTGTCAACTTCACACCTTATCAGCGTTGTGTGGCGAATAGGCGGGAGAGGGGGCGGAGGGATCGAAAGCGCGATACTGACCGCAGGCAGCCTTGATGAGCTCTTCGGCAGCATGCTCGGCCTCTTCCTCCTTGAGGTCGACGATGGCGAGGGAGGTGCACCCGGACTGGATGAACGCGCGGCAGAACTCGTTGCCGAGACCGCGCGCGGCGCCGGTGACGAGGCAGACCTATTCAGGGGGGAAGCGCGGGGGATGAGCGGGGGGCGCGGCGGAAGTAGAGGGGCAGCGGACCTTGTTAGCCATGGAGAAGTCGGGGAGGGTCTTGACGACGCGCGCTTTGGCGGCGATGCTGTTCAGCTTGGCCTTGACGGCGGCATCATCGCTGTTGAAGCGCGCCTGGACTGGGGGTGTGCGCGGCGTGCGGGGTGCGCGGAGGAGGGTGCGGGAGGTGGCAGGGAGGGTGCGAGCGAGGAGGGACGGGGCCATGGCAGCGGGGGAGGATGGTGGGGGATGTGGGGAGAGGGGAGGGGAGCTGGGGCGAATTTATTGGCGGGGACGGGGTGGCCAGACTCTGGCGCAGACGGGTGGGACTTGGGAGCTGTCGTCTGTGCACTCGCAGGAGCCGTACATAAGCTGTCTTCTGCCCGCGATTGGCTCGCCTTCCGGGCGTCTACTGGGCTCGATGCCCCGGTCCGACGTTCCTTGCGCCGCCTCGCGACTCCCCGCCCGACATCAGCCCCATCCCGGCCTAGACCTCCCCCGCTCTACCCCGCCCCATTCTCGGTTCACCCCACGCCCAGACACTCGCTTTGCCGTCACTCTTCAAGCAAATTTCAAGCATATGTTATGTATCGTCGGCGGACGCGCGGGCACACATACGTAGCGAGACACAGGTGGTAGTAGTAGTAGGTATGGGTTCGAGGGGTCATATGTAGGAACGAGCGTGGGGTATCCGTTCGAGCTGAGCAACAGGATAGCGGGCCAAATATGTAGACACATCTAAAGTACGTAGAACAATAGCTATAAACGTAAAAGGCACGACGGAGCGAAGTCTCGAAATCGAACCAACAATCGTGATCTATCCGGGGCGGAGGAAGAATGGGGAAGCCGACCGGAAGCATCCAAAGCGACACGGTCCTCTCCGCCTGGGAGAATATTGTACACTATCCAGGTGCCGGCTGCCACCAGGATCGAAATCGATGGATGAGGTTGGGGAGTGCGCTGGCCAACAGCCGCAGGATATGTGAGATGGAAGGGGAGATGGCGAGGATGGCGAGGAGAGATAGGATGATCGTGAAAAGAAACACGTCGCGAGAAGAGAGTGAGAGTGTGAGAGGGAGGTATCCGGATCCGATCCAGCCAAATGGGAGATATGCATAAGAACACCGCACCCGCGTCGATCATAGACACGCAAACTTCGATTTGCGCCGCTGCAGCTCCTCCATCCGGCTGTCGAGCTGTGCTCGCGCACGCTCCTTCGCCCGCCGCTCCTCGTCAAGGCGCGACTCGAGTGACTGCTTCTCCTCCACGATCGACCGCCGCACGTTGACCACCTCCGCCTTGGCCTCCTGGAGCTCCGTCCGCAGATTGGCGATCTGAGAGTTCAGGTTGTCGCGTTCGCGAGCCAGCTCTGTCGCCTGCATCCGCGCCTTGCGGACTGGGAGAAGATTCCGTGACCGTCAGTCGGAACGCTCTACACGCAGATCACCGAGCAACAGACGCTTACGATTTTTCTCCGAATCCCCAAGCGACGCCTCAAGCGTGGCAACCATGTCCATGTGAGCCTGAAGGTCCGTCTCGCAATGATTCAGCTGCTTGTTCAGCGTCTTGATCATCGCTTCCTGCTCCTCGATCTGTTTCGACTGTTGCGCGAGCTGCGCAACAACCTTCGGATCGGGCTCCCGTGACCCTGCAAGCGGCGACGGCAGACCTCCGGCGAGCGAGTGGTTAACAGACGTCGCAGGCGTGGACGGTGACTCTCCGTCGATGCTAATGCTGCGCGAGGAGATACCGGCGGAAGAGGAGGAGCTAGTCTGTTCGTGCATAATTCTGGGGGCGGGGGGGATAGGAACAGTCGGCGGAGGTGTGGGAGGCGGGAGTTTGCCAGGTGACATGATGCCTGTCGCACGTGTGTAAGACACAGTGCGATCCACTGGCGGGCGCGAAGGCGTCGTCGGGCTGCCGAGTTGCTGCTGGAGGTCGCGGAGGAGCGCGTCCTGCCGGTTCTTCTCGGCCACGAGAGTGTCCATCTCGTCCTTCGTGCGTTGGAGGTTCTCCTGCATCTCCGCGATGACGGAGCGGTGCCTCTCAAGCTCGTCGACGAGCGACTGACGCTTGGACGCTTCCTTGACGAGCGCCGATGTCTCCTCGTGCGTCCGTTGGAGCTCGGCACGCAGCTTGTCGACCTCGGCTGAAAGCTCGTCGCGCTCGCCATGTACGGCAGAGAGCTCCGTTTCGAGCGCGGTGATGGACGCAGTCTTCTGCTGCATGGCCGAATCGTGCGCCTGCCGCATCTCCTCGCGCGCGTGGACCCATTCCTCCGCAGCAGCTTTGTGGGTGTCAAGCTCGTCTAAGAGGCTGTTGTGCTCCTTCGTCAAGTTCTCTAGCTCCTCGGCGTGCTTCTTGCGGAGTTCTTCTAGAAGGAGGTTGTGGTTCCGGAGGAGGGTCTCGCGCTCTGCAGCATGAGTCTGCTCCACGTCGGCGAGCGTTGCCTTCAAGTGCTCCTTTTCACGAGCAAGGAGTTCCTCGGTCTCCGATCGCGAGTTCTCGAGCTCCGAGCGATGCTGTTCCTCGGCCGCGACAAGAGCAGCTTGAGCCTCAGTCGTGGCAGTCTGGTGCTCCGCCTTGAGACGAGTGATCTCCTCCGTGTGCTCCTTGAGCAGAGCACAGCGCTGCTCCTCCCAATCGGAGCTGGACGACGAGAGCGCGGACTTATGCGTATCCGCGAGACGTCCAAGCTCCTCGGCGTGTGCGCGTTGGACCTCGGCGAGAGCAGCTACATGCTCGTCCTTCAGAGCTTGAAGAGCCGCCTCGTGCTGAGAGTGTGAGGTGGCTTGCTGTTCCTCGGCCGCCTTTGAGACCTGTTCCAACTCGGATCGCAATGCCGCCTCTGACGCGGCGCGCTCGGTCTTGCTCTCCTCCAAGGCAGCAGTCAGCCTCGCGATCTCCTGTGCGGACTCCTCGTTGAGCTTCGCGATGACTGCAGAGTGCTCATCGGCGAGTTTCTCGAGGTCAGCTTGATGCGCCTTGTCCTTGTCCGCGAGCGCACGAGCGTGCTCCGCATGCAACCTCTCAACTTCATCGCTGAACTCGAGCTCCTTCTTGGCGAGAGTTTGGGTATGATCTGCCTTCAGACGCTGCAGGGATTCACGATGCTGGTCGAGCTTCGCAGCGAGTGCCTGCACATGCTCATCCTTCAGCCGCTGCATGTCTGACGCGAACTGCTGCTCCTTGTTCTTCATGGCTGAAGCGTGCTCTTCCTGCAATGTATGAAGTGCTTCGTCGCGAGCAGACTCGGACTCGGAAAGAGTACCCTGGCGAGAAATCTCTGCCATACGGAGTTCGCGGGTATGCTCGTCCTTCAGTCGCTCCATTGCTGTCGCCGCTTCCGCCGCCTGCTTCTCGAGCGCTTGGGCATGGTCAGCACGGAGCTTGGTCAGGGCGTTGTAGTACTCCTCTTCGATGCGCGAGAGGTGAGCGGCGTGCTGCTCCTCGATGGTCTTCGTCGTCTCCTGGTGCTCGGCGGTCGCCTTGGCGAGAGCATCTGAGTGCTCGGCCTGAACTTTCTGCAGCGTCTCCTCCGCTTCCTGAGCACGACGGCGCACTTCTCCCAGGTGATCGGCCTCGAGCTTGCCTATTGCCGCCGCGTGCTCGGCCTTTAGGACGTTGATGGCGCCTTCGTGGTTGGCAGCCGACTTCACGATGGCAGCCTCGTGCTCGGAACGGGTACGCTCGAGTAGCCCAGCAGCCTCATCGAGGCGGCGATGTAGTTCATCTTCGTGCTCCGCCTTAAGCTTGCCAAACGCGTCCTCGTGTTCGTGCTGGGCCTTCTCTAGGGCAGCAGACGACTCGGCGACTTGAGCGCGAAGCTCTCCAAGAGATGCCTCGTGATCTTCCTTGAGCTTGGCAATGAGAACACCGAGTTCGGCTTCCTTAGCGCGAAGCGCTTCTTCGTGATCAGCTCTGAGCTGCTGAACCTCTGCCGCGTGAGTCTCTTCGGCTTGATTCAATGACTCGACAAGGTCAGCTTCACGCTTCTTGAGATGCTCCAACGTGACCTGGAGCTCGGCTTCTTGACGCTGCGCCTCCTCTACGGACTGAGTGAGCTCTGCCTGGCGGACTTGCAGAGCCTCCATCTCCTTGATGTCCTGCGCGTGGTTCGCAAGGTCCTCCTCGTGCTTCTTGCGAAGAGCTTCAAGCTCCGTACTCATGTTGAGGGCCTGCCGTGACGTGAACAACAAGCCCCACTTCTACCTGGGTTGACCTACATACCTGATCGCGTGAGAGTACCTGCAGGTCCTCGTGCTGCTTACGAACTTGGTTGAGCTGGCTGGTAAGATCGTCAACAACCTCCTTGTGCTTCGACTCTTTCTGTGCCATCGACCTGCAGACGTCGTACAGAGTCAGCCGAAGATGCTACTCTGGGTGTCGTTTCTACATACCGCATCAGCTCATTGAGTCTCACTAGCGACTCATCGACATCGGAAGCGGTGTATGAATTGACGTGGTGGAGGTCCAGACTCTTTCGAATCTCGCTGAACTGGGTAATGGTTTGGGGCGAAAGGTGGAGGAGAGTGTCGTCTGCATTGGGCTCAGGGGCATTTCGCTTGGACGCGACGAGAGTTTGCGCCGCCTCTGCCTGGTTCTTCTCCCTCAACGTCGACTCAAGAGAGGAGATCTCGGCCTCTCGTTCCTTGATGACATCCTGGAGGCGCATGATTTCTTCTTCAAGACTGGCAACGGAACGTTCGGTGGGGGAGATGGCGACGGAAGGCAAGGAAATGGATAGATTGGGACGAGAGTGTCCAGGGGACATCGAGATCGAACTACTTGTTCCATGACTGGAAGTAGAAGCTTTGCGCGACCTGGCCGAGGATAGCTCCTGCGATAGCGATACAGATTGCGAGAGCGATCTGACTGCCGTGTCATTAGGAAGTAAGTCTTTCTCGCTACCGGATACATACCTGGAGTGGAGAGACTCGGACGAGGCCGCGTTGCGGAAAAAAAGGCGTCGTCCTGATCCAGTTGACGACTCCTGGTCTTTCGACCTGTTGATCCTGCGCCTAGGGGAAACATCTCCACGTTCCGGAGACTCGGGCGCCGGCACAGGAGCGTTGACCTTGGCCTCCTGCAGTTGAGCAGCAAGATCGGCAATCTCGCGGAGGGCATCACGGTACTTCGCCGTGACAGACGACAGGTCCGCGAGGGTAGCCGTGTGGGTCTGCTGGAGAGTGACGAGTTGGGCTTCGAGAGAGCCATCGGCCTCGTGGGGAGAAGAAGCCTCCGAGTTGGCACCATTTGTCGTAGTGCCGTTCGTGTTCGTGCCGTTCGTCTTGACAGGGGAGACGGCTTCGAGTTCCTTCTTCGCTTTCTGGACTTCGTTCGCCAGCTCGCCCAACCGCTCCCTCTCCTCGCTCGCCGCCCTTCTCTTTGCCTCCCATTCTTCCATCTTTTGCTCAAGCTCGCGAACCTTCGCCTCCCTCTGCTCTAGGTCTGACCTCCAACTCTCGCCATCCTGCTTCAGACTCTCCAGGCGAGACTCCAAAGCCGCCACTTGATCGCATCGCTTCTCGCACTCACGCTCCAGTTTCTCCACGGTCTCCCGCAATGCAAGCACTGATTCATCCGACTTCGCAAGACGAGCTTCCAAGTCTGCAATGTACGCTGAAGAGTGCGACTCGGTGTCCTTGTAGCGCGCGAGTTCACGCTTGAGGTCGGTGATGGAACCACTAGACGATGTCTGGCTCTCATCGTACTGGCGCACCTTCTCCTCGAGGTCGTGGACGTACGCCTATAAACTTAATGTCAGCGTATAGTTGCAACATACACAACCCCTCTCTTGCCTCTGTTGACGCTTCGCGCTCTGCTAGCTTCGCGACGCGAGCTTTGAGCTCTTCGACATACATCTCCGTCGTAGCATGACGCTCAGCGAGGGTGTTGTACTCGTTCTCCTTCTCGTCGTAGAGGTCATTCGTGTGACGAAGCGCAGCGCGGTTAAGCTTGAGTTCTGCCTCCATTGCACTGATGGTCTTCTCGTACTCCTCGATGACCGGTCCAACGATCTCCTCGTACTTCGCCGTCCCGGCTAGGCGACCGCCCGTCGAGTTCCTCTGCTTCTCGGCAAGCTCGTTCCGCAGCCGAGTCAGTTCCTCGGTGCGCTCCACGAACTTCTCACGGAGGTCCTCGTAGTTGTTTCGAAGTTCCGTCATTTGCGCCAGGACCTTCTTGGGAGCGCCCTCCGCAGAATCAGAGGATGAGCTCGCGGCAACCGCACCACCACCTTCCTTGATCTGCTTCATCTCCTTCCTCAACCGCGTGACCATACCCTGCAACCACTCCACATCGTCCCAGCCCTCCTCCTTCTCGTTCACGACGGCGCGGTTCTTGATATTCCTCGCTCGGTTCGCATACTTGAGAGTGTTCACGGTCTCGTTCGCGTTCCATTCGGCAGGGCTTACACATGCGATCATGAGTGTATGCGCGTTACCTCCTAGGGAGTCTTGGAGGAGACGCGTGAGCTTGGAGTCACGATAGGGTATGTACGACGCAGTATGCGACTTCGCCTTCGCGGGGTCGCCAAGGGCGGATATGACGTTCCCGAGCGCGAGAAGACCGCTGTTGATAGAGATACCCTCCTTGATACGCTCGCCCGCGGCGGCCGTACGTTTGAGCTACTTGGTGGTGAGAACTTAATACACTGGGTCTGATGGAGAGCACTCACGCGTTCCGAACCAGCCAAATCCACGAAATGGAACTTCGAGACCACAGTGACCCACTCCCCACGATCCTCACCTCCGTCCTTCGCAGCATTCCTTCCGACATCCGGCGACAAGAATCCGAGCGAGCTTGCAGGACGCGTGCCACGGGCGATAGCAGATTGGAAGCTCGGTGTTGAGGGACGGCCAAACGTAGGCGAGGAGACCCGGCTACCACCAGGGGCGCCGACGACGACGGAGCCGGGTCGAGCAATGCGAGAGGGCGACCTTCCATTGGGAGGGAGAGGGGACGATGAGCGTGGGGGTGGGCCGCTTCCGGTGAACTTCTTCTGCATCAGTGTCAGAGAGAAGATTGCGTGAGATCGCGAAGATTGCGCGTTCATGTCCGTTTCATTGGTACGCCTGATAGAGGCCCCTTGGCGGATCAAGCTGGACGGAAGAGGGCGTTAGAGTTGTAATCCAACAACTATGCCGAACTGCGGCGTGTGATAGCAACGGCACCGCAGAAGGACTACACAGGGCGGAGGGATAGCGGATGCAACATGGACAGGGCACTCACTTCATAACATCGTTCGCATTCTTCACGTTAACCTCTCGCAGGCCTTCCCAAATGATGTGACCCTGCTTGTCCTCTCGAATCTGCACGTCGCGTCTACCGGCAGTATCGTCGGCCAGCAAGTCGATTAGGTCTTCGTTGTAGATTTCAATATAGGAACCCTTGATACTATAGGTCCAGGCCCCGCCACGTTCCTCCTTGAGCTCCCTACACCGAGAGAAGATTGTCGAAACAGCTCGAGGAATGATGCCCATGCCGTTGTTGGGATCCGTGGGGTCCGCGTCCAGGTCCATGCCAGTCATAGTAAATGTCTTACCACTACTGGTCTGGCCATAAGCCAAGATAGTGCAGTTGAATCCTTCCACGAAGCGAGAAATGAGCGGGAGCGCAGTGGAGGTAAACATGGCATATTGTGTGGTCGAGGGGGGGTGGACTTGGTCGAAGGTGAACGTCTGTTTTTTGGCGTTGTTGGCCGAGGACGACACGGGTGCAGCAGGTGCGCCCGGACCAGGTGAAGGAGTGGCATCCACGCTGACAGTGGTGTTCGAGACGGCATTGATTACATTGCGCTGAAAGCGACTTGGAATGGAAGTGAGGTCGTGCTGGGTGGTAGGGCGGATACGGAGGGCTGCAATGGCGTCGTATTGGGAACAGTGAGAAGACTGCACTGGAAGCGGACTCACCGACTTGCACCGAGGTGGAAGCCGCACTGGACGGCTGCGACGGCGCCATGGCAAGAGGCGTGCGCGGGGGCGACGAGCACAGAGCCTCGACGACGTCCCGTATGATGGTGAGGGAGTGGGAGAAGGGGGAAACAACGAACGGAAGCTGCCCGGCTCGGTGTCACTAGGCTGCCCGCTTGCTCGGCTAATCCCCGCCTTGAACGCACTTATAAATCCCCCTACTAATCAGCATCTAACATCTTATACACTCTCGTGCGAGGCGCCCGTCCCCCACTTCATCCATCTTACATCTCATTCCTATACAGCCTTTCCGAGACTATCAAAACGAGATGATTGTCCTTGAATCCTACGGAACGTGTGTTGAGACTATGGCGATGTCGAACAGATCCAGGGGCACTTCCTTCGTTCCTTAGCTGCAGCCACTCATAGATGCCGCAGTATCTGTACTTATGCGCCCTTCGGGAGGGTCCCGTCCATTCCTCAAGCGCTGATCGTTGATCTCAGCCACCGGGTCCCTACTGTAATGGCCGGTTGTCGTCGTAACCACATTACCTAATGGTGCCGCAACCACCACCAGAAGCTCAGATATGGCGGCCTGATCTCGTCGTGCACTCCGCCAAGTGTCAAACAAGCATACTGATAGCAAGCCGCCAGCTCTCTGACGCAATCAACGTTTTGAATGCCTAACCCGACAAAAGTGCGTATACACACGTTCACCCCGCCGCCCCATAGCAAGGCATTGAAACATTCTTGCGATAGCGACGGAACGACGGTGCATCCTTGCCTCGTGCTCCCCGACATATCGACTATAGTGGCATGGAAAATGCGGTCCACATAGTACCCGCAGTACATGGAAGTCAAACAGTTTGGCCACAGATGTCAGTATCCCTATAAGGCCTGGGAACAGAACCTGTCTTCAATCAATACCTGCCCCTGGTTGATCAGCAAAGAACATAGTTCAAGGAACGAAAGAACCGAAATCACCGCCGCACTCACTGCACCGATGCTTCTGCTTCCACCCCTCTTATGACAGGCGTATACCACGCGCTCCTGCCAGTTGACAGGATCTCGCCCTCCCTACTCCATGCCTTCCGTCGTGTCCGGGGACAAGAACCCCACTCTCTTGTAAATCTTTTCGACACTCGGATCATGTACGTTCAGGTTGACTTCTTCCTTCGTCCCTGCTGAGGAAGCTCCAACGACACCTTCCAGGCCGCTGGGATGGGCTCCCAGATAGTACCGTCTTCGGTAGTGGCTGCAGTCAGCGGACTACTCCTAGTGAATGCGAGGTGAAGCGGGAGGATGGAGTCGAGGTCCTCCAGCGTGGCTAAGGACATGGTAGTGCAAATGGGAGCCGCACCAGATGGAGGTAGAAGCGATGATAGAGTGGCATAACCGACTTTGACGGGCGGTCCTCGATCGACGACGCGAAGTTGAGTGCCCGGAGCACTCCTACATTGTCAGGTGCAATGACATGGCCTAGTAAAGGTGAGTCGGCGCGGGAGAGAAGGGAGTTGCAGAGGAGTTGAACGGCGTCGAGGACATCCGCGACGGGCATCTCCCCCTCGTTCCATGGCGTGCACAACAACCAAGCAGCAGTCGCAGAAGGCTTCGCGAGGCTGATCCTGTAGTATGAAACAAGCATTGTCCATAATCAGCAATACATCCAGCGAATCGAATTGCCCGCCCACATACACAAGATTGTCCTCCAGGTATATTGCGCACAAACTCATGGTGCTTGGTTCTACAGATTCTGCCAGGTTCCGTATGACATCGTGGAGGTTACCGAGGATAGAGTTCATGAAGCTGTTATCGTATTGCTCCATCGCCTCCAAGAAGGCGGATGGTTCCGCATAGTTCACGACGCGGAGTTGGGCCATGTTGAAGTCTAGATACGAGGGTTTGACGTGCCATCGTAAGACCTACTATGTTATGTACTCCATCAATGCCTACCCCATGAGTCAGACTACATACATCTCGAGCGTTGTGACTCGTCCGTACCTGTCCACTCTGAGACGCCTGCGCATCGCAATGCCCAAACGACGTTGCGATTTGCACAACAGGTCATCCTAAGTTCATTCACTTTATTGAGTATTTGGTCGGTATGGTACAAGAGCTCACTTTCAAGCTGTCGGGTCGGGTTTTCAGAGTCTATCGAAGTCGATGCACGTCTTCCCATAATCGCATGGAGTAGCAGGGCTGTGAGCTAATATCTCATTCTGTATGTTCCACTGAGTTATCGAGGGTGAGTCGAGAACAGCAGAAAATCCGCTATTGAGTATGTCGCTTAGTATTAATGTCGCTCAGGTCCAGTGCGGTCCGGCTTGGTTGGATTACGGTAATAGGGTTCAGCCGATCTCCTGGAGTGTCCTGGGCGTCATGTAGCAGACCGCTTGCTACTCTCAATTCCTTACACCATCCCTTGACTTCGCAGAGTAGACTGCCCAGAGTCCTCTGCTTATCATTCTATTTCAAAGGCTTCATAGTTCTGATATGGCTCCCATCGAGGTGGTTAGCCTCAGCCAGCAGAGCCCCGTCACCTGCCATGCCTTTAACGCGGACCGCTCTCGTACGTCTCGTACTGTTTTCAGGTGGCATCGATGTGCGTTCTCATACGGCATTTCTGCCATTGTAGAGATCGCTGTTAGCCTGAACTCCAACGAAGTTCGGATTTACGCTCGTCAGGGCAATGTCTGGAACCATATCGATACGCTCTCTGAGGTCAGTTGCTTCGTAGCCTTGACCAGAGCTCGCTCGTATTCACTCGCGATGTCACCGCCCAACTGCGAATAACAGCACGACAAGCCGATCACCTCCATCGACTGGGCTCCTAAATCCAATCGCATCGTTACCTCTGCGCAGGACAGGAACGCGTATGTCTGGCAGCAAACTCCCGATCCCCAGACCGGGAATGTAATTTGGAAGCCCACGCTTGTCCTGCTTCGTGTTAACCGCGCTGCGACATTTGTGCGCTGGAGCCCAAATGAGGACAAGTTTGCCGTTGCAAGTGGTGCTCGGTGAGTTCTTGTCATTCTACCCCACCCAAGCAGCCCATAGTCATGCCTATCAGTGCGATCGCCATCTGCTCCTTCGATCCGGAGGGTGACTGGTGGGTCTCCCGTCTGCTCAAGAAGCCCATCCGGTCGACTGTTCTGTCTGTCGACTGGCACCCCAATAATGTCCTACTTGCTGCTGGGAGTGCCGACATGAAGGCGCGCGTTTTCTCCGCCTACATCAAGGACGTCGATAAGAGGTGCGTCCACATGTATCTCTTGCTCTGAACCATCGCTGATAGTCAGTCAGGCCTGCTCCCTCTGTCTGGGGCGAGAAGTTGCCCTTCAACACAATCTGTGGTGAATACGCTAGCCCGTCCGGAGGTTGGGTTCACAGTGTCGGCTTCTCTCCTTCCGGTGACGTGCTCGCCTTCGCTTCTCACGACAGCACTCTCAATATCGTCTACCCCGGCGGCCCTGCTATCTACACCATCAAGTTGGCCATCCTTCCGCTGGTCACACTGACCTGGACTACCGAGGAGACGATCGTAGCTGCGGGCCACGATTGCCAGCCCCTGGTATTCGGCGGCAACCATGGTGGCTGGGAGCTCATTGGCAGCCTCGACGACGTGCACTCCAACAAGTCGTCTGGCGGCTCGCGGTCAGGCTTCGGTGGCGCATCGCCTGTCGGTCGTCTCAACAGCGCTGCGTTCAACACCTTCCGCAATGCTGCGGAACGCGGTATCTCCAACGTCCCCGGATCTCCGACCACCTCTTCTTCCACGGAGTCCGAAGTCTTCACGGTCCATCAGAATACGATTACCAGCGTGCGACCGTACGCAGGCGTGCCCGGCCAGGTCACGCAGGTCAGCACGTCTGGTGTGGACGGGAAGCTCGTTGTTTGGGACGTCAACGCCGTCACGCCTATCAGCGCCACTGGATTAGCTGGGAAGCTAGGAAAGCTACAGGTGCGGTGAAAGCATGTATCGATACAAGCAGTGTACAATCAGAATTCGAGAGTAGAATGCAATGGCGATACCATTGAGGTTCGGATATGCTGTTGGTTGCGTAGAAGGTGACAGTCGAAGCACGGAGGTCATTCTCTAATCGTGGCATCCGCTGTCGTATCTGCATACGGGCCCGACAGATCTGCCATGGGCTGCTCGTTGATAACGGCCCACACTGATGCCTTGAACTATTGCATGGTGTGTGCGCGCGCTGAGAATCGTATCGCGCTTGCAACACGTTGGAGCACGCACCAATGTCAAAACCAAACCCATCTTCACCTCCAACGCCCGTAGCTGCTTCAACATCTTCTCGTCCGGAGCCTCGCTCACTCTGCGTGTCTCGGCGATAAGCTACGATGTCCGCAGCGTATGTTCCACGGTTCAATGCGCGATGAAGAGTTAAATCATACCTCTTTGATGTTCTGGGAGAGCTTGGCATACTGCCAGAGCACCTCTGCCTCCAACTCGGACAGGTTGGGGTGACCCTCGTACGGGTTCGCTTCAAAGACAGAGCCTGAGAATAATGTAGCCATCCTGGTCTCAGAGTATACATGAACAACAGTGAGGAGAAAGGGAAACCAGACAGATACAGGCAATTGAGGTGGTGAAGAAAGAGCAAGCCGAGTCGTCCAAGACTGGAGCGCACGTGATCGCGGTCCCGGGCCCCGCGGCCACCGTCGCCGTGTCCGCGGTCACGATGAACGCCTCTTCTCGTGCTCTTTGTTAGCAAGATACCTCGATCGGTCATGCAGCATACTTGGCTATATGTCTCATGTCGTGCGATTGTAGTACAGCACTCTGCTGAGGAAGACACCTGGGCCTGATACCAAGGAAGCCCGCGACCATAGGCCTCCTTAGCGCATCCTGAACTTTCGCCTCCAAGGACCCTTGGATCAAACGCAAGCTTACACTATGGCCTGTACTCTTCGATGCTCGTCATTGGCCCCGTCGCACTGGAACATTCCCGCCTGTACGTACTTGTTCCATTCCACGTGTTGCTTTAGCTCACTCAGGCACGTATGCTTCTACAGTAGATCTCGAATACGAAGAGAGGGCTTATGGTTACACACCGGATAACCTTGTCACGGCTCGAAGCATAAGTGCACTTCACGAAGTCGGCACTTGCCACTTTACGGGCGCCGAAAGCAAGGCCGTTCCACAGCTGGGGGACCATGCCAAGCACTACTCTCGGACGCAGAGCGTACATGATCAGTCTATTTGATCTCAGTACTGTTTCGGACAACATAGCCTATGCATATATGCTTCTTCCAAATTTCATGGCTGTCCCTGTACCATTCGGGGCTCGCATTCTGGTACGGTGGCTGACCAGACATCACGAGATGCACCGGATATTGCCTAGTGTACGTATAACATCTTGGTCGTTCGGTATGATGGGCTTATGACTTTGTCCCGGGACAGATCAGTCCCAGTCGATGTTCAAGGACATGTCACATACGCGTCTTGCTGCATAGCGGTCATGGCCCGGACCCTCTTGTGCGCTCTTGTGCGCAATAGTCTCCGCGGCTGTAGTCGACAATAGGCACTGACGCCCCACACAATAACGTCCCGTTCGCGGACCCATATCTGAGCTCAAAACGATCGCATGCCCCTTCCTCATGTTTCATATCAAGTCCTCCTGCTGTCCTGGCTACCCCTCATGCTGCCCGAATAGGACGGAATCGAGAGCAAGGGCGACGATCATTACGAGCGCCGCCTCATGGCCAACCTCGATCGGGACTCGTGTGCGCCCCGGAGCCCACATTGACGCTATGTGCGAAGGAACAAGACACTGGCGAGTCCGCGAGCCGTTTCAAGTGTTCCAGGTATGCATGTGTGCTCGCTACTTGCTGATGGTCCGTATGCGCGCGTCGTGCTCTCACAATAGCAAGAGGTCATCAGAGCCGTTCTGGACGCGCGGATGGGCGGTACCGAGGGCCGTCTGTCGCTCCAGCTGTTTCAGCTGGCGAGAAAGGGCCCACACACTGGCGACAAGACCAAGAGGCCGCAATTCTCGGCATCAAAGGGTAGATCATGCTCTTCCGGCGTCGCTGCGCAATGCGACGAGATATTTCGCGCCACAACACCTCAAGCGCGAACGCGGGACCGCTTCAACAGATGAACTAGCCGAGCTGCTAGCGTTGTGTCACAACGATTCCATCTCATTGGGCCTGCACCGGGTGTCATACAGGGTCCAAACTAGAACGCCGCACCGAGTGGTCGCGCTCTCTGTAGCCGAACAAGTGACTGGACAAGCATATTGCACGCCTTCTCTCCCGCCAGCGGTAAAGTTTTAGAGTTACTGCGGGTGCCTCGGAAATCACCCTAAGCGTCATCTACGCAATCTCATTTTCGATCCAAAACGTAGCACACTAATAGTCATGTCCACCACGTCTATGACCTGATGCGTACAGGCATGAGCCGAGACGAGATCCTGTATCTGAACCATGATGGCATCCCATGCTCTAGCTAGCAGGCTACCAGCACGAGGCGAGTTCGTCAGAGATGTATGAGAACAAGACGCGAGATGGAGAAAGACAATAAGACCGCGATCGGGGAAGAGATCGTTTCGGACATACGGCTGCGCTTCCCGCATCGGCCACCCCGGACCACGCTAAATTCATATCGGGCTTTCTACGAGTTGACCAGTTCGGATTGAGTCCGAGGTTAATTGCATCACGCGTACATTTCAATAGCACTACAAAAAAGCTATTAACGTCCAAACGGCCCTGTAGGTGGAAAGTGATCATCTTCATGCGGTCCGCAACTTCGTCCAACATCCGTCTTTGAGTTCCAGAGATCGAGCACGCGGGAACACGAAGCGAGTGAATAACGACCGACAGTCCGCATTGAACGCGAAAATAGCACAGAACGACAGTATGGTATACAGAGCAAGTATCCTGGCAGACTGGCACGCGGTATCTCCGCCTTCTCATGGCAGCTCTTCTTCTTCAGACTACCGCGTGCGTGCGTAGCATACACCATCCTACAACAACTCCCAAGTTATCCAGGTGCTAGCGTAGGCATACGCCGGCGTCGTGTTCAAGACGGCCGGTGCATTACGGCGTCGGGCAGGTCGCCTGGCGCGGGATTATGGTGAGGGTTTGGTACAGGCGTGTCTGGGGAGTGCGAGAGGTGCACGAGGGGATTGGGCGGACGTGGCCGGCCGGCGGTTCGTGTAAGACGAAAGAGTGTCTATGTGAGGGAATGGACTGGGCGCGCAATCGAGCGATATATATGACACAGTGGACAGGACCTATAAAAGGTCAGCGAATGCGAGACAGTGACGGTTGGAGCGGACGTACTTCTTCGAGGTCTAGACTTACACACATCCAACATTTGAATTAGAATAAGATTAGCAGATGAACGTCGAAAGTGAGTCGATGGTAGTGGGTGGGTTATTAGGAGTACGACGTCCGGGATTGGGCACAGACGACGATGAGAGGTGCGAGCACGAAGGGGCACGAGGGAGTGTAGGTCATGTTGGAGCCGATCGTGACAGGCCGGTCATAAGGGGGCAAAATGGAAATCCACTGCGTTACTTGCTGACGTTACGGCGAGCGGGACAAGGCCCCGCCTCCGAGGCGCGGTAGCTGATGCCAGGGTCGGACAGCGAGTGTCCCAGCCGCCGTGCCGTGCGCTGCCGCCCGCGGGGAGGGTCCCGGGCTCGAGCCTGAGCTTTCGCCTTGACTAGCAGTACGTCTTCGTCCTCGTCCTCATCGTCGGCCAAGCACATGCGGTCCTCGTCAGGGTCCGCAAGGGTCGACTCATCCTCCGTCATGCACGCATCCGAGTCGCTGTCGCAGTCAGAGGCGGAGTCGTACTCATGGTCGCTATCGCTATCGTTGTAGTCACAGTACGTGTGCACGCGACGCCAGTAACGCCCGAGGAACAGCTTGATGTCGTCTCCCATCTTGAGATACTCGACATTGCGGGCCAGACCGTCCCAGGTGAGGTCGCCGTTGTCCAGCGCCTCCTCCATGAAGGACGTTGACCCAAAGTAGATGTAGTGAATGATGTGATGGAAGGAGGCGGGGTCGGGAACAGGCAGATGAATGACAGGATGCGTACACGTCGACGAGGGGAGAATGCAAGGGAAGCGAGGAGGAGAAGCTGCAGACTGATGCGGTAGACCTGGCAGGGCGTCCGTCGGTGTCTCCATTGCGAGGTCGAACGGCGATGCTCCGCTTAGCAGACCCCTAAAGAGCGCGGAGTGCGCACACAGGTAGTCCATGTGCAACTAGCAAGGACGTTAGGGCCATATAAGTGCGCAAGACTAGGTAACCAACCTTCATGATCATCCGTCGCGGTCGTACAGACTTACGAGTAGGACTCTGCCCCGCAGCCGAAGGGGACGCGTCCTCCAACCCGAAGGACTCAGCGCTCATCTCGGCGCTGATACCCATATCCCGGAACGCATCGCAGACACCTGCAGATGCTTGCGTCTTGTCGGAAGGTGATTCATGGTCTAATGAAACAACTACATAAGAAAAGCGAAGATGTAAGGCGACGCGGCACTCTCGAATGTAGGGTAGAGGGATGTACCAATCGTGCAGTCGGATGTCTCCGGCCTGCTCCAGTAGTGGGGTGCCAGGCGGCGGAGCTGGTCAATGATGTACTCGAGCGGAACGTCGGCGAGAGCTGGGGGCGGGAACGGGCGGGGGACAAAGGGAACGTGATACATTGCACGGCGGATCGGCGCCAAAGAAGGATAGGGGGAGGACAAGGCACCAGAGGTCCGGGCGAGGGAGGCCAGACGAGCAGAAGCGGAATGGCTTATAGGTGTGTGGACGAGGCTGCTATTGTCTGCCGGAGACATGTTTTCGGAAAAGGTATGTTGTGGAAGTGGATTGAGAGGAGGCGCCACCTGATTAGGAAGCCTTGCGCCGGAGGTGAGGCGTGCTAGGAGGGGCTCCTAAGATCACTGGTCAATTGTTTCGACTCGGGGCTTCGCCCAAGGACAAAGAATGCGAACGGAAAGTGAATGTTCCGCAAAGTCGGGGAAAAGAGGAGAGTGGAAGAACGAAGAAAGCCCGCTGTGGCGGGAGACAAGCTGGTCGATTAGCAGGGCGATAGAAGGATTTATAGAGCAATACGGAGTGATGCAACGCAACCTCGCAACAGACCCGTCGACGACAAGACGGACAGAGAACTTCCAAGTCCAGCAGATCTTCTCGATCTAGCCGCACCCGACCACTGTGTTCTTTTGCGCTCCGCTGGAATTTCCCTCGTCCCGCCTCTCCGTGCCCGAGTCCGTCGCCGCATCTGCGTGGGCGCTGTCCCAGCGTTGCCTTGTTCCCGAGCTCTTATTGTCTTTCGCTTTCCTGTTCGAGAGCCTCGTGTCCAACGCGTGCTCGCATCCAAGATCTCCCCCTGCCCACCATACATCCCTGTCGCCGGCTGCTTCGGACACCCATCACGATCTGCTGACTCGCAGACGTCCCAGGTCCACATCGCCCGCCCTTCCACCTCCCCCGTCACCAGAACATCCAAATCAGACGCTGCCATGAATCACAAGTCTTCTCAGATCATGCGGGGTTGTCGCGCTATTGCCTGCCATCACCAATGCAGGCCACAGCTTCGAAGAGAGAGACCTGACTAAGACTAGGGGATCGTTTCCGTTGATCTCACCTTGTATCCGCTTCTGCATTGTCGACGCCGCGGATAGCCTCGTGCCCACATCCACAAATTCATTTCGGCTCGAGCTCCTCCACTGTCTGCCCCGCCATCCACAGCTGCAGTCCAGGTCTCGCGTACCAGAACCCACGGCACAAGACTCACATACCTCAATCAAGATGCGCAGCAACCGCTCGTGCCGGCTGATCATGGACTAGTCAACGTTCCTATTAGAACTCGCTAGGGTCCCCGACCATAGACGCATAGCTAACGGTGAATCCATCGGAGCTAGGACAACACTATCGACACCTAGAACACACAGGCAAACGTTAGCATCGATTCGGATGTCCCTCAAGCACGTAAACCTCGGATACATTGTTGATGCTGCGTCCCGACCGTCGCTAGCGGTACGCCAACACTCACAGTACCACCGGAGCGTCTGCTAGACTTATGACTCTTGCGCGTGCTCGGGTTGATCCGAGTTGCTTTAAGCAACACCATCCATCCTTCTCCCGTCTCACGAAAGAACAAAGGGAGAGCAGTTGAGTGGACTTCTTCGAGGACGGTGAGAAAAACCAGCGCAATGGAGAGCACATTTTCTCAACAATCGGCCGTCCTGCTAATCACCGTGATGGCTGAATGTCATAGCACAGGAATAGTCACCGAGCGTCTCGCACAATCATCCTTAGAGGCCGAACACAGTTATACACATACGGTTGTGTTGGGTACGCGCACTTGCCGCGTAAGCCACCGACAGATTGTAAGATAGTCTGCCGGCGTCTAGTGCGCAACATCACAGACCAGCACAAGCAGCATCATAGATGTTCAGCTCACGAGGTCGCGGCTTCGTGATTATCGACGTTGATTGTCTTTGCGACAGCGACACAGCAGAGGAGCCGAGTCGCACGTTGCGCGTCATGTCACAGGCGTCGAACGGGTAAATGTTCCCCAGGTCTGCTTGGGCGACCCTGTCGCGTAGAGAAAACAATAAAGCTCGACCTTCGCGGCATCAAGATGTCACGACCAGCATCGGGCTGTCTATCAGGTTCACACCGTATCCCAGAGAAGCTCCGGAAGCGCGACTACAGTATCTGCCGATGTGCCGCAGTACTTCTCCCGGCGGACGACAGTAAGAACGGATGAGGGGAGCCGGTTCGTCGGCTAGACGTACTGTAAAGCGCGGAAGTTGGCGGGGCGCAGGAACTTGGCATGTCCCAGAAAGGCACCTTTCGTAGACGCTTATGTGGTCGAGTGGCTGCTGGCAGTCTCCATTCCACGGGTCAAGCTTTCAAGGGGTGACCACAGCCAGGTTCTGCTCGCAATATGTCGGCATGGCGCTGTACGCTGCCATAAGGTACCCAAATACCACGGCGCTCGATAGCTGTCCCCTTGCGCCACACGAGGAGAGGGAGACAATCTCCGCGCCCAACTGACACGCACAGGGTCTGGACAGTCCGAAGACCCATGGGGTAACACGTACACGGCGGCGCGAAGCACGTTGCGTCTGTCCCGCGAATCAAGAGGGTCGTTAATTATTCCAGCCAGTGCCACGGTCCAGATACCTCGAACCAGCGGCGGTGACTCCGCATAACGTTGTACGAAAAGGGGGCTTTCCGAACGACAGACTCGACAATCACCATGCGGGATTGGCCCACATGGCGAGTGCATCGGGACGTATGTGGGAGAACAATGGAACTGTTCTGTCGCCGCCGACCGACGACGCCATTTCGAATTCGTGCGAGTGCGTCGCCGTTGCGTAACTTGCCACAATGGGGCGCTGAATCGGCGCAACAGTGTCTTGGAAGGCCGCCACCGACCACATCCACAGTGCCACGCCACTTGCGCTCCCAGGAAGATTGTTATCAGACAGAACTTTGAAGTGTAAGGGAGGACGAGGCTTAGCACTAGGAGTAGCATACGTCGCAGAGGATAAGCTCTGGCTCTCAGGGAAGTCATCCTAGAGTTACGCAAGTCAGTGCAGCTTGGGACGTGGAGAAGTGCCGAACTAACTATTCTCGATATATGAGAGGATTCGAAGGTCGGGAACCCGGGGATTGTACAACGTGTAGCACTCGGAAGTATGGGAATGGGTGTGTGGGACGGCCTCGACGGATTGTGCATGCTGCTACGCTGCGCTTCCCGCTTCGGCTTGAGTAGTACTTGGAGCGCGGTGAATCGTCTCAGATGCCTCCTTTTCGACACGCTGCCGCTTCCGTGCGCGTTCGGCGTCTGCCCTGATTTCGTTGAATTCCAGTAGAGGAGGGGGGCGTTTCAGCTTGAGCTCAGGGAGCTTGCGCTGTTCGGGCAGTGGTCTGGAATGTACCTCCTCGCGAGGGTCCGGGATAGGGTCGGGTACGAAGGGTGCCTAGTTGCGATTTGAGAGTCAGCCATCACGTCGGTTGCAGTCAACTGCGAAGAAGGACGTACGGGATCTACTCTCAATGCGATCCGGTTCCACCTGATGTCCTTGAAGAGAGGGTGTGATCGGAGTTCTGCATTGATCATGGAGCCGTTCGGGCGCGGCGTCGACAGTGCGCCAAAGCGTTTGTCGAGGTCGTACATGAATGCATTCTGAAAGAACTTTGCGATGGCTGAAGGCACTGGCCGATTGTAATGGATCTTCTGTGCTGTCACGCTCTCCTGAATCTTCGTAACCCCGACTCCGTTAAAGGGCTGCACGGGCCGTCAGAATCTCGGGGTCAGTGGTTCGGCGGGAGACGAGGACTCACAAGGGCGTTCATGAGCATGTCGAAGAAAGTCACGGCTGCCGCCCACCAGTCGACCGCATACCGGGATTCACGCGAGCCCATGTTCTTGGCGAGCGCTTCTGGGCTCATGAAGGAGATGGTGCCTATGTGGTCGGTCCACTCCGTGCGTTCGTCGATGTATCGCGAGAGTCCGAAGTCGGTGATCATGGCATACCCATCCGCGCCGATAAGAACATTGTCAGTCTTGATGTCTCGATGGATGATGCCCTGGCTATGGAGAAACTCGATTCCCAGGATGATGTTGGAGTAGTAGAAGAGGGCGTCGTGGAGGTGGAGTCCACCAGTGCGCTGGACATGGTCCAGAAGCGTTCCACAGGGAGCATACTCGAGCATCAGGTATGTGTTCCGAACATCAACGTACGCGTCCAGGAGACCTATGATGAAGGGGTTCCAAGGAAGCTTGCTCAATATTCGACGCTCAGCGTGCTTCTTGGCGGCGGCGATGTCTCGATCCCAGCAGTCATCATTCTAGGCCAAGAGTGAGCAGCGCCACAGAGGTAAATACTTCAGAACACGCACTCTTTCCGTGTCGCGGAATATGCGCTTTGAGATGGTTTTCATAGCGAACACCGCACCGGATTCTGGGGTGGTACGGCTCTTGACTTGGGCGAGGTAGACTTCGGCCCAACCTCCATCGCCTGATAGAGATAGTAAGTGTGCAATACATGAGCGGTATGTGAGAAACAAACCTAGCATCCTCACACACTCCAAATCACTCAGGTTTACTCTGGAGACTTTCGGGATCACGTTAGAGTCTAAGCTCTGTGCCGGTGGCGTCGAGGGAGTCGGTTTACGTTGTCTTCGTGATGTTCCGTCTGCCCTGTCGAGCTGTTGAACATGTAGTCAGTGGATAAAGTGTAGCTCTTCCCATTTTAGGGCACACCTTTACTCTTGAAGAAGATGCTATAGGGCTATGCAGACGTTGTGTGCGAGAGATCTGCCCCGGTTTCTTGGCTGTCGCAAAACCGCCATTCTTCCCAGCTTGTTCCGAGAAGTGGTAAGGGGTAGCCTTTTTTGCCACAGGCATATCTGAGGGATGTTTCTGGTAGGTACCGTAGGGGGTTGTGGTGAAGGTGGATGGAAGGCTGTTGAGAGTGGCGGTCGCATTCAAGTTCACGACGCGCACAATAAAGTAGCCACCGCGGTCACGTGTAACATTGTACCTTGATCGGCCCGGTCCATTCAGCGCCCATTGATTCGCTGCATCGGCTCACTACGTTAAGACAGCCTTTCCTCCGTCCCCTCGAGCTCTCTGGCTTCGCCTTCTCCAGCAGCGACTCATTACTCCGAATTATAGCCGTCTGGTTATAATATACCTGCATTTGTGATCTTGCTGGACTGAGGACATCCTTGTCTGCTTGGCTTTCCACCTTGTTAACAAGTCATCTCTATCCAATAATGGATCAGTACGTCCATTTGTTGGATCTGCGTACAGTCTTTCTTACCACCAAAACAGTCTTGAGCTCAACATTCGACAGCTCACTCTGTCTGACCTCGCCGAGAGTATTGGAGAGGTCAAGGGCGAAGGTGCCGATGCGGACGACGTCGTGTCTGCCATTGACCTTATCACATCAAGAGTTGAGACCCGACAGCTTTCCAAGGCTTCTGACGAGCAAGATAACCTCCCTGACGGCTATTCTCTCAACGGGGACTCCCACGAAAACGGTGAAGCGGTAGCAGAAGAGAGGGTATTCATGGTGAGTAATCAAGCTGCCACGCCTTCATCTCGTCGCCTGACACTCTCCAGTCGAACTCGCGGGTGCAATGCAACATTGGTTTTGCAGAGCTTGCCATTAACATGCCACACTCGCACGTCAAAGACACAGTCCCTGTCCTCGTCGATATCCTGCGTGATGTCCCATACATTGATTTTGACCGCTGCCTCTCGTGGGATGGTATGTTTCTGTACGGCTTCTGCGTGGATATAGTCACGCTGAGATCTTCTCTAGAATGGGCTATGCCTGATCAGCTGGTCTCTACCACCGTGACTGCTCTGCTTAAGATCGCAAGTGCTCATCCTGAGTATAGACAAGTTACTTTCGACGCCATCACGAACCTTGTGAAGGAGATTGTCCCTAGATTCCAGACTGAAGACTGTGAGTGGTCACTGTTAGTATACGCCACCATGCTAACTATGAACCCCAGCCTTTGACGTCCTGTCCCAATACGCTCCTGCTTTTCACGGACTATACAGAGCTGTCATCTCTATTCCCTTCGACTGGTCTCCCGAGGAATGGCGTTCTCTCGCCGAACCCCTCAACCAGCTCTTCTTGCCAGACACCATTGAGCGCCTCAACAAGCTCCCTATCGAGGCTCTGAGTGGATCCGGCGAGGATGTGGAGAAGATCACCTACGTTCAAACCCTCGTCTCTCGGTACATCTCTTGCGGCCGTCCCCTCACCGGTTACTTCATCGTTTGCTGCGTCATTGAGGCGAAATGGACGATTCTCGCGCAGGCTATGAGCCGGACGTACTCGACAAAGGACATCGACGTGGCCCCCGCGCCGCAAGAGGCCGCAGCGGCCAACATTGCCTGGCAGAAGTTGTTGAAGTATCATGAACCAGGAAACGGCTTCACAGAAGAGAGTCAGAGGGTCCTTTTGCGAACGACTATGCGGAACGTTTTGCACATCTTCGCCACGCTGCTTGTACTGATTCAGGAGATGGACTCGGATCCGGCCGATGATAGCTACGCATGGGAGACCATGTCTGAAAGTCTGGTGCGTCACTTGGCAGAATAATCTCACTAGTACAACGTCTGACGGTCTACCACGCAGAAACTTGCAGCCGTGTGCTGTGCCGCTCTGGACGAGTTGGATCCAGGTCTCTATGAACGCTTGAAGACACTTCTCAGTTCGGAGTCCCCCATTGTCGACAGCATGGTTCAGGAGGCTGCGCTAAAGTCGACCTCTATCCTCGTCCGGTGGTCGGTCTACAGCATTAGCCGGTCGGTGTACTCGACTGATCCTGTTATAGCTTCCCAGACATTGCCGCCCCTATGGCCAACCACCTGCGACGCTTCGTCACCTCACCGCTGTCGATTTTCGAATTTGAGTTCGCGTCCACTGCGCGTACGCCATCGTCTCTATTGGCCGCTGCAAGATGTCTTTCACTCTGCATCGACGTGGGTGGTGGTTCTCTATATGTCTACGTTCTATGTTGATATCAGCTATGCCACAGCTTGCTCCGGGAGACGACCTCATCATGTCTTACATGTACTCTCTGTTGAATTACATTGCAGCGACCAGCAAGGATATCTTCGAGACATCAAGCATCATTATGAACCTTGCGGACGTTCCCGACCTGTCCACTTTGCACTCTGTCGAGACCGGGTTGAGAGGCCTGTCGGAGGACGAGAAGCGTACGGTCGGCATCAGCACAATCTCAGTTGCATCGCGCCTCGCACTCGAGAACAAGAACGAGGAGGTCTGTCATCAATCTTATGTACGAGATGATTGCGATATAACACCTTGACAGGTTACCCGTTTGACCATCTCGATGCTGCTACAACGGATGCGAGCCGCGGAGCCAACGGTGGAGGCCGCGATTGCGTACAATCTCGTTGACTTGGCCCTCATTGCGCCTCAGAGCGCTTTCGTCGATATCATACGTGCCTTCTCTTCAATCAATCGATCCGCAAACCTCGATGACACAAGGTTCTCAAACAATATGGTACGGCGTCTTTTCTATTGCACCATAGTAAATCGTCACTAAATAACTCTTTGCAGGTTCTTGCAGCACAGACGAGACTCGCGAAAGAGCTGAGGGGCCGCCCAGAGCTTTACCAGCTCTATCTGACAGAGCTACTGACCCTGTTTGCGGACAAGGGCGTCGCCATCCAGAACGCTGCCATATCAAATCACCATGCTAAGGTCCGTCGACCCCAAAAAGAACCTTACGCCTCGTGCACGCAGCTATCTGACTTTGACCTCCTTACGCAGCTAGAGGAGATGTCGGAGCAGCTCGCTTCCCTTCTTCTGCCCATCGACGCCCTCCTCAGCCACGAAGACTTCGAGATTGGCCCAGACGCCTCGTACAATGTCGTCACGCTCTTCCGCAACATGTGGTTCCTCTGCGCCCTCTTCGGCTTCACAGCCCCAGCGACCCGTACACCCACCGCGATGGAGTGGCGCCAGCCCGCGCTCGCGCGCATTGCCACGCGCACTCCGCCAATCGTCCTTGAGGAGGCGCATGACACGATCGTAAGCGACCTCGAGTACAACACAGTCATTCGGCAAGAGTATGTCGAAACCGTCATCGCCAAGCCCCGGGCGCTGCTCACAAAGCATATCCCGCTCCGTGCGAGCGAAGTGCGCTACCTCCTGCCAGGGCAGGTGCTCTTCCTCCTCGCCATGCACGACGTTGAGAGCATGCGGGCCGCCGCCGGCTGCCCATCGTCACTCGTCACGTACTTCGTCAACAAGGGCATCAACAAGAACACCGGCCTGTTGCAGTGCATGGAGGCTGTTGCAGAGAAGGTCATCAGGGGCGCGATCTCTGACCTGAACGGCCAGGCGGCGAAGCAGGCGCTGCCGAGTGGATTGTCGATGGAGCTCCGCGCGCTGCTTGTGGCGAGCACGCATCGGATCCTCAAGGCGCGGGAGATCGCTGCGCGGTACTTGAACAGGCTGATCACGTCGTTCCCTTCTCTCATGTGCGACCCGCCGTTGGTGTTCGCAATCCTTGAGGTATTGACGCTGCTGCGCCGCGCAACGGAGAACGAATTCTTGGATGAGGTGTGTGGGAATGCTAGCGCACTACTTGACAAGCTGATGACGGCCTGGACTGCAGGACAACCCGACATACACCTACTACTCCGACCGTGCAGACTTCACGCTCCAGCTTACCGATAACTACGAGGCGCGGAACCAGATGCTTTCCCAGCTTCAGCGGGAAGCGAGCACGTGGTTCGAGCTTGCGCTCAGCAGAGCTCCCATTGAGCTGCACTCGACACTTCAGGTAAGAAATGTTGCATGGTGGCTGGACACTCCGGTGTTTCTGAAAGCAATATCCAGAAATACCTGGCGACGGTCCCGAACTCGTCGCTCATGGAGTCCTGCGAGCTCGGAGCGTCAATCGCCCTCAATTGGGCGAAGGCAATCGGTCCGATCGAAAGAAAGCTTGGTAAGTTCGCAAAATACTTAGGTATACCCCGTGTCTCACTTTCTCCAACAGCGTCCCTGTCCTCTATGTCAATCTTCAAACCCGACCGCGCGAAGACCCTAGCAAACCAGCTAGCGTCTAAGGGATACTACACGGGCGAAGCAGCGGGCTTTAAGTTTGGTCGTGCTAGCGGTGATTGTGGCATATATCAAGTCGTTTCCATATCGCTGATAGATCACCTTGTTAGGACTGGATGGATTGGATGATCCGTTGTCCTTCGTGCCGAAGCGAGAGATCACGCTGCTCAAGAAGCGGATTGCGGATGCTATCACCTCGATCCGAGACAAGACGAATACATTGACGGTCGCGGATCTCAAGCGCCTCCTGTTCCGTGCTGCATCGACTCTCATTTTCCTCGAAGAGGTGACTTAAATATGTACAATCTCCTGTTCACGGGGTTTGACACTGGCTGTAGTGGGACCACGATTTGGCACACTACCTTGTGGCTCTACCATTCGAAGCATTTACCCAGGCCTCCATCTCTGCCGGCATCGAGTGCTGGTCCTGGGTAATTGCAGAGAAACCCACTTTTGAGGTCACTCTCATGTCGGAAATCGCCGCAGCTTGGGATGCCAGCATCAAACATGGTAAAGGCATGTTTTCCAAGAGCCAGAAGTGAGTTCAGCACGCCACCTCTGCTCGTCTTCTTGCTCAAGCCTGTCGTGTTATAGTTACGTTGATCCGTTTTTGCAGGAAGTACAGTACAGCCCGACAGACAAAGCTACCATAGACCGCCTCACAAGAACCGCTGCAAGACTGATCACTCCTCACGGGCTCATCCTCCAGCTTCTGTTCAGCAGGTTGCAAGCTGCGAGGTATCGGAGACCTGGATTGATGCTGCTATTTCAACGGCTAGCCCTTTCCTCCGCTCGCGCGCACGAGACCATGTCGTGAGTACACGTGGTGATCTGTGATGTCCTCTATTGAATTCCCCGCAGAACGCATCCCCTGGCTCGCGAAGCTCGCTTCTCATTCCTACTCTTCGGGTTCGAAGTACTCAAGAGCTCATTTCTTGACGTCTTCTGTGAACACCAGCTGCGAACCAGTCTCTATAACGCAGCCTATTCTTGGTTCGCCGTGCGGCCACAGTAGGTCTTTGCCTATTTCGATGCCTCAGGCGAAGAGATTGACCGTGTTTACCAGATGGTCGTATGGCTCGAATCGAGTGCAGGTCGACGCAGATATCAAGTTGTTGTCTGAGTTTCTATCCTATCTGCAAGCAGACTCGATCAGGGGTTATGCGCCCATTTCGAGCCTTGCGCCAACGCATGCCCCAACTCAGGCTCCTTGTATGTGCTTTGCTCTAAGTACCGGAATCGTCAACCTCAACCGAACATTACTCGCAGACTATATCGCCGCTCTCAAGAATCTAGGACTGCCTCTCAGGCTTCTGGTTGAGAATGAAGTATTCCGCTTGACTGTCTGGGGCAATCCCGTCAACGATACAAAGCGGGGACAGGACCACATATGTCTTGTAGAGAAAACGATGCTAGACGTGGGTCGCACTCTGTTACGATGATTGCTGATTGCGCATTGACGACGATCGTACAGAACGCTTGGACAGCTGCCATCCGCAGAACTTGGAACATCGACCCTGCTATCGCCGTCTACATGGCTGAGCGATTCAGTCAGCCAGCAGTGCAGACTGCCGTTAGTAGCCTAGTGCGGTCGAATACTCGAGACGTTCTGGACGTTCCCGAAGGCCTTCACTTCCTTGTAACCGAAAGCCTTGGCGCGAGTGTTCAACGCGATCTAAGGGTATGTTGCATTTGTTGTCTTCACTTGAGATGAAGCCGACTAGAGTGTACTTCAGTACCTACTCCTCTGGGCCCCTGTTCCTCCAGTGCTCGCTATCACCTTCTTCGAACGCCGCTACAACAACCATCCTCAGTTGTTACAATATGCTCATCGGGTACTGGAGCAACATCCCGTGGACTTGACGTTCTTCTTCGTTCCGCAAGTCGTACAGGCCCTTCGATACGATGATCTGGGTATGTGAGGGCGCTGGACCCTGCCGAAAGCAAGTTGACCATTTTGTCAGGCTACGTCGCACGCTTCATCTTTGAGACCGCAAAAATCTCGCAACTTTTTTGTCATCAGATCATTTGGAACATGAAGGCCAACTGCTATAGGGATGACGCTGGGGAACAAGAGGACCCGATGAAACCTACTCTGGACCGGATGACTGATATGGTTGTCGACTCGCTGTCGGGCGAGGCGCGTGCGTTCTACGATCGCGAATTCGGCTTTTTCAACGAAGTTACCTCTATCTCGGGCAAGCTCAAGCCCTTCATCAAGAGGACGAAGCCGGAGAAGAAGGTACGTAACTGACTTCATTATGACGAGCTGGAAGGAGATATATCTACTTGTGACCCATAGGCAAAGATCGACGAGGAAATGGCTAAGATCGTAGTCCAAGTCGGTGTATACCTTCCGAGCAATCCGGACGGCAAGGTCATCGACATCGATAAGAAGTCCGGACGACCGCTCCAAAGTCACGCGAAGGCAGGTCTCCAGTGAGCGTCTTCCCTAACTAATGCTGATTGCAGATAATAGGCGCCCTTCATGGCTACCTTCAAGGTGCGCAAGGAGCGACTGGTCGTCAAGGGCTCTTCCGACAATATTCTGGATGCGGATACCCAAGGCCAGGAGGAGACCGAGGAGTATGACATCTGGCAGCAGGCTATTTTCAAAGTCGGAGACGACTGTCGTCAAGACGTTCTCGCTCTCCAGGTCATAGCGATGTTCAAGAACATATTCACGAGTGTTGGACTGACCCTCTACGTCTACCCTTACCGCGTGACGGCCACTGCTCCTGGTGTAAGTTGCCACCACACACTCCAGTGATAATCGCTGACTCGTAGCACCATAGTGTGGTGTCATTGATGTGGTGCCTAATGCAACATCTCGTGATGAGATGGGTCGAGCGAAGGTCAATGATCTCCTCGATTTCTTCGTCGCCAAATACGGCGGAGAGGACACGGTGGAGTTTCAGAAAGCTCGCCTGAATTTCATTCAATCCATGGCGGCCTATTCTGTGGTGTGCTACATCCTGCAGGTCAAGGATCGCCACAACGGGAACATCATGATCGACGGAGAGGGCCATATCGTCCACATTGGTAGGCGCTCAAATATCCCTCTGTTCAAGGCACATCGTTGATTCGTCTCGTTGCAGATTTTGGCTTTCTATTTGACATAGATGAGTCCTGGCACATATGGCGTTGGGATATTGGCTGACATTCTCTCTTGTGATCTCTCTACGTCCTGGAGTGAGTCGCTTCGCTATTGATCCTACTAACCGCCATTGACCACGCGACGCAGGGTGTCAAATTTGAGCCGAACTCTTTCAAGCTCACGCACGAGATGGTTGTCCTCATGGGCGGACGGACCTCGCAAGGTTACCAACTCTTCCAACAGTTGACAGTGAAGGCGTTCTTAGCTATACGGCCGCATGCCGATCAGCTTGTCAGCACGGTACAGCTGATGCTTGACACTTGCCTTCCATCCTTCAAGGGGGAGCCCACGATCCGTAGGCTCAAGGAGCGTTTCGCGCTGCACTTGAATGAGCGTCAAGCAGCGGAGTACATGATGTCTATTGTGAGGAACGCGTACGAGAACGTGCGGAGCACTGTGTATGACGAATTCCAGAGGGTACGTGCATCGAATTCATTGCATTGAAACCCATCTCACACCTCGTATAGCTCCAAAATGGCATACCATACAAGTAGGCGAGATGTGTTGCGATGGGCTCCGAGAAATTGTCTTGTTCATGTTTATTGGTAGTAGCAGTATATATCTCATAGGTCTCAGGGACGGTAGTAGTAGGGATGATTTTAGCGCCCAACGCGAGGGCTATGTTAGCGCGCGAAGTTGAGAAGTGTCCGAAGGACGATCACTTCGGCTTACCGCAGCACAACATGCTACCCTCTCCAGGTCCGCGAATTCGGATTTTCACTACTTTGCTTGTGCGCTTTGCACACGCCACCCGCCACTCTTTGGGTAGGAGCCACTGGTGCTCGCGTGTCCCACCCGCCCTCTGTCTTACAAGCTCATCACTTCCAGTCTCGCTCGCCACTGAGATCCCCGCTTCCTCTTTCTCAAGCTGCGATCGCCATCCTTGATCTGAAGCTATAGAATGAATATTGAGCTCGCGGACGTGTCCTTCGAAGCTAGCGAGTGGGATGTAAAGCGAGCCTTTGGTGCCATCCTTCACGGCGAAGGTTTCTACAATGCATCTGACCCAAAGTCGCGACCCATGTGAGTGTCCAGGACACCAAGAATCGGCCGTCGCTTGCACTCACCCGTCGTAGCAACTTCAAGGTCTCACTGAACCCTGGCCGCGGTGGCGTCCAAAATAATGGCTCGGGAGAGCTGATCCTGCCTAATCGCAAGTTGGGTGATAAACTCCTGAAATGGGTGTACGAAGATCACAACCCGGTCCTCGTACTCGGACGAAAGATCAGGCTTTTCCGAAGTAAAGATCGACCCAGCCGGAGCTTGCAGGAGACGCTCGATAAAACTCCATATCTCGATCCTGCCCTCGAAGAGAAACGGGAAGAGAAGCTCAGAAAGCTTGACATGGGCTTACATGTCGATAAACTCCAGTTTGGCGTGTTCTATCGTCACCCGCAAGATCCTATGACTGCCTCTCGGATATTCTCTCGCGAGTTTGAGTGGGGCCACCGGAATAAGGGAGCGGGAATGATGTGGTTTGAATACGATCACAAGCTCATCCGCATCCAGGTTGGTACATGTCCATTACAGGGCGCTCCCAACCATGTACATACGTGCTGATGACGCGCAGCTTGGGGACAAGATGACCGAAGAAATCGGCTCCAACGTCGCTATCACCTTCTCAAACATTCGACGAATGGCTATAGGTATGGATTATGGCAATCCATGTGAGCACCCTGGTTCTCATCGCTCCCTGCTGCGTTGACGAGCGAACACCTGTCTCAGTCATTGTATTTGAGCTGTTGACGCCTCCGATGCTCGAACGCGAGCGCTTCAACCGCACAAGGACCGGCGAGGATTGGCGAGACCAACGCAAGTTTAGGCAAAGGCTCAGCAGTCTCAACGACGCCCACGCAGTTGTAGCTCCGTACGCGCACCACATCCGCCTCATCCTCCATTCGGAGCAAGACATCCTCACATTCGCGGAGTTATGCACTGTGGCCGATCTCAAGAAGCCGTTCTGGATCAACGTCGAATCTTTCAACAACGGCTTCTTTTCGCCGAAACAACTCCATCTATACCACATTTGGGTTTCCAAGTTTGCTTGGCCCGTTGCCTTCCAGCTTGAGTCCCTTCTCCACAATGGCTTACTACACACTGAGGATCTTCTCAAGCACTTCCGGAGCCACATCGAGAAGCTCTGTCGAGACTATCCCGATGATGCAGGCGACATCCTTCGTGACTTCTCCGAGGCGCTTCGTACCAAGGCTCCTCTAGATACTTACATGGACTGCTTCCGTCGCGTTACGCCCGGTACGGGAGGACAGAAGTGGGGGACACTTCGCAGCGACGGTCAGATGACGGAGCGGGCGCGGGACTCTGGAAAGTTCAAATGCTATCACGTTACATTCACTCCTACCCGTATCCTCCTCGAGGGACCTTACGTGAGCCAAAGCAATCGTGTCATCCGACAGTTCGCCGGGTACGAGGACCACTTTCTCCGTGTCGACTTCCGCGACGAGGATCGCCTACAGTACAGATGGGCACGAGAGGTAAGTGTTGTAGCCTTCCCCCCAAATCACCGCACAGCTGACGATATCGGAGGTTGATGGTACGACACTCCTGGAAGAGCGCGTGGGTGGCACGCTGAAACACGGCTTCGACCTCGGAGGGCGCCACTTCGAGTTCCTCGCATATTCACAATCCGCTTTGCGCGAGCACGCGGTGTGGTTCATGAACCCCTTCGATCACCCAACACGAGGTTACGTAGACGGACAACGCATCCGCGACAGCCTAGGCGACTTTTCCAAGGTCATCGACGCGCCGTCGAAGTATGCCGCACGTCTCGCTCAAGCGTTCACGGCAACGGACCCATCTGTGTCTATTTCACACGACCAGTGTGAGGAGATGTCTGACATGGGCGAAGAACCGTACCTGTTCACCGACGGAGTCGGCACCATCTCGCCCAAGCTGGGCGATATGATCTGGGAGGCCTTGTGTACAGCGAAAGAAGATCTCCGGCGCCATGAGCGCAAGCCCTCCGCGGTAAGTGGAATATTGTAGTGCATGGCGCTGGACGCTTACTTTGCCCCAGTATCAAATACGGTACCTAGGTGAGCCCCTCGAAGACGGCCATGTACTAATACTGACGATCACTCTAGGATATAAAGGTATGGTGGGTATTGACGAACGACTTGAGGGTGTCAAGATGCGCCTCAGGCCGTCCATGAATAAGTTCGACGCCCTTGACAAGGACGTTGCGCCAATTGAGATTGCACGCTGGTTCGACAACCCGGGAACTTCATATCTGAACAGGTCAGTCCTTCCCGAGATGTCGCTTCCAATATATCTGTCCTAACATAGATAATGTAGGTCACTCGTCATGATCCTCGAAGACCGCGGAGTGGACAAGGCAGTGTTCCAGAAGCTGCAAGACAAGGCGGTGGAAGCAGTGGTCACGGCGTCCGACTCCATCGATGGAACCGTCACATTACTCAAGACGCACAACATCGGGCTCAGTCTCGGACTGCCGTATATTCTCAGAGGCCTTAAGGCTATCGGGATGGGAATGAAGGAAAAAGAAGTGACCACCGGAACCCTCAATGATACCTTCCTCTACAGTCTGATTGGATATGCTCAAGCCCACATTCTGCGCGACATGAAGCACAGTGCCAGGATACCGATTCCGGACAGCTATCTCCTTGTGGGTTTGGCAGATGAAGGGCCTGCGTATGAGGCGGAGGGTGTGCAGAACGTCTTCTGCCTCAAGGAAAACCAAATCTTCGGTACGTAAGCCATGAATCTACTTCCCGCCTGATCATCTGATATGCTCGTGAAGCTTGTGTTCAGAACGAGACGGACGATGAACCAACTTACCTTCAAGGTATGGCATCGTTTACATAACAGCAACTTGTCAACCCAACGTGGCCGTAGGCGTAGTGGTGATTTCTCGTAGTCCTGTCGTCCACCCCGGAGATGGTGAGTACTCGTACCACCTATCAGTGCGACGCATGTCTCTCATCTTCACGTAGTTCAGCGTGTATATGCTATTGGCAAGCCTCCCGATGACAAGGTCTGCTTCTTCCGGAACCTTAGGAACGTGGTAGTTCTCCCCTCCGTTGGTGCGTTTCCTCAGCGTGTCTGTCCAATGGACCCAACTTACTTGCCTTGCACGTCTTGACAGGGAAGCGTTCGCTCGCTTCTATGTTAGGTGGAGGTGATCTTGATGGGTAAGGACTTACTACTCTCCTTTGGAGCGTCTCGAGTTCATAGTTGTACAGGGACCTCTACTCCGTCATCAAATATAGCCCCTTGCTGCCGACCGAGCATGCAGACCCTGGATCATATGAACCTGTAGGTACTAAGAGACTTCCAGATGGACGGCAAAGCACTGTGGACGATATCTGCGATTTCGTCGTAGAGTATCTCAACTCCGACGTTTTGGTATGTCGTTGTATCTTCAATGGATACAGTACGTTAACGCAGATTTATAGGGTCTCCTTTCCGATCGACACCTGATAATTGCGGGTGAGTACCTTGATCTGGCTGCTGTGTTCTTCATAGGGCGCGCCAAGTTGACGTGTCCGATAACTGCTCAGACCAATCGCGAGAGGGAACAAACGACCCGGCTTGCCTAGATTTGGCTCAATTGTGTAGTCAAGCCGTCGACTACCCAAAGAATGGAATCCCGGTGGATATTCATGATTCTCCTCGCCTATTGATTCGTTTCAAGCCAGACTGGAAGATGGTAGCCTTTCCCCTCCCTTTGCAACCCATCTTTCGCTTATCTCGGCTTTCTCCTTTGTCTAGGCCGAAGACAACGACCCTCGCGACACAGACTACTACTTGTCCCCTCGAGCGCTGGGAGAATTGTTCCGGAGCATCACAATCCCGAAGCCCAAACCATCTGCTGAGTCTTTCCCCAACCCTGATGGGCCCAAGATTGTATCAAAGCCTGCGAAGAGAGAACCGCCACTCTCAGATGTCATCTCCTTGGCGCTGAAGCCATTCATCGAGCGGCAGCTGCACTTCTACGAGAATTCCGACAGGAACGTGGCCGATATGAGGGGCCTTTTCCTCCGCTACGAGCAAGAGCTACGGTACATCTGTGTCACACACGCTCTCTCCGATGCCCCGGACATACGGCTGCAGGAAGAGGAAGTTGCGATTGGGACAATCCTTGCGAACTGCTCCCAGCATCGCTGGAGAACCGACCGTATGCATCGCATGCGCATGCACGCGGGAGAACTTGCTCGGGAAATCAAGTACAAGTTATATCACCCCTCCGACGTCTTGAATCCGGACCAAGGCGAGCTCCTCTACGGTCTGTCGCAGGCGTGGCTTGCGTGGGACTTTGGGACGAGGAACAGCTCCGTGTTCGGCGCGCGGAGCTTTAGTCTAGTCGCTCTAGGGGTGGTACTGGATACCCTGTCGAAGCTGGGTGGCATTCCGTGACGTTTCTGTATTGCATGTTGTAGCCTCGATGAGTGTGTGGCATCTTCTGATTTGTATGTGTATGATGTAGTGCAGTATTGAGTCCCTGCAGATCAATGTAACCCTATGCTATGGTCACCGTGTTACCCCGCACTCTTCCACCGACCACGATGTCGGGTCACGTCGTGCGTTCTCGCCATCGACTATCATGGACTACCCTTGGGATTTGGAGAGTCAGTTTACTGGGGCTGTATGTGTTTTCAGTCTGTTGTCATGCTGCCAAGATCGGCCCTCGTGAGTTCTCCTCGCTGTCCTCCAAGGCCATGGCTTCCCTAGTCGCATCCCCCGACCCGTTGCGCAATGTCGACCCTTCCAACCCCCAGTCGCATTTGTCGCGAATACTGGTCCCACGACCGCCGGATACGGAGAACAACACCATGGTCCGGAAGTACATTGTTGACACGATGAAGAAACTGAACTGGCACGTCGAGGAGGACACCTTCAATGACACCACACCATACGGCGTGAAACATTTCACGAATGTGATTGCTACGAAGGACCCGCAGGCCCCCCGACGTGTCATTTTAGCTGCACACTTTGATAGCAAGTTCTTCGCGGCATATCCGCAAAACCAGGCGAGTGCTCGGGATTGTTCGGGCTCGTTGAAGTATGCTTGCTGACGTGTCAGGTAGTAGTTTCTTGGTGCTACGGACTCCGCGGCACCCTGTGCATTCATGCTGGACCTCGCAGAAACGTTAGATCCTCTACTGAACGAGCGAATGGCACGATTAGAGAATGGCGAGGAGGATGACGAGGATGTGGCTGAGACTACGCTGCAACTGGTATTCTTCGATGGGGAGGAGGCGTTCAAGGATTGGACCGCTACAGACTCGATATACGGCGCGAGGTATGTTAACCTTACCAGGCTGTTCCGCATCTTAAAACGGAAACAGACACTTGGCACACAAGTGGTCTACGACCTACATCGCTCCTCATTCAAAACGAAGGTTACTGCCGGCTTCGACTACGGAGCTTGGGACGATTGAGCACCTCATCTTGCTTGATCTACTCGGGGCACCCCACCCACAAATTCGATCTTCCTTCGTCGACACGGCCTGGCTCCATGACGCTATCGCGTCAGCAGAAAGGCGACTCGCAGATAGTGGCGCATTCGCATACGAGAAGGATGGCATCAAAGCGGTCGAGACGTTCAGGCCGTTTTTCGTCCCCCGTGAGGGTCCTCAGTTCAACTTTGGTGGGATCGAGGATGACCACATACCCTTCTTGAGGCTTGGTGTGGACGTGCTGCACATCATCGCCAGTCCGTTCCCACGAGTATGGCATACCCTCAAGGTAGGTGTCCGAAAGATGCCAGACAGATGCAAGGCTGAGACAACACTGCCCAGGACGACGCATCTGCTCTGGATATAGCCACGATGCGGCGCTGGAATCTAATCCTTCGTGTGTTCATGGCGGAATACCTCCATCTCCGACCTGCGGAGTTGACCCGCGACGAAGTTTCCAGGCCACAACTTCATTCAGCCGACGAGCTGGTAAGCAGGCATCGCTACCAAGTCGATCCAGGCTAATATCATTTCAGTAGCTGACTCTCGGGTAAAGTAGTCAATCGTGGTGACCAGGATAGACTACTTCATTGGTGCCTTAGAGCAAGGCCGTATGCAATTGTAACTCGATGAACTGCCACAGGATCGTACAAGGTGGCTGTGCTGTCACGCGCAGTAGCAGCCAGTCAACGTAAGCTTGCGAGTGTTGCTTCTTGGACGCCTAGTCTGTGGATTCCACTACGAGTGTTGCGGGTGACGGTGGAGATGGGTGATTCACTCTAAGAGAAGAGTCTTATAATGCTTAATGAGGGCCGTTGCATCCGCTGCGACCTGTAGCGCAGCCACGGTGACTTGTCAGCAGCCAAGTAGGGCATGTAAGCCGTCTACATACCTTCTGATTCTCTATGTTCTCTGCCATTCGAGCGTTAGCTAAGGCGTATATTTTCTTGCGTGACTTCTCTCGTGAGATGGTTTGTGCTTCCACTACAGAACGACGGCGGTCAGTGTGACACCTAGGAGCTGTATCAGTTTGACTAGCAGCGTACACATAGCACTGGCTTCGTTGATCTGCGCTGCTCGACGGTGGGACAAGTCTTCGATGACTTCAGTATGATGGCCAAGAAGGGTCTGAACGCATGCCTTCGTAGCGCGTCAAGAGCACGTTGAGGCCTCGACATTTGCGAACATGCGTACATTCTGCTCGGCCAGAATGACCCTGAACTGGTTCAGTGTGGCTTCCTGAGTGACCTCCTTTGCTCTGAGATCGGAGACCAAAGCACGAGCCTTGTCGCTATGGGGTGATGAGACTGACTATATGCGCATATACTTTGTGGAAAGTGCTCACAGGGACGCCATGCCGTCCCGCAGGGATGCCTCGGCTTTCTTGCGCGCCGTCGTATATAATGCATCTCTTTCTTTTTGGAACGCGATTGACCGTGCGGACGACTTAGTCGCTTTTCTTTCTGGCAAATTATCGGGTTGAGAGGAATGTTTCTATGATTCGTTGAATTAGATTGCGTACTTTGCATTTCTTGTAACATGGCAAGCATCTCGACCATGCTACGTAACATCAGTGGGGGCGCACTGAACTCTCTTGTGTCGGACTGCTCACCTGTCTTCGTCGCCTTCTTCTTCTGCGGCGTCTTCTTCATCTACCTCCATATCTTCTTCTAATTTTTGACTCATGACCGCATATTTACGCGCTGCAGACGACGGACGAGCCAAGTGCGACCGCATATGGGTGGGCACGGCCGCGGGTGGTTGGCTGGGTCCTGCGCGGTGGTGAATACAGCTGGCAACGACGGCAATTTATAAACATACGAGCTTGAGTGACACCTCTCTTCGGCATTCTTTCACTCTCTTTGCGGGTGATCGTCTGAGAGGAACCGTTGAGATGGAGGAACACTCTACTATCGGGGGCCCCTGGCGTCGTGGACAGCTGGTCACTGTGGAAGCCTGTCAACGGTGTTCGCCTGCCTAATCGGGCGACCGCCACAGCTTCCGTGACCTTGCAGGAGTACCAACCGGAGAAAGGATTTATAGAGGGATACGATTCTACACGGGCACGACAACGACAGGAACTGTGTCAACCCAGTAGCGCGACTATACGAGTATCGAAGCCTTCGCTACGGATGGGCATCTCGGGTGTGTGGAACGGGTTCTTCATGACGGCATCTGCGTAGATCTCGTATACCTTCTGCAAGACCGAGTCTGCTGAAGGCTCAACCAAGGAAGTCAACAGGACAAACTTCGTCCCTGAGAGGCGTAGGTGAGAGCCAGCCGCACGTTTGTACTAGATGCATACCAGTAGCAGTCAATAGAATGTTCATCTTGAATGTCTCGCCAGAAATAACGTGAGCACCGGAGCTCGAGCCTGTTGGCGATAGACGACTTGTAATGGCGTGAATTCCGTGTAGAGTGCCCGCGAGCACGAGATACTCGTTAGATGTCAGATGGGGGAGCCCATCTACATAACATCGTCAGCTGTGCTCGGATAAGCGGCCACAAGCTTGCTCACCACCGAAGCTACGCTCGTACACCAGGCCTCCAGCCTTGTTTATAACCTTATAAAATGGTTCCTTGGTTGTAATAAAGCATCAAATGAAGATTGTGAGGGGACATACCCAGAGACCGAAGATGGCCATGGCAAGTAGGCTCTTGAAGCAGGTAAGCGCCAGCGTTCATGTGAGCGGAACGCGTCTGGGAACGCGTCGCGTTTCAAGCTCCGATCAGAGTTACGCCTCGTCTTGGAGTCTGCGCCTCCACCTTGTCTTCCTCTCCCATGCCGGAGTTCCCATCATGCAGGCACAAGTCGTCGTAACAGATCAGAATCAGGTACTCTCCCTAATGCTATTTCTCACACATTTACTTGTCTGAAGACTATTGCAGACGGTCATTACGTCGCAGCAGAGTCTGCAGTCCGTCCAGACGCTCTTGCGGGCCGGCCTTGGCTGTATCACATACCTGAGGTAGCGTCCGTTCTTCTTGCAACAATGCCTCCGATTGAATGCGTCACAGGAATCTTCTCCCGTCGGACAACTTCTCAGAAAGTATGTCATGCGTAGACTATATGCGCCTACTTTGTCTAACATTGCGCATACATCAGGCTATCTGACTTCATCGAGTCCCGACACGCTGCCTTCGCAGTCCTCCAAGTCTGGCAGCTCGTTCGCTTCAACCGACAGCCGACCAAATGTTAGCGGGTTTAAGATTATGACCGTTACGCGAGGATTCACAGAGGAGGCGGATAAGCTTCTCGATTACATGGTGAGTGTCTTCGCATGTGTATGGCAGAAGGTGATGATATCCTAGTGACATCACCTAGGAGAACGGCGTATTCGACGCTTTGCAGAAGAATTATCTACGCAGCTTCGTATTTGCTGTATATCTGGTAAGGACATGTCATCGCTCGAAGGGGCTGTTGGTTGAACGCACTCGTTGCAGGACGACCAAGACCCCAACAAGTCCGTGTTTCAAGCCATGCCACTGTTGTTTTTATTGTGACTGATCTCTGGCATTCAGCATCATTGAATCTTACACCTTCAATTTCAATGTGAGGTCTCACCTCTATACCGTATGTCGTCAGGTCATTCGAATAACGCTCTTCAGTACTACGAGGTTCCTGGGACGAAGGAGACAATACCCGTAATGACACTTGGAGAAGAGATGAACAAGCTCTCTTTGTCTGCGCCAAGTCGAGCGCAGGATCCTGTGGCCGAGGCAATGAGGAAGGGTAAGGTTCCCACTCTGGGAGAAGTGAAACGGAGCTTGAAGGTTCGTAGGAGACCTTCACCTCTCATCGCCCATCCTCTAATAACCTGCAGACTCTGATCAAAAACCTCATACAAGCGACTACACAAATGGACCCTCTTCCGAGTGAGTGACCGCTAATCGACCTTCGTCCTGCTGATTCAAACACTGCATATCAGAACGACGTTTTGCCACCTTCAAGCTCTTCTATTACGACAACACACCTGACGAGTATGAGCCTCCTCACTTCCGTCCCGGAGATGCGGACAGGGATAAATGGTTCATGACTACCCACCACAAGCAAGAGGTTCCGGAGCGTTGTAGCGTTGGCTTTGTTCACACAGGTTACCACGGAGTTGACGTGAAAGTGACATCCGTGTCCGCGTACCTGCCTTCTGGCGAAGATAATAACGCGCCTTTCCTGGGAACCACTGAACGGAATGTGTTTGCAGCGCCTTCTTTGACTCCCATGGAAGAAGCTGTGATACGCGCTCAGCAGATAGAGACGCAGCGTAGAGATGCAGCTGAACGCCGGGTGATCTGGAATGGTGACGACAATATGGGAGATGTAGGCAGATCTAACGGCGGCGCAGGTGACATCGACATCAGTGAGTCTTATGTTATTGTTGTCCCTCGCAACTCATATTGACCGTTCAATGCTTAATGCATCAGTGCCTGTCGGTATCCGGAATGATGATGGTGATATTGTACCGCTCTCACCCGTTGCGCGAGGGGAGGAAAGCGCAATGGAAGCGCAATATGCAGGAAGACCGGAAAGCATACCGGTGTGCATCGGTCAACTGGTGAGTTCGACACATCCTCCTGGTATAGCTTTCTCTGATGACGTTCGTAGGCCATAGTCGGGGCGCACCCTGGGCAAGAAGTCTCTCCGACGCAAGAGATTGAGGATTCTCCGGCCCGACCGTCTTTGCTCACCTCTGTCCATTCTTCTCCGAGATCGCCAACACCTACGCCGAAACCTAGAAACTCGTCCTGTCGTCATATCGGCGGCGATGAGTTTTCCCTCCCACCCTCCGACGCTGTACCGTCCGTATCCTCGTCCGCCGAAGGGCCGGAGAGCATTGATACGCAATACCTGAAAGATATGATCATGGCGGATATGACGGCCCAAGAAGATGACGGCGTGATGCTAGGTGGGCCTTCCCACTGTTACCGCGTGTAGCCATTACCTATGAGAAGTCCCTTCTAGACATGGAAACGCAACAAATTCAGGGCTTCTCCGGCACAGACGAGCCTATCGAGCCAGTCGACGAAGTGCACACTCCAGCCACCGACACACCCATGGAGCAGGACCAACTCGTCGATACGCCCCCAGACTGCGAATGTGGTGTACAGGTATGTGGTATGTTAAGAGGGAGCACATGTATTAACGTCCATTACAGCTTACCGATTGCGATATATGCTGCTGTGACGGTGGTTGCGAGAGATGGTTTCATCTATGGTGAAGCTCCCCAAGATTCGAGGTGAGGATCACGTTGACAAGCGCGTTCCATACACAGGTGCATGGGATATCACTCCGCACAGGATCCGCGAATCCCGGAGAAATTCATCTGCTTCGACTGTCGCGTTCGGGCGGATCGCAATTGGGAACTCATCGTAGTGCACGACCTATACCCGCGGATGATCGCACGTTTCAAGGACCTAGCCATACAAAGGTAGGCACGTATTGCGTCCGGAGTCACCTGCTTCCAGACTGACAATCGAAGGCGAGGAATTAAAGTCTTCGAGAACTACGTTCCGCCAGGGTTATCGGCGTTCGCTAAGCTGATTGGTTAGCTCATGTGACCTTCTATGTCCAGACCACCTACAGACCTTCCCTCCTACAGGTTGCGATTCTACTGTTGCGGGTCAGGTATTCAAATGGCTAGAGACAGAAGGTATGGCGTACAATTCTTTATCCGTATATACTGACGGGGGTCATGCCGATAGGTTTCATCGCTCAAGAAACTCGAGAAGTGGATGACACAGGGTTGATTGAGACGAGGATGGTGTCTTCTAAGCGTAAAGGTCGAAGCGGCAAAATGGGCCCGAAGCCGAGAACTGGACTGCGCCGCAAAAACTTGCAGAAGCCGGTGTACGTCTTCGTGGAAACGATCAAGAACGAGGATGTCTATCAGGACCACTTCAATCCCGATCCCGAAGTCGAAAAGAGGCTACTTGGATTATCTGATCTGGTCTGGCCCCCACGTGTAGTGCCGTGCCAGTTGCTGATTCAATGCGTGAACAGAAACCGGATCGCAAAAGTCGCAGGAAGAAGAACGGCGCAAACAGCCACCATGCGGCCGAAGCGTAGTAGCGTTTCATTAATCCCCGTGCTTAGCTGACAAGGGTGGCATCTACAGGAACAAAACAAATTCCCTCCCACAAGAACCTGCTCACCGGAACGATGCCAACCGGAACCAAGAAGCAGTCCGCACCCAAGTGCTCTCAGCCGCCATGGAATCCCAAACTCAAGAGGAGATGCAATTTTTGCCCCCGGTCGCTCGGCACGACGAACTGAAGAGGAAAGCGAGCAGGTCAGGTGAAAACTCTGTGAAGGAGAAGAAGATCAAAATTTCTCTAGTACCGCCTGTCGACCTCGGGGACTGATCGATTCTAGGCCTTGGTGCGCTCGTCCTGGTCACACCGCTCTCATTGCCTGCTCTTGCTCTCTGCTGACCTCCCTGGCGACGCTTCTGTGACCTATCAGAGTCTGTTGACCCCTTTGCCTTACACTGTACGCATGCGATAATTACGTTCTCTAAGCTGTGTCATGTATCCATCGCTGAATTCCATTTGGCTGCGAGTCACCCGATGCAGCTCGTATGTGTGTTCGTCCACAATCCGATGAGTCCTGGCGCTCAATTAGTCACGGTGGGATGAGGCGCCGTGGCCTAGACGTCTCTGTGGCCTAGGCCTTTCGAACATCGCACACCGGCTGTTCAACCAGTACTATCGCGACCCCAGTGTTCGGACAGACCCCAGTGTTCGGACAAACGACCGTATCTCCGTCATTGTCCACTCGATAAACTTGCAAGTTGGAAGGTAGGTGCCCATATGTGTTCCAAATAAGCAGCAAAACGAACTGAATTTATATCATAAAGCCTTGGGGCGATCTTGCAGAAGGGAGTGGTGCAACCCTTCCCTATCAAAGCTTCGGGAGTCTCGCTTCGTATACCTCTTCGGGCGCTTCCATACAAATTTCGTGTACGTATTTCTACCTACGCATATTACTCACTACCCAATTTTCCGAGGCCTGCTCAGGGGAACACAGAGAAGAAACAAGAAGCAGCCCTCAAGGGCGTGACACTGCAGCCACAGTTTGACTCTCCGACTTGCTCGGGATGCTCGGCTAAGGCTCATCAAGCTGGAGAACGGGGATTCCCCGAAGACCGGCAGGTGTCGGCAAGCGTGACAGATCGTGACCTGCTGTGCGGAGAATTGTCCGAACAC